>NW_008360303.1:11117906-11207873 GCF_000622305.1 Nannospalax galili | reverse complement strand
AATTCAACTGTGAACCTAACAATTTTATAGCCACTTTTGAAAGAGATGTATCTTTGCTCTGGAAACTGTTATTGAGTATGTTAAAGCTGTAAGAAATGCTTCCTCTAAAAAAAAATTAAAAAATTTATATGTATAAAAAGAAAAAATTGCTTTTACTAGAAATATTTTATCGTGTTGCACAACTGATTCATAGAACAGAGTAGGTTTCTTTTTCCTACTTCTGTTGGCTTATATGCGGACTCTTTCCAGTGAAACTACTTGCCATCCTGATTTACAAAGTATACTCTAAAAGGCTTATTAGTTGCAATGTTTAGCATTTAGAATTTTATTTTTTAAAAATTAGATGTTTTGACTTTATTATTTTTAATATGCTTTATTTATTGAGGTTTCATATATTTATATAATGGCTTTTTATCATATTTACTCTTCCAACTCCCCCGTATCTGCTCACATTCACGTCCTGCTTTCATGCCTTTTTAAAAAATATTTTTTGAGAATTTCATACACTGTATAAATTATATTTGCCCTTCATCCCCCCAACTCCTCCCAGATCCTACTCCCTTTCCCCACCCACACAAATGTCTTTATTTTTCTTTTTAAACCCATCAAGTCCAGTTTGTGCTTCCTCTATACTCTTGGGTGTGTGACCATCCACTGGAGCATGGTAGACTTACCAAGGGCCATACTCTTAAAGAAAACGGGACTCTCCCTCTCACTGCAGCTGTCAATTACCAGTAGCTCCCCAGATGAGGGGTGGGACTTCCTGACCATCTCTCCTCTCAATGCTGGGATTTTATCTGGCTTGATCTCATGCAGATGTTATGCATGCTGTCACAGCTACTGTGTTATGTGTAACTGCCCTGTTGTTTCTCGGAAATGCCGTTTTGTTGTAGTCATCCACTGTCCCTGACTCAGTCTTTCTGCTGCCTCACCTCCTTGATGATCCCTGAACTTTGTGAGGGGCTTGCCAAATAGATGTCTCAATTAGGGCTCAGCACTCTGTAGTCTTTTAGTAAGTAGGGCCCATGATCTACCTAGCTTCAAGTTTTTGGTCCTGTTGATGGGATCAGGCCCAACTTCCATTTTCTGGAGCAGGCCTTAAATCCAATCAGAAAGGAGTTAGTTACTCCCATAACATTTGTGCCACTCACTATTGTACCAGTGGGCATATTCTGCCAGGCTGGCCGTTATTCAGTATCACAGCTGATGATTACTTTGATTGCTTTTCTTCTCTTGTAGCATGCAAAGCACTTTTTTTTTTTTTTTTTTTTTTTAAGTAGGATCGCTCACTGGTGTGGAACTTGCCAGGTAGGGTAGGCTGACTAGCTAGCATGCCTCAACTCCCTAGTACTAATATTAGAAGTCTACCACCATGCCTGGCTTTTTTTAAAAAAAAAACAAAAACAAAAACAAAACAAACATGGGTTTGGAGAATCAAATTCAGGTCCTTGTGATTGCAAGGCAAGCACTTTGTCATTTGAACTCTCTCTCCAGCTCAGCAATGGATTTTTAAAGGTTTTTCAAATCATCCACTTGGGCTCAGTTTGCCTCCCCATTTGTGCCCTTCCCAGCACAGCTTGTCCTGCCCTGTGCTGCTCTAATCTGTGCTTCAACTAGATTGTAAACTTTTTGATGGCAGAGAATACATTTGTCTTTATAGTGTCTGTTACTGTAGGTGTTCAGTACATGCTTGGAAATTAAATTAGGAAGTAAATTCCAGTAGAAACTTTATAGATTGTTCATGAATTCTAAAGATACAGAAAATGGCAATAATTGCTTTACCTTCATAAAGCCTTTATGCTCTTGTTTTCTGCCATTGAACCGTTTCCCCTTCCATATGCCTTTCATTCTACAGTCACATTTTTCTCTTTAGCTTCTCACTAAATATTTAAGAGCTTGCAGAGTTTGACTCTTAACACATCCTGAGAAAGATTGAGAAAAGCATTAAATATAAGCAGGCAAGGAAGACACAGAATGCCTGTTTGTTAACAGATATTGACAGGCCTGTCTCAGGCTAAATTATACAGTTAACTGCATTGTACAGCAGACTTAAAATTCTATTTCTGTGGACACAAGCAAGCAGGCAAGCAGGATGGCAGATCTAGAGAAGGCTCCCTTGACTTATCAGGGTGGACTCACTGCAGTAATGTGCTGTATGGCAGGCTGCAATTCTAATCCGCCTACATGCATAAGTCAATGGGGTCTTTGTTCCAGGCTTGTGGAAGAATGCATGAGCCAAGTAATAGAGGGAGTAGTTTAGTTCCACTGTTTTGCAGATTTGACAAATTTTCAAAAGGATCTAGACATTTACTTTTTCAAGTAATAACAAGAGCAGAAATCCATTCTTTTGTGCTTTTGAAGAGTGTGTGTGTGTGTCTGTGTGTGTGTGTGTGTGTGTGTGTGTGTGTGTGTGTGTAGGAAAGAGGGTCAACTTTGGACTTTGTTCCTTAGGAGCCGTCCACCTTGTTTATTTTTTATGTGTCTGTGGTGTGTGCCTCTGTGACTGTGTGTGAAGGCCAGAGGTTCATATAGAGATGCCTTTCTCAGTTGTTTCACCACCGTTTTGTTTGTTTGTTTTGTTTTTTTGTTTTTGTTTGGTTTTGGGTTTTTTTGAGGCAAGATCTCTCATGGAACCTGTAGCTCACTTGTTTCTGTAAGACCAGCTGGCCATCAGGCTCTGGGGTTTTTCTGTTTCTACTTCTAGAGCTGGAGTTACAGGCTCACGCAATCATGCCTGGCTAACTTTAACATGGGTTCCAGGAATTCAAACTTAGGACTTCATGTTTGCCAGCAAGTACTTTACCTACTGAGCCATCTTCCCAGTCCCCACCTTGTTATTTTGAGACAGGGGCTGGGGGCTGTATGTGTCTCTTTTTGGGACCCAGGGCTTGCCAATTAGGGTAGTCTGACTGGTCAGCAAGCCAGAGGGATAGGCCTGTCTTGGTCTTTACAGTGCTGGTCTACAGGTATACCCACTGTGCCCAACTTTTTACATGGGTGTTGAGGAAGTAACTCAGGTCCTCACACTTGTGTGATAAGCACTTTACCCATAATATATATATATATATATATGTATATATAAACACACTAAAACATAACATGTCAGTTCTCCCTCATGTCTATATGTAGATAGAGGTACTTATTTGTTTAGAATCTGGAGATTGATCTTTTGTGGGCATAGAAACCAAGAGATATCTTTTACTTATCCAAAGACTTAGAAGTTTCTGTTTAAAGACTTGTGTTCAGGGGCTGGAGAGATGGCTCAGCGGTTAAAAGTACTGACTGCTCTTTCAGAGGACCCAGGTTCAATTCCCAGCACCCACATGGCAGCTATGAACTGTCCTTAACTCCAGTTCCAAGGGAATCTGAAGCCCTCTTCTGACCTCCGCGGCATTGCATGACATGGGTACACTCACATACATGCAGGCAATGTACTCAAACACATAAAATAATAAAAATAATAAAATATGTATAAAACAGACGTGTTCAATCATTAGAAGAATTTTATGTTTAATGTGGAATTTTCTGGTTTTTTTTTTTTTTTTTTTTTTTGCAAATTACTCAATACAGCTGGGCATATAGTACTTGACTAAGCAGAAAATATTGACAAACTCATTGTAGAGGTTCAGAGTGGTAGTTAAGTCTATAAAACTGAACTGCATTTAAAAGCAGTTGATAGTTCATGTCTTAATTATCATTCCCCTTTGTCAGGTCAGTTCCTATGTCATTTTAGCATTTTTTAAAAGAATATTGTAATGAGAAAGGAAAACATTGAAAGGATCTGAAGAGGGAGATATCCTTAGAAATGTGCCTAAAAGTGAGAATGTGGAATCAAGTTGTGTGTGTGTGTGTGTGTGTGTGTGTGTGTGTGTGTGTGTGTATACATGCTCTCACATGTGGATGTGTTTGTACATATGTGTCTGGAGGGGCCAAAGGTCAACACTGGATGTCTTCCTCAATTGCTCTCTACCTTCTGTGTTGAGACATGGTCCCACTGAACCTGGCACTCACTAACTCAGCTAGCCTAGCTGGCCAGCACGCCCCAGGGATCCTTTTATCTCTGCTTTCCCAGCTCTGAGATTATAGGTATGTACCACCACACCTGACATTTTACATGGGTACTGGGGATTAACCTTAGGTCTCCATGCTTGTATGGCAAGCATTTTACTGTATGGTTGAGCTATCTTCCTCAGGCCCAAGCTTTTTTGAAACTGAATGTCTTCATTAAAATTCAACTATAAAAACTTTTTCTTCTTTATTTGTTGTACTGGGTATTGAACACAAGGCAAGCACTCTATTACTGAGCTATATATACCTCAGCTATTATAAACTGTTTGATTAGAAAGGATGAGACTGATGTACTTTCTACTGTGCTAATGGGGCACCAAAAATCTGAAAACAACTGGATTTAAGATTGCTCCTTACTCCTTACTGTAGTTTTTATTTCCTTTATTTCTTGTTTTGTATTTTACTTATTTGTGTCTTCCCTTACCATGTGGAATTCCTTTAGGGCAGAGACTCTCTTTTATTTTATCCTGATATCTTTCTTTAGTGTCCAACCAATTACACGATATACATTGTTTCAAAGTTTATTTGTAAAATGAATGAATCATTGAATGAACTAGGCAACAAACCAGTTTCATCTAAGCTCACTGTTCTCTTCTTAGGAAAATCAACAAAAACATGCCTCAAAGTAAAGGGATGGCAGGGCCGAGACAAGATTCCTGACCTCCAAAGTTCACAGCCTTCTGTGTGAATCTGGCACAGCAAAAAGTAAATACATGCCTGATTTTTTTTTTTAATTCTCAGGGAAAAATTGTCATGCACATGATACATGGAGAACTGACCTTTCCAGTAAACATCCTCGTGTCTTCAGTAGAAATCTAGCCCAAACTGGCCATCAGTCCTACCCATAGTGAAGAAATCCATGTTACTGCTGTGAAGGCTTATCACATGCTCCCTGTTGAGGAGATCTGGAAACCAGAGTTGCTAATGAGAACTTACATGGAAAGATTGATTTATGCAGGGTTAGAGGGTTCAGGCCCCCAGGGGTGCCATGTTCGTGAATGGAATTTTTGTAATTTAACTTTGGGAGAAAGATTATTTTTCTTTGATATTGTTAAAGGCTGTCATATCCAAAGGGGTGTGTGTGTGTGTGTGTGTGTGTGTGTATGTGTGTTGTCCTGTTTTTAAAATCACTGGAATTCTTAAAAGATGTCAGAAAGATATGTTGATATCCAGAAAATATGTCATTGTAAAGTTCTAACCTGTCTTGTGGTAGATGAGTATGTTTACCAAGAACAGATACTTATTGAGCACCTGGTTTGTGCCAAGGGTAGTACCCTAGAGATTGTCAAATAATATTTTCAAATTGTGGATTACAATTGACAAACCACAAAATCAATTTAGTGATCGGTAGATCAGCATTTTCTAACAAATGGAATGGAAAATAGACTATCAGATCACATCATAAGACAGCATTAAAAAAATTAGACTTAAAGGGGTGGAGAAATGGCTCAGTGGTTGAGAGCACTGACTGCTCTTGCAGAGGTCCCGGGTTCAATTCCCAGCACCCACATGGCAGCTAACAACCATCTGTAACTCCAGTTCCAGGGGAATCTGAAGCCCTCTTCTGACCTCTGTGGCATTGCATGACACAGGTGCACTCACATGCATGCAGGCAATACACTCATACACAGAAAATAAAATAAATATTTTTTTAAAAATTAAACTTGAGTTCAGATGTGTGTGTATCTCTGAGTGTCTGTGTGTTTAGGTTACAATATGGTGTCTTTTCTATGCATTATTGCTAGAAGAGCTTGAAAAAAATGCTATTATAAAAGATAACCAAAGAGTTTCAGCAGAATTCTTGCTTTTGAATAAACTTTGTTGGAGCAAAGAAACTCATGCAGAATGGTAAATTCTCAAGTAGTGATGTACATGATTTGGACGGTAAATTGTATGCATTTGGAAAGGTGAGGCAGTAATAGGAATTGAAAGCATCATGGGGAGAGTGTTACTTGAACTGAACCTGGAAAGATAGGTAGGATTTGACGAAGATAGACTGGACAGTGGCACAGGGATGAGGTATGGTCTTATAAATACTAAAGATGGGAGAACTGGTACAGAGGCTGCAGTTCACATTGGAGAGTTGTGGCCTCTAGTATGGGGGTAGAAAAATGAAGCACAGTTAATCAGACTTATGGATGCCATCAATAACTTGCCTGGGGAGTTTGCTTAGGTCAAGTAACCTGCAAAGACTCTGAAACCAGGAGTGATAGGGCACAGGATGGGCTTATAAAATATCCTCTATCTCATCCCCACCTCTACCACAGCCATCAAGCTCCTAAGAAGAGAATTCTTCTAGGTGATTTTTTTGGATACCAAGTTTCTGGCATCAGATCAAAGAGAGCCAGAAAGGACTTTGGCAGTTCTCCAGAATGTAAATAGAAAGGTAGAACAAGTCCCATTGTGGGTGAGTGTGAGATACTCCATGCAGGAGAGAGAGGTGCAAAGGGTAGATTTGAAGAACATTTCTTCTGTTATCTGTGCTGAATGTTTGCTCTCCTTATATAGGGAAAAGCAGATAAAAGGGCTCATTTTTTAAAGTACTGGGATCTACCTGAAGTATGCTATTTAAATCATCTGGCAAGCAGCCTCTTTCCCCTCAACATACCCTAACTGAATCTGGTATATACATAATGTGTAAGATAGTCTCAGGGGTTACCACTAAACATTTCTCCCCTGGAAAGGGACATTTAATATTCAGCTGCCAAACTCTTTTGTTTGTTTGTTTGTTTTTGTTGTTGTTGTTTTTGAGACATGGTCTCCCTGTAGCCCCAGCTGACCAGGAACTCACTATGTAGACCAGGCTGACTTTGAACTCAGAGAGAGCCACTTGTCTCTGCTTCCCAAGTGCTGGGATTAAAGGGATGAGCCACCATGCCCGGCTGCACCAAACTTTTTACTTTCCAGTTGAAGAGAAATTTAAAATAGTTTGTGAAATGATAAAGTCCATCTAAGGGAAGGCAATTGATTAATTAGAAAACAACTTATTTTATTTTTATTTTTTATTGTAACATTTTATTTTATGTGTATGAGTCTATTGCCAGTGTGTATGTAAATGCACCCACGTCATGCAGTGCTCTTGGTGGTCAGAAGAGGGCGTCAGACCCCTGGAACTGGAGTTGTAGACAGTTGTTAGCTGTCATGTGGGTGCTGGGAATGGAATCTTCGTCCTTTGCAAGAGCAGCCAGTGCTCTGAACCTTTGAGCCATCTCTCCAGCCCCCAAACTTATTTTTAAATGACTGTTTATAGCAGTAAACACACTGATCATTTTGATGAACTACTTGGAAGTCTTGGTCCTTTGTTGTAGCAGATTATCAAGTGTTCTAGGTGGAGGCTATACTAGAAAGTACTGTTTTTACTCTAAATTATTAGAGAAATCAAATATGCTGTATCTAGGAGTACAAGGTTACTTACCTGTAGTCTAGAGAGCTTGCATACAGCTTAGGTATTTGATGGGAGGGCATAATTTAATTGCAAATGGAATGGCAAGTCTAAGCACAGCCCATGAGAGATGGAAGGATGTGAAAGACACAAACGGACTTCTGAAGGTGTGCATGAAGAGTGTACACGTCATGCTTCTGCAGAGAGGGTGGCTGAATGAGAAATGAAGGGGGCGTATTTGTTTATGCTTATTTTATGAAGGCCTCTACTCACAATCAGTCGCTTGTGGAGAGGATGCCAGCTGGCAGGGTATTTTCATGATGTAAATTGTCCATCGGCTCAGAAGAGCAGAAAGACAAGGAGGCCTTGTGTGGAAGACTGAATTCCTACCCAGAAGACAAGGACAGGGGAGCCTCTTAGAGATCTGCATGAGATCCATCCGCGTTTTCTATCTTATTTGCAGTTTTCAACATGTCATCGTTCCCACTCTCCTGCATATGATTACTGTTTGACGTAATTGATCAGTTTCTCTCCAGTTTCACTGCTTCTGTTTGGGGTGGGTCTGGGAGCGAAGCTCATTGGAAAAATGGTATCTCTTTTTCCAACAGTGTTTCCCTTGTCTTTCCTTCTGCTTGACTGGTTCCTGTTTGTGAGAGGTACAGGCAGAAGGGTATTATTACAGGTTTGATTTTTGAAATGATAAATCTGTCTTTTAACTGCTGGTCTTTTCTCCATGTTCACTTTCAAGAAATAAAGCCCTCCCCCATGAAATAGTAAGTACTTCCAGTTATCAAATGTTTTACATTTGTCATTAATTTTGGGAAAATTCGCTATATAAACTTGCATTTTCTGTTATTTTTTGTGATAATAAAAGAAAAATTCAGATAGCCTTGTGTCAGATTTTAAAACAGTATGCCCTGTAGAAGTGTAGTGGGCGTTTTAGTTGAAATTCTTGGTTTTATGTTTTTGGATTTCTTAGACCAGCTATCATCACATAATAGATATTTTAGGTTTTGTTGCCTTGCAGTACTTCCCGTCTGGCTTTGACAGCCAGTAAGCAGCCAGGGATAGTGTGCAAACAGGCAAGGTTGGATCCATTTCAGTGAAACTGGACCTATAGAAATAGATGATCATCTCTAGGTTATAGTAGGTCAGCTGTGTCTTAGATCCTAAGTTTACTGAAGGTGCATCCCCAGGCTTGAGTCTGACAAGGAGTGGGGTCAGTGATGCAGTCCTTGCTTGTAAAGTAAAATGAAAACCCACCTAATGGGTTAGGCTTGAATGTTATGAAGTAGCTGAAAAGTAAGAGTATCAGGTCTGGACTCTGAGCATTTCCAGGCTTTGATCCTGTTCTCTTCCTTTTCCTCCCATCTTCACTCCCTTTCTGTTACCCACCACCTTCCCACTTTGTTATCTATATGAGCATCAGGTACTTTGCCCTTAAACATCCCATATTTTTTTTTTCTTTTTAAAAATATCTGAAATTTCTTCTCTGAAAAGTAAATACTTCCACACAAGTCTTTAACCAACAGAATATAACAAACAGCCTCCCTGAAAATGCCAACCCTACCTAACAGAGTCTGGGATTAAACAAGTCTAGGCTTCTAGACAAAGTGGAAAAAAAAATGTTTTCTTACCTGTTTGAATGAATTGAAACACAAGTTAACTCTTTGTTTCCCTGTTTGTTCCTTACTTTAAGAATTGCTGGTGGTCTTTATATTGTTTGTCACACGTTAGTACTTTTTGGGGAAATGGAGCCTGAGGGATTGGGAAATTTGACCAGTGTCCGCATTTAAAGGACCACTGTGAAGTTTTTAGAAATTTAGTTTTCTAAAAATCAAGTGTACCTTTTTATTTGCCTGGGAAGTACAGCCTTGAAGAAACAGAGAAAATAAACTTGGAAAAAAGATGTTGGATTCAGTTGGTCTAGTCCCCCCAAGCCTCCTTGGATATGGAATAACCAGCCCTTGTTGTGTTTAACATCTGTATTTGTCTTAAAGAAGATAGACTACAGTTGATGTGGGCTATCGCTCATGTCTGCTGTGGATACATGGTAGCAGTTTATCTTGAAATGCTTGATGTGTGACAGACAGTGTAGCACCGAGTTCAAATGCCTTTTTCCATCTAACTCATTGAAAGTGTAAGACCCAGGATGCGAGTTCGTAGTAGGTGTATTAGTCTCATTACCGTTGTGATAAGATGCCCTGACAAAAGCAGCTTAGGGGAGAAAGGGTTTGCTTCAGCTCCCAGTTCCAGTTCCAGTCCTCACTGCAGGACATCAGGGCAGGAGCTGGAAGCAGCTGATCACATCACATGCATGGTTGAGAGAGAACGGATGCATGCATGCTTGTGCTCATCTTGCTCTCTCTTTTTCATTCAGTCCTCCTGCTCAAGCAGTGGTGCTGCCCAAGTTCATGGTGGGACTTCCTGCCTCCTTTAACTCAGTTACGAAAACCCCTCTCTGGCATGCTCCTAGCAAACCTAATGTAGACAATTCCTCACTGAGATTCCTTCCCCAAGTGATTGTGGATTGGGTCTAGTGGACAATTGAAACTAACCATCTCAGCAGGAAAGTAGTTCTTAAACATAACTGTACATGAAAGTCACAGGACTTTAAAAACATACAGATTTTTTAGTTCTTACCTACTAAAATAGGATGGAGTCAAAACCTACTAAAATGGAATTTCTAGAAATAAAACTTAACAATTTTCCTTTTTCAAAGCTTTCAAGGTGATTTTCACAACCAGTTTGGTATCTTCCTGAGGCCCAGAATATGGTGATTACTGTAACAGGAAAACCTAGGCATGGGCAGGCAGAAATGGAAAAGGGCTTTCCAGGGATCCTGTAGGTTTTGAACTGTTTGGTACCAGATATTTTAAAAAAAGTTTTGGTTGTTGTTTGGTTTTGTTTTTGTTTTTTTTGAGTCAGGGTCTTACTGTGTAGCCCTAACTGGCCTGGAACTCACTATGTAGACCAGGCTGGCGTCAAACTCACAAAGATCCACTTGCTTCTGCCTCCCAAGTGCTGAGATTAAAGGTGTGCGCCACCATGCACGGCCTCAGATAAGTCTTTTTAAAAAACATTTCGTTTATTATTTTTTATTTTATGCATATGAATGTATTGCCTGCATGTATATAAGTGCACCCATTTTGTGCGGTGCCTGCGGAGGTCAGAAGAGGGCGTCAAATTCTCCTGGAACTGGAGTTATGGATCATTATTAACTGCCATGCGGGTTCTGAGAATTGAACCCCAGGTCCTCTGCAAGAGCAGCCAGTGCTCCTAACCACTGAGCTATCTCTCCAACCCCCCAGATGAGTCTTCTTAAAAGTTGCTTATAGTAACCCTGGAAATGTCCGCCATTCCTTCTCTCTTGGAAATCTTTGGGAATGTCCTCTTTAAGAACTTCGCTATAGGCCAAGGCAAGCCTATTGGGCCCACTGTAGTCCATCTGTAGTACCAGGAAAAACTCTCACTGTTCACTGTAACTCCAGGCACATTGAATCATTCCATCCACACAAGATATGCTGTCTTCACCTTTTATTAAAAAGCAGTTCAAAAGTGGCCGTAAATTTTTAGGTTCACAGTTGAATTAATATAGTTATACAATATTGAACTCAGTATATAAAGCAGCTTTTTCATAGTTTTCTCTTTCCCTCTCCAGCTACGATTCTTTACAGCAAAAATGCTTGGAAAGTATCTATTAGTTGGCCCTAATCCCCTCCCCACCCCACCCAACCCAACATTCTTTCTTGTTTTTAACTCTGTTGTTCAACCAAACCATTTGTCAAGGTACTAGAGACTTCTAGGTTGTGAAATCCAGTGGCATGGCCAATGCTCAGTCTCCGACTTTATTGACCTTTCAGAAATACTTGACTCATCTGATTTTCCTCTTCTTGAAATGCTGTTAAAAGTTGGCTCTGAAAAAAAACAAAAAAAGTTGGCTCTGGAATTCTACTCTGTCAATTCTCTTTCTCTTTAGTTGATATTTCTCTTGAGTTTTTGTTGGGTCCTTATTTCCCCATATCTGAAAGTCGGTGTGCTCCAAGACCTCGTGCCTATCCTTCTTAACCTGTTTTCATCTGACCCTGTGGCTTTGAATGTTGACTGTAGATGATGATTTCCAGATTTCTCTTGCCTAGACTTCTCCCTGAACTTCAGACTTGTTCTGTTTATTTGTTTGTTTCTGTGGTACTGGAGATTGAGCCCAGGGCCTCCCACAAGCTAGGCAAGCACTCTTCCAATGAAGCTACAGACTTCTATATCTTGTTTGCTTACTTGACATTTCCACTCAGATGTTTCAAGGTATCTCAAACTCATAAACAAACCAAACTCCCAGTTTCATCACTCTTTGTCCCTGCAATTGTTTTAATAAATTCAGTTTTGCCTTTCCAGTTGCTTAAGTCAAAGCTTAGGTCTCATATCCAGTCATTTCATAAAGCTCATTTGTTCTACCCTCAGAATATATCCACAGTCCAGTCACTGCTCACCACTGCTACCCTGGACCAAGCCACTGTGATCTCTTCCCTAGGTTTTGGGGGGTTTTTTTGGTCTTTTTTGAGACAGGGCCCTAGCTGGCCTGAAACTCACTATGTAGATCAGGCTGGCCTCAAACTCAGAGATCTGCCTGCCTCTGCCTCCTGAGCACCACCACACCCGGCTTCCCCCATCAGTCATTTTATTTCTCCACTATCTCTGCTGTATAGTAGTCTGCCAGTTCAGTAGCCATAGTGAATGATTTAAAAGTAGTGATTGGGTACTGATAAGATGGCTCAGTGGTTAGAGGCACTTGCACATAGGCCTCCCAACTTGAGTTTGAATTCCAGATCCCACAAGGTAGATAGAGAGAGCCATCTCCCAAAAATTGGTCTTTGACCTCCACTTATACACCATGGTATGTGCATATCTGCACTCACAAATATAAAGAAAGAAAATTTAAAAGAGCAGTTACTCCTTGTACACAATTCTCCAATGATTTCCACCTTATTCGTAATAAGAACCAGGTCTTCCAATGGCCTACAAAGTCATATATCCTTGTGCCCTGATCCTCTTAATACTTTTCACCTTACTCACGTTGACTTCAGCCACACTGACCTCTTGACCACTCCCTGAACATACTAGCATACTCGGGGTATTTGCATTTGGCATTCCAAGAATCTGCCTCCCCAGGTGGTATAGTGTTTCACTTCAAGTCCCTGCTCCCATGTCACCATGTCCATGCTAGTGAGGTCACCTCTGATAATGCAGTGTTACCTACCACTCTACCCCCATACTTTGTCATCTGACTTAAAACATTCTTCTGTGTGTGTGTGTGTGTGTGTGTGTGTGTGTGTGTGTATGTGGGTATTCATGTTTATGCATGTAGAGGCATAATTCAACATTAGATGTCATTTCTCAGGTGCCATCTACCTTGTTTTTTGAGATATTGGAACCCGATTAGGCTAGGCTGGCTGACCAGCAAGCCCCAGGGCTCTGCCTGTCTCTGCCTTCCCAGCACTGGAATTATAAGCACAGGACACCAAGCTCAGCCCTTTATGTAGGTGCTGGGGACAGAACCCAGGTACTTAGGCTTACATGATAAGTATGTTACCGTCTGAGCCATCCCCTCAGCCCACATCATTATTTTTTTATTCCATCCCTTACCTGGCCCAGCTTCCTAGTAAGTTATAAATGCCACTAGATTGGAACCATATATATTTTATTCTCTGCTGTGGCCTCATTGCCTGGAATATTGACTAGCTGGTACATATTAATGCTCAGTAAATATTTATTCCGTAAATGGAAGAATTTGGACCTACACAATTATCAGGACCAGTCATGGCTCTTAACCTTGACCTAATGGGTGGCAGTGATAAGAAATTAATAAGCAACCATGAGAACTGAGAAAGATATTTGTGTACTTATGATATATTGTTTTGTAGTTATTTTATCCTCCTGAAGAGAGATGCAAATAGTGCATGATCACGGGCAGTAAAAGGGGGTGAAGCTGGACAGTAAAAGGTGGCTTCACAAAATGAAAGTATTCTTAGTATTTTTTCACAGTGGGCTTTTGGGTAAAATTTACTTAGCAAATGGTTGTTGAAGAACTAAAGCTATAGTGTTTTGCTTTCTGTGGCTCTGCATTTTGTGGGGAGGGGGTTTATTACAATTGGTCCACAATTTTACACTATTGTGATTAGATGCTGGAACTTCTTTTCCAATCAGATGATTATTTTCTCACTATTCGTCTTACTGTTCTCTACTGTTCTGTGTGGCTGTAACAATTAAGAGCTTTCCCCAAATTGTGTCTCTTTTGCACAATTGTACATTTTTAAAACACAGGTTTTACTTCTGTAGCACATACGTCACTGCTTTTTTGCTTACTCTTTCCTTAATGTTATATTAACTAGTTTGCCTTTTCTGTCTGATTCCCTCATGTCAGTCAGTTCCCATACCGAGAACTTGGCTTAGCAGAGTGAGTGCATGTTTTGCCTGAGCTTGGAGGAGTGGGAGTAAAGACTGGCCTCGTTCCTTTAGCTCAGCTCCAGGATTTCAGGGCATGTTGTGACCTACTAGCCTGAATTAAGGCTGGTGTTATGTCTTGTAAGCATGAGGTTTGGGTTAATAAGGCATATTCTCAGCTCTTAGAATTCACTTGGTAATCTTTATCTCTTTTGCTGAAGATACCACATAAAGTAGAAAGTTACCCAGACTAGGATAAATTTATCTGATGTTTTGATAATAGACAATGTCATAGCCTCTAACAGTAATTTGCATCTATTTGAGATTTCCTTTTAAGCATATTTGGCATTCTAGTTTTCAGTGAAGAATTCTCCCTGTAAAACTGGAGAGATGGCTCAGCAGTTAAGAGCATTGGCTGCTTTTGCAGAGGACCCAGATTAGATCCCCAGCACCTACATGGTGACTAACAACCATCTGTAACTCTGGTTCCAGGGAATCTGATACCTTCTTCTGACTTCTGCAGGCATTGAATGACACAGGTGCACTTATATACATGCAGACAGTCTACTCATGCACATAAAATAAAAATAATAAATAAAATATATTTTTTAAAAAAGAATTCTCACCATGGCCGGGCATGGTGGCGCATGCCTTTAATCCCAGCTCTTGGGAGGCAGAGGCAGGCGGATCTCTGTGAATTCAAGGCCAGCCTGGTCTACACAGTGAGTTCCAGGACAGCTGGGGCTACAGGGAGACCCTGTCTCAAAAAAAAAAAAAAAAAAAAAAAGAATTGATAATTAAGTCACATGAGTTTGGCCTTTCATTTTGCTGAAGAGTGTATGGTCTCTGGAGATTCTGCACTTTGTAGTACAGGCAGAAGGTTCTGTTTTTTGAAGGTTGCTGCTCTAGTTTAGTGGTCGGATAGTACCTAGTGGGGTTATTGGGGGGGAGAACTATGCTCTTTATGCTTGTTTTTGTGTTTGGTCTATTTTTAACATAGGTCTCCCTATAGCCCCAGCTGGTCTGGAACTCACTATGTAGACCAGTCTGGCCTTGAACTCACAGAGATCCACCTGCCTCTTCCTCCCAAGTGCTGAGATTAAAAGGCTTGCGCCACCATGGCTGGCAAAGTACACTCTTTAACTTATAAATATCAAACTTCAGGTTTGATATTTTATGGAAAAATCTAAATCTAATTTCCTTAAGAAATTATGGGGTTATCATTCCCCAAATCATATCATGTACATCTCCTCTTTGCTATGTAAATTATTAGCTTTAAAAAATTCTAAACCTTTTCTTACCTGTCTGCTTTGTAATAGTTCATCAGAATAGCATAGAATGGAGACTCCCATAGTGTGGCTCTATCCTTGGTGAGTTTTTGTTATAGTGTGTCACAAATGTGTTAAGGAAGTGTTTATTACACATATCCGGGAAATGCAACCGTTTAAGGCTTTGGTTACACTTTCTCAAGTTGAAAGCGCCATTGCATTTTTTCTAATAAATTTTGTTGAAAACTACTCTTTGCTACAAGGCTATAAAGATTATTTGTCCTCATTTGTAAATTGTGTTAATTTAAGTGTACTTTCTATGGTACTGTGCCCTTCTGATGGCATTTGGCTGATTGACAAGGGAGAGCCCATGAAAAACCACTGACATTTAAGGGAAAGAAGAAGGATCCCCATCTCTCCCTCCCTCCTTGTTTTCAATATTCTATTTGGAAGATGATATTTAGGTAATAGGAAGAAATCAGCTCTTCAACAGGCAATCAGGACCAGTTTTCAGCAGTAGGAATGACTCCACTGAACTGAGGTTACCTCAGCATGTCCTGGATGTGCTTAACTGTTCTCTTTAGTGCTTTCTCATCTGCTGTCTGGGTCTGCCTGAAGATCCCAGATCCAGCATTAACTTGGCTTTGGGTAGTATTAATTGGTGCGGCTGTATTTGTGCAATCATCCGCTGAGGTGGATCAGTAACAGCTGGTCTGCAGCTGGACATGTTGTCCTGGGAACTCTTGTTTCAGCCAGCAGTTATGCTAACAAAATTGAAAACGTTTTCAAATAGTTGCTTTCTTGTCTACTGTTTGTGTTAACTGTTTGGAGAATCCTAGTTAGTAGCCTAAACATACACTATCTCTAATTGACTTGGGCTACAACTTTATTAGTGTTATATTCCTAAGTCTAACTTCAAGGAGAATCCTCATTTTCTGATTTCTAGACTTAGCATGTAAGTACAGTAGTGAACCAGTGACTCCTAGTTTGATTCTTGAGTGCAAACTTATTTTCTTCTAATTCAAGCCATGGAAGGCATTTTGAAATTGTGTGAAGTTCTGTATGGCCATTGTCATTCAGCACTAAACTGTGAAGAGGGCTGTTTCACAAGGTCCTCATGGAATTCCTCTGAACTGCACATAACAGAGAGGCGTTTATGTTCCCCAGCAGTCGTCATTTGCATCTAGTTCTTAGACAGGAAGAGTTCTCCCCTACTCAAAGAGATTAGAAATACTTCACCACGTAGGAGGCTGGAACAGAATTCTTGGCTTGGCCCTGCTTGAGGCAAGCCTGGATTCTCATTGTTCTGGCAGCCCCCTCCCCTTCTCACATTTCCTCAGCCAGCATGAACTCTAGGATCCAGAGCAGAAAATACTAATTAATTTTGAGTGTTCCATTCTAAACATCTGTATTTGAGTTTTGTTGTCTATGGAAGGAATGTGGCAATGGGAGGGAGAGGGGCAGCAGAACACTGAGAGGAAGCTCATTATTTTCTGAAGGGTGTGTGTATCCATGGCTTGTCTTGTGTCTGAACAGGAGGTGATATATCCAGAATTGTACTTACTGACTTCTTAAATCATTTGGCTGGGCTTCTTGAACTTAAAGCTGTACTGTCCAGTTTTGCTTACTCCCACGATGATAACAGCAAGATCGCTGGACTGGAAATCAGAAACCCTGGATATGTTTTCTATTCACCTACCAGTGAATTAGTTCTTCTTACTTGACCAATGTGGAATTAGTACGTGTGGTGAGATTGGGAGGAGGGAGGGCAGGAGGAAGAAGCAGAGGCAGACATGGAAGTTCTCAGTGGTAGCTGTTTGACAATAAAAACAAGTGTTCATCCATGGTTACCTTAATTTCAGGTATCACAGATAATGGCACACTTTGGCTCTTTCATCCCATTTTCTGATTTTATTTGCTTTATTTTCAGGGGGAAGGTGGGGGAGAAGATGATGGGGCTTGACCCCAGAGCCCTTAGTTTTGTGGCAAAGGGTTTTGCTGGGTAGCTCAGGCTGATCCCAAACTTGAAATCTTCCTGCCTTATCCTTCTGAGTTTGGGATAATAGGATGCCAAACCAGGACTTGACTAGATTCCAAATTCCTTGAAGCAACTTCAGATTTCTTGTCTCTGTCTTTCTGTATATTGGTAAAGAGGATGCTCCAGGCTACTAGAGGAAATGACACCTCTGTAGAAATGTTTATCTGTTCAAAGCTGTGCTCTCCCACCCTCTTCTCAGTGGCCCAGTCTTTCCCCAATAAGGCTGTTTTTCTTTGCTGGGCTACAAGTGGCTATTAAAGTTTCTAAGCAGACCAGTGAGATGACTCAGTGGGTAAAAGCACTTGCTGTGCAAACCTGATGACCTGAATTCGATCCCTGGAACCTATGGTTGAAGGAGAGAACCAACTCCAAAAAGTTGTCCTCTGACAACCCCCACCCCCCACACTCCCATACTCTTACACACAATTGAAAAGTCAAGCACTGCAGCACACATTTTTAGTCCCAGCAGTCAGGAGGCAGAGGCAGGTGGATCTCTGTGAGTTCAAGGCCAGCCTGGGCTACATAGTGAGACCCTGTCTCAAAAAAAAAGGAAAAGAAGAAAGTTTCTAAGTTCCTCAGATATGTCTCATCCAACTACCCCTGGCTTTGCCCTCTGTGCTGCGCATAGGCACCCCAGATTGTCACCAGAACTCTCCATTTTTATCCCTCACAAAGTCACTTGCATTTGTATCTGGACAGAGCAAGGAGGTAGGTTTCTTCCTGTGTCGAGCCAGTCCCCCAGCCAGCACTGAATCCTGTTTGTATATCTCATCATGTATTTTTAGGCTTTCCCTATCTGTGGACCTGCATAGCAATATTATATATACATTCATCCTTCCTACCTAAAAACAAAATAAAAGGAAAAGCCTTGCTTCAGCCCTGTGTTCCCTCCAGTGTCATACCTTCCTGTTTCTCCTCTTTAGCCCTCTGTTCTAGCAGGCTGCCCATGCTCCCTGCTTCTGTCTACTATCTATCTTCAGTTCCAGGGACTTTATCCCTGTCCCTGGATCTCCTTTAAGTGTACATGGCCTTTGTGGCTTGAAGTCATGGATATTTCTTCAGCATTATCTTACTCAACACTTGACTCTTAGCAGATTTGTGGGGGGGAGGATGCATGTAAGTATGCAGATGTGTAATTGCACGTGTGGTTGATGTCAGGTATCTTCCTCAATTACTTCATCTTATTTTTTTTCTTAAGATTTTAATTTCATTTGTGTGTGGGGAGATGTGGGTGTATATATCTGTGTGAATGTATGTCATAAGCTAGAAGAAGGCATCAGATCCCCTGTAGTATGTGGACGGATATGGGTGCTGGGAATTGAACTCATTCCCTCTGGAGGAGCAGGAAGTAGTCTTAACTGCTGAACGATCTCTAGCTCCTCCACCGTTTTGGAGACAAGGTCTTTCACTGAACCTAGAGCTTACTGATTGGCAGGCCTGCCAGCCTCAGGGATCCTTCTGTTTCAACGTTCCCAGCACTGAGATTACAGGTGCATACAGCCACACTTAGTTTTTTATGTGGGTGCTGGGGTTCCAGACTCAGGTCCTCATCCTTGTGCAGAAGGCACTTTTACCAACCAAGCCATCTCCCCAGCCCAACTCATAATAGATTTTAATACTATTGGTTATTCTCTCCTCAGAGCCTGTTTTTCTGGCTCCTTCTTTCCCTGGTCACTTCTTCCCTGTGTGTTTGATCATCTCATCTGTTTGTGCTTTAAACCTTGGTGTTCTCCAGGGTGATCATGAAAGCTGGCCCATGATCTCAGCCATCCCCTAAAGCTTCAGTGTCTCCATGCCAAGGGATCATAAGTCTTTATGTGTAACTTAGATGTCTTCTGGACCTTCAGGCTGCTCATATCCAGCTCCCCTCTAGAGATTTTCTCTTGTCTAGGTGACTTACAGGAACCTCAGATCTACTGTATCTGAAATTGGAGGCATCTCCTCACACTTAATCCTGTTTATCTTCTGCTCTGTTTTAGTAAATGAGACTGCTTTCCATTTGGTGGTTTTTAAACCAGAAAATTAAATGTGATTCTTAATCCTTCCACTCTGTGGAATGGGAAGCAGCAGCCTTGACAAGGAAATAGACTGCAAGCAGAGGCTGTCTTTAAAGTGCCTCCTAATCCACCCTGTCCACTGCTGTGTTGCTGTTGGCTCCTTGCACCTCACTCTGGCCCATTCATTTCTCTGCATTTCACTGTTTCAAGTTCCAGTTCAAGTGTATCTCTCTTGAAATATTGCCATATCTTTTTTTTTCCCCCCTGGAGCTGAGGACCGAACCCAGGGCCTTGCGCTTGCTAGGCAAGCACTCTACCACTGAGCTAAATCCCCAACCCCCATATCTTTTTATTTAAAAGGAAAGGAGAGGACAGGACAGGAAAGGAAAGGAAATATTGTCATATATTAAGATGTCCTTCATTTTGTCCCTTCTGATTGCCACACAGCAGCCACAAAGTCAAATCTGAGCATGCATTTCCTGGTGTAGTCCTTCAGTGGTTGGCTGTTGACCTTGTGTTGCAATTGCTTTCCTGCTTTTTTCTCCATGTTCAGCTGTCCTTTTTAGATGTAGCTGCTGTGCAGCTCTCATTCATCTAGTGATCACCCCACTTTCAAACATTTCATTTCTTCAGCTAAGCAACTGTTTGCCTAGCTAATTCTAATCATTACTTGGTTGTTTCCCTCAGAAACACCTCACAAACCTGGGTTAGATGGTCTTCCTCCATGCTCCTCAGATGTGATGCCCCACCCTGTGAGAGACTCACCAGGCAGAACTGAACTTCTCTGTCCACTGTGGTTTGATGTGACTCTGAGGGCAAAATACATGGCTGTCTTATGCAGAAGTGTGTCAGCCTCTGAGAAAGTCACTGTAGAGCTCCTATGCCTCTTACCTGGAGAGAGGCAGCTCTGAAAGGGGGGCAGAGACCCACACGAGACGCCAACAGCCTGAGCTTATTGCAAGCAAGATAACTTTCTGGGTTTTGCCACCTGTGGCCCTGTGTCTTTGGCCACAATTGAGAATGGCCACATATGCAGATTTATTTTGTAAGGTGTCTGCTGCCAAAAAACAATGAGATGTTAGAAAGGTAGTGGGAAAGAGAACAAAGGTAATGTGTAATCCACAGGTTAGTGAGTAAGCCCTCAAGCATCCCAAGCCACCAAGTCCCATGTCAGAGCAACTGTTGGCCATGTTGGAATGTCTTAGATAGCAAAGCTCTGGAATGCCATACGTACTATACAGTAACCTCACCCTCATTCAGAAGTGACAGTTTGGCATTTTTGATGTAGTGAAGTGTTGCTGGTTAAATCTGTGTTCTTTTAACAAAACAGTATTAACTATAGTGTGTGACTTGTGTCCATGTAGACTGTTGTACCACATCTTAGGTGGAAGATACACGTTTAGATAAACATGGGAAAAAAGCTCACTTATTTTTTTTTAATATTTTATTATTTTTATTTTATGTGTATGCATGTACTGCCTGCATATATGTGAGTGCACCTGTGTCGTGCAATGCCTGCGGAGGTCAGAAGAGGGTGTCAGATCCCCTGGAACTGGAGTTATGGACAGTTGTTAGCTGCCATGTGGGTACTGGGATTCAAACCTGGGTCTTCTGCAAGAACATTCAGTGTTCTTAACTGCTGAGCCATCTCTCCAGTCCCTAAGCTCACTTATTTTTAATGCTGGTGTATCAGTTTCTGATTTAGTTTTAAAATTAATTAGTACTGTACTGGTACTACCAGCTGTTATGGCAAACAAAATTTCAACAATGCATGTCATTTATGAGCCTTTAGTAACCAATATATGAACCCAATTAGAATTTGTCATTTTATGGGAAAATGTACACTGTTTCCAGGTTTAGAATAGCACAGTGGAACCAGCCACTGTGTTGAGCGTCCTGAGGTCCTCCTAGTCTAATAATGGCCTCCTCCTCTTTGTCAGGCTCCAGATCTCCTTAGAAATTGGGGGGATTTCTTATCTTCATTCATATGACTTATGACCTTTGATGTATTTGTCCACAGGAAAGGCTTTTGACATCACTTATGTGCGTCTAAAGTTTCACACCAGCCGCCCAGAGAGCTTCGCCATTTATAAGCGCACTCGGGAGGATGGGCCATGGATTCCTTACCAATACTACAGTGGCTCCTGCGAGAACACCTACTTGAAGGCCAATCGTGGCTTCATCAGGACAGGAGGGGATGAGCAGCAGGCCTTGTGTACAGATGAATTCAGTGACATTTCTCCCCTCACAGGGGGCAACGTGGCCTTTTCAACCCTGGAAGGAAGGCCCAGTGCCTACAACTTTGACAATAGCCCTGTGCTGCAGGTATGCACTTGCAGGGTGGCATGGAAGCCAGCTAGTTCTACCATGAATGAGTGTCTGAGAATTACTGGAGTGGGCCTGGAGTCTCACTTTTAAGATGAGGTATCAGAGGAGGGTCCACTTCTGTAAAATGGGCAGCCGGTTTTATGCTGTTCTGTGCACTACCCATAAGGGAAGGAAAGTCCATTCCCGTTCCTTCCCGCTGCTTGGTTGATGCTTGTTCTTGTATTCTTTTCCACTTGCAGACATCCTGGGGTATACATTTAACCAAACAACTTTAATTTTTTTTTAACTTTTTGAGACAAGATCTCATGTGGTCCACATTGACCTCAGATTCAATATTCAGCCAAAAATGACCCTGAGCTCCTGATCCTGTAGCCTCCTTCTCCCTAGTGCTGAACTTATGGGTACATACTACCACACTTGGCTACTTTACAAATCTTATAAAAGCTGAACAGTTCTAACTTGAGTTTCTCTACTTGAAGTGGAAACATTTTACTTCTGACCTTTTCAAGAAGATATATGACATAGGACTGGTGCCATAACTCAGTTGACAGAGTGCTCATGGGGTGTGGGCAAGGCTCTAGGTTCAATCCCCAGCACCTCATTAACCAGGTGTGGCACGCCTATTATCTCAGCACTCAAGAGGTATAGGTAGGAGAATCAGAAATGTAAGGTCCTCTTCAACTACAAAACAGGTTCAACGCCAGCCTGGGATATATGAGACCCTGTCTTGAAATTTTTTTTTTAGTTTCTTTATATTTTTTAATTTACTTTGTGTGCATGTGTATACATGTATGTGTGGGAGCACATGTATGCCATAGCATGTGTATGGGGTCAGAGGCCAACTAGTCAGAGTTGGTTCTCTCCTTCCACTATGTGGGTTCCAAAGATTGAACTCAGTTCATTAGGCTTGGTGGCAGGTATCTTTTACCTGCTGAGCCATCTCATCAGCCCTCCAGAAAATAGGTTTTTGTTTTTTTTTTTTTAATTTAGGAAAATAAGATATTGGAAATAATCCTCTTAGTTTTCTTCATCCTTTTTTAACCACTAAAAAGCAGGTTTTCTTTTCCTAAAATTTTTTATTTATTTTTATTTTACATGTATGAGTGTTTTGTCTGCATGTATGTAAGTACACCTGTTTCGTGCAGTGTCTGAAGAGGTCACAAGAGGGTGTTGGGTCCCCTGGAACTGGAACGATGGACAGGACATTTGTTAGTCTCCATGTAGGTACTGGGAACTAAACTCAGGTCCTCTGCAAAGGCAACCAGTGCTCTTAACCACTGAGCTGTTTTCCAGCCCCCAAAGGCATTTTTTTTTTAATTAACAAGGGGAACAGTTGATGCAAGATATTTAGAATGCTACCTTCATTATCACACAAGGGAATTTTGATTGGTTTGTCTGCGCTGTGGATTGTCACTATGAGAACGCTTCATCACCTGAAAAGTTGAGTGCTAATGACAGGGTATCTGAGTACCCATGGTACTGTGCTTAAGCATCATGTTAAAACCCTTTCCCTGTCTTAACAGTAGAGCAAATTAAAGCTTTCTTTTTATTCAGCAAGTCTGTGCATATTCCTTATATTCTGTATACATACTCCATATTCTCATATGGAATCTTTGAGTATTGCATAAGCTTCTGCAAACTTTCCATATATTTGGGCTGTGTGATTGTGGAAGATTGGTGATACCCATGTTATTCTTAATTGTGTTGATCAAGACCCTATGTCATGGGGCTAAAGTTAGCATCTCAGTGGGGGCAACCTTTATTTGTTGACTAAAGAAAGAAGACTAGAGGAGGCTTTGTAAATGTTGTCTGTCTCATGGAAAGCCGTATGATTTCTAAATAAGAAGGCTACCTGTTTCTCTGGGCTTTCCACTTCCAGCTTCTGAGAGTTTTTTCCTTTGGAATTTATGGTAATAGTAATTATTTTATCATTTTATCAGTTATCATTATCATTATTTTACATTCATTTGTGTGTAGAGGTCCCAGGACAGCTTGTGGGAGTCAGTTCTCTCCTACTATGTGGGTCCTGGGGATTAACTCAAGCCATCAGGCTTGGCAGCAATTACCCTTACCTACTGAGCCATCTTGCCAGCCCTAGAATTTATTATTGTATTCAAGGACTCTGATTTTGTTGTTTGGTTTTAGAGCCAGAAGATGAGACTATGCTTCTCTGTGTGTCTAGCCATCCCCTCACCCCCAACCCTCTGCCCCCACTGCCAGGAGATGGTGAATCTGAAAATACTTGGTAAATTCCATGGTGATGGTGATCAACCAGTATATTTACAGAGGCCTTCAGAAAAGGGTGTCTGTGATAAGAGATAAAGCAAATGGCAGAGAGAAGAGTTGAATTAGATGGATGAAAAAGCTGAAGACTGCAAGTCTTGAGAAGGGGTGATGTAGCAAACACTTGTCAGCCTTGTTCCTTGTTTCCTCCTCCAGTAAATTGTATTTCCTGTCCTAGAGAGGCAGCAGTGAGGTCAGTAGGAAAGAACCCGGTAGAAAGTTCTAACTGGATTTCTGGCTCCTTTGCTGATTGCATACCTGTCAGCCTGTCTTGAGCAGCTTCCCCTGCAGGAATTCTTCTGTTTGCTCCTCCTTATGCCTTAGAAAATGGTGAGGCTACATGTAGTAAGAGTTCTTTGCATCTGCATGGATTCAGTCAGTTCGTTTCACTGTGCAGTAGCTTTAATTATGTGTCTCTGGATATAAGAGCTCTGGCTGTCATAGCTCAGGGCCAAGGAAGGCCAGCAGATTTGACTGCTAGCTGACAGTGAACAAGTTACACTCCAGTCCCCCTGATGGAGGAGGAGATTGCTCCTGGCTCCATTGATGTGAGTGTCAGCTGTACTGGTTATAGTACAGTTAGCATTTATTGTGCACTTAGTTGTGATGTAATGTGGTGAGCACTGTTTTCAGCCATTTAGACAGCTAAGCATTACTCTGATGTCTAGTATATGAACTTGTTTAACTTTCATAACTCTGTAAGTTGGATATTCTTATCTCCATTTTATAGATGAGGAATCGAAGCTCAGAAAAAATATAAATTGACCCAAATCATATTACGTGACAGAACTGAGACTCAGATCCTGTTCAGTCTAGCTGGAATCCATTCTTTTTAAGATGTTTATGATGAAAATAATTGCCTTAGTGGAATCCTTTGAGACACCTTTATAAAGGGGAGTAGTGGTAAAGATGAAATCTGTAGCAAGTATTATAGGTATTAAGCAGAGGTGTGTTTAGCTATTACAATACCAACAGCTAACAGATTCCTGCCATTGTGGCCATGACTGGTTGTTGCTATTGAGTTCCAAGTTTGGATGTGGTGAAGTCATCATCTCTTCTCCTTTGCAGCTTCATGGAGATTAGTTTTTTATGAGCTTCATGGAGATTAGCTTTTTATGAGCTCTCCAGGTTGCCAGGTGTTTGGCGTAGTTTAAGGCAGTGGTTCTTAATCAGGAGTGTGCCTACTGGTCTCATGGGAGTCTTCTGGAAGCATAGATGTCTGCTTCACTGCCCCTGCTTGTTACATCGGAGATGGTGATACTGACACACTCCACGACTTAGAGTAGGAAATGCTGTCTTTGGGTGGCTATAAGTGATACATTGCCCAGAACTTACTGGCTCTAAACCACCATGCTTTATTATTTCTCATGATTCTGTGTTAGTCTAGGCTTACCCAGCAGGTCAACTAAGGACTGGGCCTTTCTCTTCATCTGTGGCCTTTCATGTTTAGACTAGATTAGGCTTTTCTACAGTGAAGGCAAGTCCCTCTGCATGAGTACTTGTCAAGCCTCTGCTTGTGTCACATTGGCTGATGTCCCCCTTTGCCAAGACCAGTCATGCATCCAAGCCCAAAGCCAGCACGGAACAGGACTGTACTGGGTGTGGCACTGGCAGACATGAGTCACTGGACTCATTATTACAGCAGTCTGTCACACATGTAAGCATCTGATAAAATTAGCCTAATGAAAGGATATTTGTTATAAGGCCTTAGATATCATAAAACCCAGAGGAAACAGTACAGCCTTCATTTTTGTCTGCTGCTTTATGGTATACCTTCCAACTTGATTGAATGTAGTTTCTTTAGATTCATTCATTCACTCAGAGGGAATTACTGTATGCCAAGCATGGCACTGAGCAAAACAGACACAGATTTCCTACCCTTTTGATGCTTATAATCAAGTAGTGAAGTCACATGATGAAATGTGGAAATGAGTAAAGTGGAATAATAATGGTTTTTAACAGTGGGCAGGGAAGACCTTACATAAGTGATACTGTGGGAAAGATCAAGATAAACACATACTGCATTTGGTTGCCTGGGTCAGTCTTATGACACATTACCTTGTGCTTAGGTATCTGTCTGCCCCAGATCCACCTGTGGGGATTAGGTCTGAGAGGCAGAAATCAATGGCATAGAAAGTGCAGGGGTTGGGGGCAGTGTACGCATACAAGTGTGCTGGGACGAGCATACATTCTGTGTGATCTGAGCTGCTACCGACTGCATTTCAATTTTAGATTCAGGATAGAGAGCAGGAACAAAATGCAGAATACTTCTGTGTGCTAGGACTTTAAGTGTGTGTTTTGTTTAACCTTTTCAATTGCTTTATGAAAAAACTAGTAAGTAGTATTCTTGCTTTTGGAAACTCCAAGTAATAAAGTAACAATGTTAACTACAGAGGCTAAGAATCAAGGGAGAGAACAACATTAGGAAATTAAAGGAAGTCCTTCCTTATTTTAACAATTTAGCACAAGAAGAGGCTCTAGATTAACATATGAACTATTTAGAAGATTTTGTCAAACTTGTTTCTCATCTTCAGTCCCTCTTCTTTCCTTTATGTGTCTATTTTTCTTTTTGCTTCCTGGCAGGAATGGGTAACTGCTACTGACATCAGAGTAACACTGTATCGCCTAAACACTTTTGGAGATGAAGTGTTTAATGACCCCAAAGTTCTCAAGTCCTATTATTATGCAATCTCTGATTTTGCTGTAGGTGGCAGGTGAGTAAACTATTGAATCAGCGTTGAAAGTGATCAGAACTTTGCTGTAGGTATGAACAGAGCAACTTGTCTGGGACTATATTAAAATTTAGGGATGTCACCGGGTATGGTGGCTCACGCCTTTAATCCCAGCACTTGGAGGCAGAGGCAGACAGATCTCTGAGTTTAAGGCCAGCCTGGTCTACATAGTGAGTTCCAGGCCAGCTGGGGCTACTGGGAGACCCTGTCTCAAAAAAGACCAAAAAAAAAATTTTAGCGATGTGCATATCTGGAAAGACCAGCAGCAACCTAGAAAATTTTTCTTCTCATCCTGGAATCTAAGCAATTGGGTTTTCCAAAACCTTGTTAAATCCATAATTTGAGTAAATTCTCATTGACCATTTAAGTGCAAAACTCTGTGTAGGTTCAGCAAAGCTGTTGACAAAGGGGCAAGACTTACTTCTTACTGTCCTGACCTTTTCGAATCCTACAAATGAACGGCAGGCATTGATGAAATTTTAAAGACAGGCTGAGCATCCCTAATCCAGAAATCCAAAATTTGAAATGCCCCAAAATATAAGAATTTGTTTTGGTGTTGATGTGCTGTCTCAAGTGGACAGTCAAAATGCTGGTACCCTGAAAGTGTTGTATAAAAATACTTTCAAGTCATGTGTTTAAAGTATACATGAATTTCATGGTTAGACTTGGTCCCATTCCCAAGGTTTATCAGTATGTGTTTTCAGTTATTCCAAAATGTTTTTTGAAAAGGACAAGAATCTAAAAACTTCTATTCCCAAACACTTGGGATAAGGAATACTCAACTTGTGCTGATATAGTCATGTGTTTTAAACACATAAATCACACAGCCAGAGATGGCTGAAAAGATGCCACAGATCAAGGTAAGAACTGCCTTACTGGAGAAGTAGGTGGGTCCAGATGGTCTTAAAGAACAGGTAGGATTTGGATAAAGAGGGAAGGTGTCTGGGTTGGGTAAAGGAGGATGGATATGTTATCAGCAAAGGTTCAGAAAGTATAATCCCGCTTGATGGAAGGAAAATCTCTTACGTGAGTTTGTAGAACTATAAACCATAAAAATAGCTTCATGGCCAGAAGCCTTAAACAAATCTTAGACTTTCTTCTTTTGTATTAGACTATGAGGTCTCAAAAGCAGAACAATTGTTTTTGTATATGGTGTCCCTGGTTTAAGTTTGATGCCCAGTGAGAGTCAATTTGAAATGTAATGGATGAGAATTTGGGTCAGGTGTTTGGAGTAAGGCTATAATACCAAAATTGGGTTAGGAAGAGGAGTCTATAAGAAGAACAGAGTATAGTGGCACACCCTGGTGAAACCCATAAAAAACTAGCTTAAATTTTTAAATGAGTGTACAGAGCCAGGCATGGTGATACACCTTTGATCCCAGCCTTTGAGATACAGACACAAGAGGATCTCTGTGAAATCAAGGCCAGTCTGGGCTGCATTGGGAGTTCCAGGCCAACTGGGACTATAGGATGCAAACGGGGTAAAAGTAGAATACCGTTTGTAGCAGTTACTTTCCTATCAGGAGGCAGTATGTTCTGGATATTAGGCAGCAAACACCTAGATGGAAAGGAACATATAGATGTGTTTTATCATGAAGGACAAATGACCAGGTGTTTAGTCAAAGATGATCTTAAGGTTTAATGACCAGGAAAAGAGTGATACCATTAATAAAGAAAGAAAATAAGAAAACGGGCAATTTTAGAGGAGATAATGAGTTTAGTTGTAGACATACGATATTTTAGGTTATTGGGGAGGTATTAAATTTGTACAGCCATCAGGGATAGGAGCCTTATCAGATGAGGCTGGGGATCTAAAATTAGGATTCATCCTTGCATAATGAAGATGATTCCAAAGTGTTTTCAGGTATTTTCAGGTGGTAGCTGAGGCTAATAGAACTGAGGAAACAAGTAAGAAATGGCCATGTTTCACCTGACACATTCAGATTCCCAGAGTTTCCTTGAGTCTCAGTTTATCACCAGTTTATCTAGGAGATCCTTCAGGGATTCTTGTACCTAGAAAAGCTGAGGGAATAATCTGACTATGGGATATCTCTTTGGAGAGTAAAGTGTCTAATTTAGTATCTCCCCACCTTCAGTTGGAAATACATTAGCATCATTAGGCTAAATTATTGCTGTGTGAATTAACTTACACTTCTGGTGGTCCTGTGTGCATAAATAAAGCAACTCCCAGTTACTCTTTGAGATAGGCTTTATCATTGGCCCTGTTTTATAGGTGGGGGCCTGGTGCACTGTTGGTGACAGGGAGGGGCTTTAGACCCAGGCAACCTAGATGTTGTTAGATGTTATGCCATTCTTAGCCAGTGTTTTCTGCTGCCTCTTGACAGACTTGACTTCAGGAATTATCCTGCTAGTGTCCTTAGGAGAAGAAAATCCCTGACAGTTTCTGCCTGGTTAATGTCCCATTTCTTTGGTTGTTTTTAATCTTCCATGTATAGGCCTTTTCTGCGTTGTTTCTAGGACCTTTCAGAAGTTCCATTCTTGGGCACATCTTTTCTCTCCCCAGGTGTAAATGTAATGGACATGCCAGTGAGTGTGTGAAGAATGAATTCAACAAGTTGGTATGTAATTGCAAGCATAACACATATGGAGTTGACTGTGAAAAGTGCCTGCCTTTCTTCAATGACCGACCGTGGAGGAGGGCAACTGCCGAAAGTGCCAGTGAATGCCTGCGTGAGTGCCGCTGCGTAGTCTGTCTGGTTGTCTTAAGGACTCCTGATGGAAGAAAGGATGGGAGTCTTCCTCATTGAATGGAAAACTCTGAAAGGCAATGCTCTTGTAACTTGAGAGAGTTGGACACTAAACTCCATGCATGTCAGAGGGAGAGCATAGATGAAGCTAACTGCTTGTGAATAAACTCAGCTGGTTATTCACTTCATGAATACCAACTTGGAAGCAGTATCTCCAAGGTTCAGGCATTTGATTAGATTCAAATACTGGGCCAATGTGGCCCCTCTAAAATATGACTTCTGTCATCATTGTGACCCTTTAAAATCAGCCATCCCTCAGTGTCCACAAGAGATTGGTTCCAGAATGCTCTTCAAGTACCAAAGTCCATAGTTGCTCAAGCTCTTTATATGAAATGGTATTTACATGTAGCCACGCATATCCTCTTACAGATTACTAGTGCCTAGTGCTGTGTAAGTAGTTGTTACCCTATGTTGCTTTGGCAATAAAGACAGTAAGGAAAAGTCTGGACAAATGTTAAGTACAGACGTTTTTTCCCAAATACTTTCTATTGGCAGTTGATGAAATCTGTGGGTGTGCCACCCACAGACACAGAAGGCAGCCATCATCTTTTTCCTCTCAGTACTCATTCACTCAAGCAGCCAGCTTAATCAGCATGTGTCAGGTACAATGAATTAATTCTCAAAGTTATTTTTCCGTTATCTCACTAAAGAGTACAGTGGGAAGAATTTGCCCAACCCTTCCCATGGAAATTGGGTGGCTGTGAGTAGATTCTGTATTCTTAGGAACGGTCAAAATAAAGAAGGTTGTTTATCCCTTCATAATGTCATGGTTTATTCTGAACTGAAAAGGAAACTTATAAGAGAGGAAGAGAGAGTCATGATTTACCAAGGACTTAGTGCTGACACATTTTAAAGCAGCTGTAAGCTCTTACGTCCTTACAGAGGGACCAAGAGAGAAGACACCCGGAACCTGCAGCAGCTGTCTGCAGAGCTTTGACCAGGGACCAGTATCCTGACTCGGGACTATTTTCATCAAGCTGCCTAGAGTAGATTTCCTTATTCATCTTTTTTTATTTTTTCCAACAAATCTCAGAGTTGGTGGTACAGTTTATAGCCTCCTCTAGTATTTCTAAGCACTCGTTTGTGGGAGCTTCTTTAATGCCATTACTGCACTGAAATGTCTGTTGTTGGATGCTGTAAGGTAAGGACTGGCGAAGAGAAAACGAACTACTTCTAGGATATGGCATCTAAACAGACACATGGGTTTGAAAGGTATTCTGCCTAGTGATGTTGTATTTTTAGTCTAGCCAAGAAATAAGGAAAACAAACAGAACATTGTTAGCTCACTCCTAGCAAACAAAGTGGCTGCTGCAGCTAAAAGGCTTTGACTAAGAACTCACTGAATTTCTGGATGTTGTGATACTGTTGGATGCTGGGACTAGGCAAGAGAAAATGCCTTCTCTCATCCTAGCTGTTAATGAGGGTGGCACAGCACCTGCTGTAGCTCTGGGTTGGAGCAGAGTGGGCATGGGAACTCTTCTGCCTCATTGCCTCAGTACCAGACAGTTCAGGAGTGGGGCTGGGTTGTTTGCAGGGTAATCTAGGATGGCTTAGAAGAAGAGAAATAGCTAATGAAAAGGGGAAAGGGCACTATAAAACAACTTAACAAAACCAATTTTTGCACTAGTTTCTGAAAATGTTTTCAGTTATAATCCTATAGTAGAACATATTGTACAGAAGGAAGAGGAAAGAGTAAAAGAAAATATATTCAAAGATTTATTTTTTAATTATTTTTATTTTTATGCATATAAGTGTATTGCCTGCATGTATGTTAGTGCATGTGTGTTGTACAGTGCCTGCAGAGGTCAGAAGAGGGTTTCAGACCACCCCACCCCCGCCCCAGAACTGGAGTTATGCTGCCTTGTGGGTGCTGGGAACCAAACCTGGGTTTGCAAAGGGGGCACACTCCAAAGTTCTCCCATAACCAAAACCAAAGAGAGATGATCTTCTGAATTTCTATTTATTTATTTTTGTTTTTCATGTCTGTGCCTGCATGAGTTTCTGTGCACCATGATCATATAGGTGTCCTCAGAAGCCAGAAGAGGGCATCAGATTCCCCGAAACTGGGATTACAGGTGGTTGTGAATCCCCCAGTGTGGGTGCTAGGAACCAAACTGGGTCCTCTACAAGAGCAGTAAGTGCTCTTAACCACTGAGCCATCTCTCCAGCCTCTGTTGAAATATTTTTAAACTACTCTATCTTAAACCAAACAAAACTTTGTGCTCAAGATCTTATATATACTTTGGATAGAGTTAGTAATCCTGAGAAAATCATCTTACTATAAATAGTAGCAAAGACTTAATAGACTACAAATACATGTTCCTAAAGTGTGGTTGTGCTGAACAGATGACCCCCTTGGGATTGTGGCTCCCCAGGAGAGGGATCTGAAGGGTCTCCATTTCCCTGCAATTCTGTTTCCATCATCAGGGGCACTAATTTTAGCCTGTATGTCTCAGGTTCCCCTAGTCTGGATACTTGAATAATCTGGCCTTTGAAAGCTGGTGTCTTAATGTGTTTGGATTATCTGAGATCAAAAAGTTAAAATCGAAGCCTCAGTATAAATTAGTGCTCTGTTCTTGGTGTTGGTACTAGAAGTAAAGGATAAAGAGCCAGAAAAATGGTGACTTGACTTGACTTTTACTTATATATGAATAACTACCAGGAGACAGGTCTTCTGAGTATAGGAATTCCTTATAACTTATGAATAACTATGATTATCCTATTTTTATAAGGATGAATTTTAGTAAAGTGACAGTCTGTATATATAAACCTTTGATTGACATAACTCGGTTTTGCTGTTGTTGATAAACAGCATCTGGTAGTTACCGTTTCCATACTACCTGTCACAGAAATGTAGGAAATTGCAGTTCTTTTTTCTTGGAGTCTTTTAAAATGCTCTTCTTAAAGGTACATGGGTCTGATATAACTTGCATATATGTCTTGGCCTACAGCCTGTGACTGCAATGGCCGATCACAAGAATGCTACTTTGACCCTGAGCTGTACCGTTCCACTGGCCATGGTGGCCATTGTACCAACTGCCAAGATAACACCGATGGCGCCAAATGTGAGCGGTGCCAGGAGAACTTCTTCCGTCTTGGGAACACTGAAGCCTGCTCTCCATGTCACTGTAGTCCTGTTGGTAAGTGGCAAGGAGGACCCATTTAGTCTGATGCAGTAAGAGACAAAATGAGAGTTTCCTGAATCCACAGAAAATAAAGCTTTGTTTCCAGGGCATGTGCACAGCTAAGAGTGGAGATATGCACATTACTGTAGTTTGTAACTTTTCTTAGTCTGCCTCCACCCCCAACCTTTACTATAACCAAGGTGAACTTTCAGATGATTTCTAGTGTGGTTGTGGCCTGAGTAGTGGTTCTGTAAATAATTGGCAGCTGGGCCATCGAGATTGCCTGAACTTTGACTCTAAAAGGCTCTTCCTTGTTAATGATTTTGTTTAGTCTAAATCTCCTTAGTGGGCTGAACTGTTCAGCATGCTAGTATGTGTCTACAGTGCACAGCACTCAGTCTCTCTCTCTCTTTTTTTAAAGAGTTGTGCTAATACTTTGTTTTTTGTGCCTTATAAGATGCTTAAATTCTAGACTGGCACCTTAGGGAGCATCTGATTATCCAGAGAAGTCACTGGTCTTGTGTATAGTGCATCACTGGGTATGTTTTTGTTTAACTCTCTTAGGTAAATTCATTTTAGGGTATGCCCAGAAAGCTAAGCCGTCATGGCTTATAAAACTGTGGTTTGGCCGGGCGTTGATGGCACACGCCTTTAATACCAGCACTTGGGAGAAAGAGACAGGTGGATCTCTATGAGTTCGAGGCCAGCCTGGTCTCCATAGTGAATCTAGGCCAGCTGGGGCTACAGGGAGACTCTGTCTCAAAAAGACCAAAAAAATAAAAATAAATAAATAAAAAATAAAACTGTGATTTACTGAGTTCTGATTTGAAATTTGGTCTTTCTTCTCTGTGATCCTCTAGAGATGACATATTGGTCATCAGACATTGCTTTTACTTTCCAGTTGTGTTTCTTTTGATATCAGTTTTACTCATGTAGCTGTCCAGATTTGGAGGTGACAATGAACCCATTAAATTTTAGGCTCTCTCAGCACACAGTGTGACAGTTATGGCAGATGCAGCTGTAAGCCAGGAGTGATGGGTGACAAGTGTGACCGTTGCCAGCCTGGATTCCATTCCCTCACTGAGGCAGGATGCAGGTAAATGTGTTCAAAATTAGAGGAATGGTATGGAATCTATGTACAGGAAAGCCATAATAGTAGCCGCGTGAACATGTTCCCCACAGTAGGACTAGCTGGAATGATGCCCCTGGGGGTTGCAGTTGGATAGAAAGTGAGTTGTTTTCATATAAATATGATGAGTGTGAGTTTCTTGTTTTTTAGGTTTTTAGGTTAGCATGCAGTGTTAGACTTTATCATGGATGATGAGTGTTCTTGACCCAAATCCAAATATAAAAGTAACACCAGGGTTCATTTTGTCCCATATGTATTATATGTAAACTCCATTAACAGGCAAAACAAAGGTTGACTTTTCTTGAGGCTGGAGAGATGGCTCAGCAGTTAAGAGCACTGACTGCTCTTGCAGAGGACCTGGGTTCAATTCCCAGCACCCACATGGTGGCTACAAACCATCCTTAACTCCAGTTCCAGGGGAATCCAAAGCCCTCTTCTGACCTCTGCGGCATTGCACAACACGGGTGCACTCACATACATGCAGGCAATACATTCATACACATAAAATAAAAAATAATAAAATGTTTTTTTTTTTTAAAGAGTAGAATTTCTTTTCTCCTGGTCTCATTGTTTTATTCCATTTCCACCAAACAGGCCATGCTCCTGTAATCCTTCCGGTAGCACAGATGAATGTAATGTTGAAACGGGAAGATGTGTTTGCAAAGACCATGTTGAAGGCTTCAGTTGTGAGAGGTAGTTCATTCTTTCTCTACCTGCATTGTTTTCTGTGTGGAAACAGTTTCAAGTGAAAACAGCAACTGATGCTGTCTTAATCTCTTTCAGGTGCAAACCTGGATTTTTTAATCTGGAATCAGCTAATCCTAGGGGTTGCACACCCTGCTTCTGCTTTGGGCATTCTTCCGTCTGCACAAATGCTGTTGGCTACAGTGTTTATGATGTCTCTTCTACCTTTCAGATTGGTAATTTAGCCCTTATTTCGCTGGCCTCTAGAATTCCGAAATCACACTTAACATGTTTGTTTTTTTGTTTGTTTGTTTGTTTTTTGTTATTGTTTGTTTTACTCAGAAGGTTTTTTGATACTGGGAATATTTCATGTTACTTAATATGCATGATTTTAATATGCATATTTAATTAAAATATACATGTGGTTTTAGAATTTACTATAGTGAGCAGTGACCACAAATGTTACATAAATAATACAGCAAAGTGTACCTGGCAGGGTTATATTATTTAGGTACTGTTGTAGGATCTGTCTACTCAAAACCTTTTATTGATGACTTCCTCTATATATACAAGGTGCAGTCTTACACATTTTTGTGGGATATAGCGCACCAGCATTCAGGATGTCTAGCATGTAAAAGTGCTTGTGTCTTCATTCTCTGCCTGCAGATGAGGAAGGGTGGCGTGTGGAGCAGAGAGATGGCTCAGAAGCGTCTCTCGAGTGGTCCTCTGAGAGGCAAGACATTGCTGTGATCTCAGATAGCTACTTTCCGAGGTACTTCGTCGCGCCTGGTAAGTGAGGCTGGAAAGCAGCCTGTCTCTCTGTTGCTTCTCCGTAGTCCCTTGTGTCTCTGCTGTTTCTCCGTAGTCCCTCTCTATCTGGCTTCTCTGTTGTCCCGTTCTCACATTCTGACCCAACCTCATGTTTGTCTTTCAGCAAAGTTCTTGGGCAACCAGGTATTGAGCTACGGGCAGAACCTCTCCTTCTCCTTCCGAGTGGACAGGCGGGACACTCGCCTCTCTGCAGAAGATCTTGTACTTGAGGGAGCCGGCTTGAGAGTGTCTGTGCCCTTAATTGCTCAGGGAAATTCCTATCCTAGTGAGACCACTGGGAAGTACATCTTCAGGTGAGGCCTTCTTTGTCCAGTCAGACCTGACTAGTTGAGAAAGCAGGTTCTTTAAGCCGATCTAACTTCTAGGCATGTGTTAAAGAAAAATTTCTAGGCTAGATGTGGCTCATGCCCGTAGTCCCAGAGCTCTGAAGACCAAGGTGGGAGGATTGCCAGGAGCTCATGGCTGGTCTGGGCTACTTAGCAAGATTCCCTTGAGGAGAACAAAAAAAACAACTTTTGTTTTTTTGTTGTTTCATTTGTTATCCAGATGAGCCTTTATCTTTCTCTTTTCTAGGTGTACTGCCAAACTGGCAGTCCTCTTTTTGATTTGGTTAAGTTGTCAGAGCATTGCACTATGGGTGGCATCAGTCAGCAAGAAATGCCTTCTTTGCACCCAGGATTATCCTTACAGAGGTTATGTTCCCTTTCTTTTTCTCCAGACTCCATGAAGCAACAGATTACCCTTGGAGGCCTACTCTTTCCCCTTTTGAATTTCAGAAGCTTCTAAACAATTTGACTTCTATCAAGATCCGTGGGACATACAGTGAAAGAAGTAAGTTAGGATGTGATTTAGGAGAGTTAAGGTAGAAGGATCCATGGTAAAGAAAAAGTTTACCTGTTCTATTACTATAATACTGATCCAAAGAAGTAAACTGCCTTATTATATATCAACTACGTATAAAAATGTATCTTGAAACTATCTTGAAGGACCTGGAGAAAATTTGCTAAAATGAGTATTGTTTTATAATTAATAATCCAATTGAAGTTCATTGTATATAGACTTTCTGAAAGTCTAATTATAATTCTACAGTTCAAGTTGCTTAGCCTTCATTTCTTTTATTTGCTGCTATGTAAGTATCAAGTGATTTGAACCATTGACTAAATTATGAGAAATTAAATATTCAGTGAACATTTGCTGTGATTTTATATAAACAAAGTTTTAAAAAATATGCCTTCAGGAACTTTTCAGTGAGGGCCTTCTTCTCTGTTGAGGCACAGCTGTTTGGGGAAGATGGAGCCAGGGTGTGGGTGTGACGGTGGGAGAGGCAGGAGTAGCCCCAATGTGTTGTTTTGTTTGGTTGGATCGTTTCTGTGTTTGGTTTAAGATCTCTGCATGACTATCCAGATAAAAAGTCTTATTAAGTAGCTACTAATGTGAATCTGGGCCCTTGGAAAAGATGTAGATTAAGAAGGTTGTCAGCATTTTAAACTTTAAATGTGCTGGCTTTTAAACTTGGAAATATGACAAAAAGCAGAGAAGAGGATGGAATCCTAGAACACTGTTGAGTTCTGTACTGAGGCCTGAGGGAGAAAATAATTTGAAGGAGAAAATATTAGTATAGGCTTAAACAATAGCACGTTGGGTTCTGGATTGGGTGGTTGAGTAAGGAGGGTCAGGAGTTGGGGTTTGGTTTTCTTAAAGAAGTGTTGCAACTGAAGTCAGATTGCAGGGCTCTGAAAAATAATTTGAATGTAAAGAGGTAGAATAAAGAACATTATTTAACCGCTGGAGTGGTTAAGAGCACTGGCTGCTCTTGCAGAAGATCCAGGTTTGAGTCCCAGCACCCACATGGTGGCTAACAACCATCTCTTCCAGTGGCTCCAGCGTTGTCTTCTGACCTCCATGGGCATTGCATGACAGTGGTGCCCTTGTATACATGCAGGCAAAACACTCATACACATAAAATAAATAAAATATTTTTTTAAAAAGAATATTCTTTGAAGAAGTTTGGCTGTAAGGGACGAAAAGAAATGAATTATGATTTAGGAATAGGAACAAGATTGAAGGAAGGGCATTTTTAGATTAGGGAGATATGGACTGTTTAGAAGCACATTAACCAGAGAAATCAAACCTCATAATCAGATTGGACAAAAACCCACAAACATATTAAAGTTAAGTTTGAGCCAGTAATAGAAGTATCTTCAGCCTGGGTGGTCAGTTTCCAGTGAATTATATAAACAGTAAGTAATCTTTCATAAGATGGGGGAAATATTCTTTAAGCATAATGCTGCTCAAGACTTAAGTAGAATAGAAACTAAAAGGCCATGTGATGGCATTTCCAAGGCCTACTTTTACTTTCTTGGAACATGCTGCTGATAGTATTCAACAGTCCTAGAGTGGATGAACCATTAGTCTAATTTAATATAAGCTTTTTTTCTTAACTTTTAAAATTTATTTATATTTTATGTGTATGAGTGTTATGCCTCCATGTATGTAAGTGCACCTGTGTCGTGCAGTGCCCACAGAGTCAGAAGAGGGCATCAGATTCCCCTGGAATGGTTATTAGGGGCCATCTGGGTGCTGGGATATGAACCTGAGTCCTCTGAAAGAGCAGCCAGTGCTTTTAACCACTGAGCCCCCTCTCCAGCCCCAAACTTTCTTTATCTTACACAAGTGGAAAACCATTGTGACATTTGGCCTAATGACTTTGGAATTATTGCATATTTGTGAGAAGTATAGAATCCTGTGTGTGTGTGTCTGTGTCTGTGTCTGTCTGTCTGTCTGTCTGTCTGAATATAAGTTTGCCATACCACTACTCCAAGTACTTAACACTCTGTACCATATGATTGTCTTAAATGCTGTTTTCTGATTATCTTCTCCAGTGAATGAACCTATGTTTGGGTCGTTTGGACTCTTGGGTCTGGCTACTCTTCTGAGTTTCTGACTTTTTGGAAACTGGAAGACGCTTTACTGAGTCTCTTTGCCATACCACACACAGGTGCTGGATATTTAGATGATGTCACCTTGACAAGTGCTCGTCCTGGGCCTGGGGTCCCTGCAACTTGGGTGGAGTCCTGCACCTGTCCAATGGGATATGGAGGACAGTTCTGTGAGACATGCCTCTCAGGCTACAGAAGAGAAACTCCAAGTCTTGGACCTTATAGTCCGTGTGTGCTCTGTACCTGCAACGGACACAGTGAGACCTGTGACCCTGAGACAGGTGAGAAGGTCCACGGCCGCTGCAGGCCCTGACTTCCCTTTTGCTAATGTTAGAAGCTCTGATTTCTCATTGTCTTATTTACTGTATACCTGCCTGATATCTCATACCTGCTCTCCAAATAGGTGTCTGTAACTGCAGAGACAATACAGCTGGCCCCCACTGTGAGAAGTGTAGCGACGGGTACTATGGAGATTCAACCCTGGGCACCTCTTCCGACTGCCAACCTTGTCCGTGTCCTGGGGGTTCAAGTTGTGCTGTAGTCCCCAAGACAACAGAGGTGGTGTGTACCAACTGTCCAACTGGCACCACTGGTGAGTCTAGCCTTCTCATCTGTGTTCAGGGTTCTGGACTCAAGTCAGCCTTCACTTGTGCTGCCTCAGTAGTCTTCACAACCTGTGATATAAATTCTGTCATTCCCATGCTAGAGCTAAGAAAACTGAGGAACAGAGACCTTGCGTTTCATGTCCAGTGCTACATGACACGACACTGGAGCTAGGGCTGCAACTCAGGCTGTGTGACTCCAAAGATAACAATCACTGTACTATAGTCTCTCTTAGATGCGAACCCAAACTGGATTTTCAATTTGTAGGGCTGTCTGGAAGTGTTAATAGGAAGTGGCAATTTTAAAATTCTTTTTATGAATCCTCCTCTCAGCACATCCAAGTCTATCATGTTAACGTGGGAAGGGATGCTTTGGAGCTTTAAGTAGATATTTCTTCCCATTCTATACATTCCATTCTTTGTCCAAAGAACATAAAATTAGATCGGTCCTAGCTACTCACAGCTGCCTGTGCTGACCCATGAGGTGGCTGGGGCTCACTGGCATATCACCGTCATTGTCTAATGAGGAGGCATAGCTGGAATGTGCCCTCGGGCTCATCTGGAGAGCTCTGGGGGAGTCTAGTGGCTGCTCACAACAGGGCTAGGAGGGTCCTCATCCTCATTTTCTCCTGCATCCTGTTTCCTTTCCTTCTTTCTGCCCAGCCTCCACCCATATTTCCTGCTCGGCTCATTGCCTGTGTTTGTGTTTGTCAGGTCTAGTGGTCAGTGTTCAGTTCTGCTCAGCAGCTCAGCCATGCTAGACTCTGCTGCCCTCTGCTCCGTTGTCTCCCCTTGCCTTTGGGCCCCCGCCACTCTCCTGGATTTACTGCTCTGTTCTCTTGGATACCCTTTGATCACCTTTCTTTTTGCTTCAGCCTCCCAAATGCAAAGATCCCAAGTGTATGTTACCACACCTAGTGGTGATCGAATCACTTTTATTTTATTTTATTTTATTTTATTTTATTTTTCAGATCTTCAAAATAGTCTTCTACATTTTTAGTATTAAAAAATCCACAAGTTAAGTGCACCACAGTGTAGAAAAAGACATACAACGCTGAACTTCCATAACAGTCAGTGGCACAGTCAAACATCACATGTACAGGACACAAGATTTAGATGAACTGAAATTACAAGCTAAAATAAAATAAAATCCAATTTCCAAAAACAAAAATCAAAATATTAAGGATCTCTGAAATATTAATCCTAAGGCAATTTCACTGGACTCAAGTCATTTTCTAGTGAGGCATTTACAGCCTGATCCTATTAACCTATTTGGGAATTCTTGGAAGCCCTGAGTGGCTGCATCAGACACTGAGAAAATGATAATTTTTCATCTAAAAACTCCCCTTCTTTTGGCTCTAAATCCAGCCTTTGTCATGCATATTCTTCCCTAGCCATAATACTTTAAAGAAACGTTTATGGAACCATTTACACTGATATCTTTTGTTTAAAGTTCTGTTTTTCTGGCACCAAAGCAAATTTGGGTTGGATTCGTGATGCAGAGACAGTCTATGAGGAAGGACCAAAAGGCACCCTTCACTTTTGACTGAAGAAATACAAAAGCTGAAGAAACTGGGTCTGTGCTTAGAGCACAGGGGGCTTCAGAGCATCCTTGTCAAAGAGCCTGAAAATGGCAAGTGGGACAAGCCAGGGAGAGAAGGAAATTCATCTGACTGGCTTTCTGCTGCACCACTGGTTCAATGGAGACTGGTGGGAGGGGATGGAAGACTAGGGACAGGGTGCACAGGGGGCAGAGGACCAAAAGGAAAAGGCAGACAACTAATGTGTTTGATTTAACGAGTAATATAAACCAAAGACTTAAAGGAGATTAAAGACCAATCAGAATAACTTGGTAACTTTAATTCTTAAGAAGATCAAAGTTCCCTCCAAACCTAATTTGATGTTTTATTACTAAAAGCAAAGACCAGTACGGTACAGTTTTACTCCAGAGGAATTAAAGGAAGATCTGTAGGACTGCTTCATCCACAGTGATTTGATGAAAGGAGACCCTCCCCTACCTCAAAATGCTTTAGGGAGGTACTGTTACCCTTACATGGTTTCTTATTAAATTTGAAAAGTGCCTCAAAGTTTGAGCACCAGAAAGACACCCCAACAACATGTGTCTAAACTGCAACTTCAGGTTAATGTGACTAAAGCAGTCACATGGTGAGAAGTGCTGAAGTATGTGAGGTCTTTCCTGCCAAAGGTGGCAGTGCTGTCTCACTAGATGGTGTAGCCACCATCTGAGCCACCCATGAAGAAGTTTCCCTTCTGCTGAGTTACAAGGACGTTGGCTCCCTGCATGACTGCAAGTTGAGCAGCATTAGGAGGGCATCCAGGAGGCGGAGGAAGAATATTGCCAGTGGTAGCGCCAGCTCCAAATCTGGCACCTGCATCATACCCTCCTTCCACCAGTACTGCTGAGCCAGGTGGATAGATGGGACCAACTGGATAATAAGCCATGGGGATTGTGGAACCTAAAGGCCCAACAGTCACAGATTGGGCCATAGGCAGATACAGAGAGGTGCTAGGAAATGCAGCTGACATGGTGGGGACCTTGGCAGTCCCTGGATGAACAAAGCTTGGGCAATAGAGCTCTGAGTATGCTGGTGGAGCATCTGTATAGGGTGGAGCCTGAGGAAGATGCAAGGTCTGAGGATATACTGGATTCCCAGGAGGTTGCTAGGTAGGCTGTGTTGGATATCGACCTTTGCTGTTCATGGTGGCTGTGGTTCCACTTTGACTCATTGTCGCAGATTTTTTTTTTTTTTTTTTGGCCTCTTCCTGTTTGGAGTCACTTCCATATCCTCGAATCACTTTTAAAACTTCCAACAGTATGCACTGCTTTTAAATTTAAATCCAGACTTTTTTTTCTGTCACCGTCATGCGCCTATGGCGGTTAATTAGTACTGCTTTCATCCTTGGCCTTGCTTGTCAGAGGCATTATTCCCTTGGATATGTCTCTAGAAGACTTTTTCGTTTTTGGATTCTTACCCCAAAGTCTCCTTAGAGAAGCCTTTTCTCACTCCAATCTAAAGTAGTCCTTACCCTCACTCTATCACTTTACCTGTCTCTGTGTTTAGTTTAATGCTTTTTGTCTTTGTGTATATGTGCTGATCCTCCCCCTTGACTGCAGCATAAGCTTCATGGGAGCAGAAACCATATCCACCATCGAAGAATGCTTTTGCATACAGCAGATGCTCACAAACAATCGTTTAGTCAATCAGTGAACAAACTTCTAATTGTCCAGAAATTTTAGACTCATTTAGCTCCCATTGGCTACAAAGATATCAAGGGCCCAATCTGAGCTGACAATGGAAGAGAAGTGGAAAAAAAAAAAAGAGGAGCAGTGAGTTTAGTGCGATAGAAAGAGCCCGCGTCTAGCTCTGCTTTATTCCTGACACAAGCAGGCAGTAGATGATACCTAAGTTTCCTTCTAGAAATCTCTGGTTCTGTATAGGTTGACAGCATTCAACTAGGCATAGTATGTACCTTCTGTAAGTTAAGAGGGACCCTACTCACCCTGTTCTTTGGAAAACTTACAGCATCAAAAGTAGCACTTCATCTTTTTCAATTTCAGCTGAAATCTATGAATGGGAATGGGAATCTGTAATGGGAATGCAGAGGCTGGTAAACCTTGGATCTGCCTCATTTACCAAGCATTTTAGCATGATCTTGATTGTTAGAGCATTTGAAATGAGGTAGACACACCAGTGGCTGTCTTTCTACTGATGACTGAAAATATACTCAGGGTTACCCTACTGGTCTGGCCTAGTGCCAGGGCCACAGTCCAGGTCCCCTGCTCTCCACTGCACCGTGACACCTTACATGTGATGGTTAGAGTAGACAGTATTTACTCAGTGGTGATCAACACCAGAAATGTCCAAGGCTTTTCTTTCTTAATATAGATTGTCTCATTCCCCAGGCAAGAGGTGTGAGCTCTGTGATGACGGCTACTTTGGAGACCCTCTGGGAAGAAACGGGCCTGTGAGGCTGTGCCGCCTGTGCCAGTGCAATGACAACATTGACCCCAACGCAGTGGGCAATTGCAACCGCTTGACAGGAGAGTGCCTGAAGTGCATCTATAACACTGCTGGCTTCTACTGTGACCGCTGCAAAGAAGGATTTTTTGGAAATCCCCTGGCTCCTAGTCCAGCAGACAAATGCAAAGGTAATCATCCACTGGTCAGATTTGGTGATACATATACCTTTTATGTGTAAATTTATTGTGTCCCTCTTTAAGCACTCACAGAAATTTGGTCAAATGCAGCATCATTCTGTGGAAATACAGTGTGAACCACTTGCATGATTTTAAAAATATTTATTATTTTAATTTTATGTGTATGAATGTATTGCCTGCATGTATGTATGTGCACCCATGTTACGCAGTGCCCAAGGAGGTCAGAAGATGTTGGAGCCCTTGGAACAGGACTTAAGGATGTTGTTAGCCACCATGTGGGTGCTGGGACTTGAACCCAGGTCCTCTGCAAGAGCAGCCAATACTCTTAACCACTGAGCCATCTCTCCAGCCCCCACTTGCATAATTTCAGACTCTAGACACCACATTTTAAAAAAAGAAACAGGGATGGAGAGATGGCTCAGCAGTTAAGAACACTGGCTGTTCTTGCAGAAGACCCATGTTCGAATCCCAGCACCCGCATGGCAGCTAACAACTGTAACTCCAGTTCCAGGGGCTCCAACGGCCTCTTCTGTCCTCCGCGGGCATTGCACAACATGTGGACTTACCTACGTGTAGGCAATACACGCATACACATAAAAAATAAAAATAATAAGATATTAAAAGGAAACAGAAGGATTAACTTTAATATATTTTGTTCAGCCTAATATACTCAACATATTATTGCTTTAACAAATAATAGAAAGGTGTTAACAAAATGAATTTTTTTCTACACTAAGTCTTCAAAATCTAGTGTATATTTCATATTGATAGCATATCTCTCTTTAAATTAACCTGCCACATTTCAGGTGCTCCATGGCTATGTGACCAGCAACTTCAGTACTAGACAGTATAAGTCTGAAGAATCCATTTGAGCCTTTTATGTTTATTCTTCTCTCTGATCTGCATCTTCTGCGGTCTCTGTCTTCCCACCCTAGCCTGTGCTTGCAATTCATATGGGACGGTGAAGCAGCAGAGCAACTGTAACCCTGTGACAGGGCAGTGTGAGTGCCTGCCTCACGTGTCTGGCCGGGACTGTGGTGCTTGTGACCCTGGCTTCTACAACCTGCAGAGCGGGCAAGGCTGTGAGAGGTGAGACATCAGTGCCTTTGGCAGAAGACGTCTTTGCTTTCTGAATCATAAGATGTTCATTTTAAAGTTACAGCTAATGGCTGGCTTGATGCTGTTTAGCAATTGTTTTGTGCCTTATGTGGGAAAGGCAATATGTAGAAGTAGTGCCTGAGGAAGGGAAGCCAGCCGCTAGTGGGACAGAGGTATAACACACAGCAGGGCCCCGGCTACATCAGAATTATCTGAGTAACATTTTTGTTTCAGGGCTTTTATATTTGTGTTTATTCATTTAACTTTTAAAGCACTACTATATTTGACTATTAAAACAAAAACAATAGCCAAGTAGTGAGCATATTATTACAGTCCTTCACTCATTCACTGCTGCATGAACAATGCCAGTAGTGTTAACTCACTGGCCCCATGAAGAGGTTTGACACTGAACACCAGCTCTGGGGTGATGTTCATCATCTTCATAGACTTCTCCATTATAATGGCGTCGTCTTTCCTGATTTGGATCGAAGTCCAATAGTTCTACCTGATCCATTTCGTCAGTCTTTTCTACTTCTTCCTCTCAGAAAGGAGTTTTTCCAGCAAAGAGAGTTTATCAGGAGAGAGAAAGCCATTTTCAGGAAAGTTTACCTTAAACTCAATGATTAGACGTCCTTTTTCATATGGTCGACGGTATATTGGCATACCTTCATTCAGCACACATTTGCTATCTCCATGCTTGACAATCTGTCCCAGGTGAGAAGTGATGACTATGGTTCGGTTGTCCAGAGTAGATACTGGCTTTTGGAAACCACACAGTGCTTTAAATAGCTGTATGTCCATACACATGAAAATGTCCTCTCCTCGGCGAGTGAAAACACAATGATAATATCTCCTTGGTTCTTGGTCTCCTTCACCATGAAATGTTATCTTCTGGCCATCTTTCTTGCCTTTGTCAATATGAACTTCTAAAATCTTCTCTCAAACAATCTTTCTTCCATTGAAGCTTTTACATCTGTCTTAAGGACTGATCCATTCTCCATGACCCTGGCACTCCATGCAAACAGACTGAATTTGCTGCACCATTCCTGGTTCTAGCTGATGAATCCTTATTTGCATGCCAGTACCTGGCAGTGGGGGCAGCACTCCACTGCTCCTTTCTTACCACCTCACCCTTCACATTTGTCACACATCACATTCTTCTGCAGAGACAGTTTTCTTGTTGCACCATTAGATAAGTCTTCTAAGGTTACTGTGAGCTGATGCACAACATCTTTACCTCTCCTCTCTGCATTCTTCCTCCTCCTCCGAAAAACATGTCAAAGATGTCCATGGGGGAGCCAAAACCACCTCCCGCTCCACCCTCTTTAATGGGCTGCTCTCCTTTGTCATATAACTCTCTTTTCTTGGAATCAGAGAGAATTTCATAAGCTTGAGAAATCTGTTTAAACTTTTCTCCTTCATTTGGATTCCTATCAGTGTGGTACTTCAAGGCCAGTTTCCTGTATGCCTTTTTCAATTCTTCCTGGGTGGCATTGGGTTGGACCCCCCAAAACATTACAGTTAAGTGGTTTCTTTCACCATTTTCTACAGCTGGCACCAAGGGGAGCAGGAAGACATGTAGCACTGCGAGCTTGGCCACACCAACACTGCTCCTCTGCCTCTTACCACCATTCTGGAAAGTTCCACCTGGCCTGCAGCAGCTATCCTCTTTTGTAGCCGAGCTGGCCCATCACCTGGCTCTGAGTAACATTTTAAAGCTACAGGCTGCAAAGTTCTTTCTGAGGCGAGACCCTGCAGGGCTACTGCTTAGGAATCTCTTCTCTGAGTTCCTGGCCAGGGCCCATAGGCTTTCACTTTGCAGACAGCTCGTAGAGGTTGGGCATGAACAGTACTCAAAGGAAGGCCTGGAACCTGAGGGGCTTGATAACCCTTACCATTCTGCCTTAATAATCCTTAACATGCTGCTTTTTGATAGAGAATATGCTGAAGAACTGCATAGTTTTGCTTACAATCTGGTTTGCTTGTTTACTATTACCCTAGAAATGTCCTGTGTTCTTTTTCAGATGTGACTGCCATGCTTTGGGTTCCACCAATGGACAGTGTGACATACGCACCGGTCAGTGTGAATGCCAGCCTGGCGTCACCGGTCAGCACTGTGAACGCTGTGAGGCCAACCATTTTGGGTTTGGACCTGAAGGCTGCAAACGTAAGATCTGTCAGCGTGCTCTTTTGTCTCCTGACTCCTGACCTTATATCCAGAAAGGTCCTTGACAGCTTCTATGTGGCCATCGTGGACATTTTAGTTCATGAATATTGGAAAACTCTAGAAATCAAGGGCTTTTCAGTTCCTTAGTAACCACCTTATTGACAGTCCTCTTTTTATATAAATATCTTTTTAAAAAGTATTCCACTTTCTAATGTTTTGTTTTTCTAAAGAAAATCTCCCTTTAAATACTGAGTTTGCCCACTCTGTTTAATGAGACTTGTTTAATGATCACATTGTTAGTGCAGGTAATGAAAGTGATGGATTCTGTTCACAGTGTGTTTGTTGACTTATTGGCTATAGTTGCTTCCCATCCTGAGGGCCATTTTGGTACGGTTGCATATAAACATCTGCTGTTCCTTGGCATAAACACATGCCTGGAACTGGGCCTCAGAACAGTTTGGTTTTTTTTTTTTTTTTTTTTTTTTTTTGCTTTCTGAATTCCTTCATTTCTCCTGTGGAATGTAGCATAAGTCACTGACTCAGTTCAGAGGACAAAGTGGGGAAACAAGCTATAAAATAATTCAAGAGGAGCATTGGCATTGGGTTTTCTTGTTTGTTTAGAGAAATACAAGCAATTGAGAGATGAAGGTAACAATCAGTTCTTGAAAGTGTATGAAAAAGAGCACTGATAATTGACTAACGTCTATCAATTTTTTTGAGGCAAGATCTTGTTGTGTAGTTAAGGCTGGCTCAAACTCCCCATCCCCCTTTCTCTACCTCCACCTTGCCTGGCATATCTGTACTTACTAAGTAACATGCAGTGTGCCCCAAAGGGACTGGGGAGATAGCTCAATCATGGTAAAGTACTTGCCACACAGCAGAGAGGACCTGAGTTCCAGATCCCTAGTACCTTGTAAGATCTGTGTGCATGTCTATAACCCCAGTGCTGGACAGGTGGATCCCAGAGCTCACTAGCCAGCCAATCTTGGCGGTCAGTGAGAGGCCTTGTCTCAGAAAGTAAGGAAAATGACAGAGGAGAGACCAGGTGTTGACCTCTGGCCTCCATAGGCACATGCACCTAATGTGCACTCACACACACACACACACACACACACACACACACACACACACAGAGTCTGTCCCAAAGTATGCACATTTTGCTTCACAACTTATTCCTTTTAAAATGTCCTAGGAGGACTTAACCATTTACATTCTCATAAATAGATTTTTTTTTAAGTACTTACAATGGCAATACAGTCCGAGTTTTAAAAATATACAGTCTTCCTTCTCTTGCTTATTATGTACTGTCTTCTCATTCTGTAGCTTGTGACTGTCACCACGAGGGGTCCATTTCACTCCAGTGCAAAAATGATGGTCATTGTGAATGCAGGGAAGGCTTTGTGGGAAGTCGCTGTGACCAGTGTGAAGAGAACTATTTCTACAATCGGTCTTGGCCTGGCTGCCAGGAGTGTCCAGCTTGTTACCGGCTGGTAAAGGATAAGGTGAGCTGTCAGCAGGGCATTCATTTGTTCAGCAGATGTCAAATGAAAACTTTGTGCTCACTAAATGCCAGAGGAAAAAATAGTGAAAAAGTTAGGCATGATCTCTCTTCTTAGAAACTTAAGTTCTAGTTGGGAGGCAAATGACCAAAACGACTGTAAAAGAAATACTGAGATAAGTGGCAGAGAGAATATAAAAATGATTCTGGGGGCTGGAGAGATGATTCAGAAGTTAAGAGCACTGGCTGCTCTTGTACAGGACCCAGGTTTTATTACCAGCATCCATATGGCAGCTAACAACCATCTGTAACTCTAGTTCCCAGGGGAATCTCATGCCCTCTTCTGATCTCTGTGCACATTGCACTTATACATGTGCAGGCAATATACTCATATATATAAAATAAAAATAATAAATAAAATACTACAAAAAGATAATGACTATGGGAAACTACACAAGACCTCCATAAGGAACTTCTGGGATGTGAGATTTTTAAAAAATCTTTTTTGATTTATTATTTTGTGTATATGCGTGTTTTTCCTGCATGCACGTAAGTGCACCTGTGCATGTAATGCTTGTGGCAGCCAGAAGAGAGCACAGATCCCCTGGAACTGGAGTTTCATACAGTTGTTAACTATTATGTTAGTGCTGGGAACCAAGCCCAGGTCCTCTTTCCAGCCCCTGTGAAGCAGATCTCAAGGAGGAGGAGGGTACCATGTGAGAAGAATGGCAGGCTCTTCCAGCTACAAAGAGTGTGGTAGACAAGGGCCTGGACCCTAGAAGCTGGCTAGGTTCTGCCCTGTGAAGGGAATTTGTTAGCGACAGGTTATATAGAACCATATGGACCATAATAAAATTCCACTGGGAATGTATGGAAGTCCAGTTGCATTTTAAAAGGAGCTTCCTGACTACATGAAGAATGATAGCTAGGATGGGGCCTAGAGGAGTTCTTGAATGGACAAGGATAAATATGTGTGGTGAGAGACCAGGGTAGGGAAAGAGAGGAATCAAGAATGGGCCTTGGGTCTTCTGCTTACGGTAGCTAGAGATGTTGTTTACTGAGATGGCCCAGAAATTTTAGAGGTGTAGTTTGAGATGTCTGTCAGAGACCTAAGGAGAGTTCAGACCTGAAGAACTGTTGGCAGAGTGTGTACAGGCAAAAGAATGGTGCTGAAAGCTTTCTTCTGAAGCCAGAGAAAGCTACCCAGCGTGTCTATTTAAGTAGCCCTATCTGCGGGATACAGACCTACGGATTCCTAGCGTGCCTCTCTGATCCCTGCAGCAAGTACAGTTGAATTCTCTGTTTTTCCTCTATCATGTTTAGGTTGCTGAACATCGAGTGAAACTACAGGAGTTAGAGAGTCTCATATCAAACCTTGGGACTGGGGACGAGATGGTGACAGATCAAGCGTTTGAGGACAGACTGAAGGAGGCAGAGAGAGAGGTTACTGAGCTCCTTCGTGAGGCTCAGGATGTCAAAGGTACACATGATCATCTATGGGTGACTTTGTGATGCTGTTTCTAACTCATACAAAATCAGTATGGTTTTATACAATTCTCAGTTTAAAAATACTTGGAGATAGCTGGGCGTGGTGATGCACGCCTATAGTCCCAGCACTTGGGAGGCAGAGGCAGGCAGATCTCTGTGAGTTCAAGGCCAGCCTGGTCTACATAGTGAGTTCTAGGACAGCTGGGGCTACAGGGAGACCCTGTTTCAAAACGACCAAAAAAAAAAAAAAAAAAAAACAATTTGGAGAATATGAGTTTGTTGTTATTTATTTTTTGTTTTGTTTAGTTGAGGGGGGGGGATTTGGTAGGGGAGGTGGTATCACAGTAGCTCAGGCTGACCCAGAGCTCACTATATATCTATCCCAGGCTGGTCTCAAACTCGTTGAAGTCCTCCTCCTCAGTCTTCCAAGTGCTAGGATTACATGGTGGAAGGCACCATGCCTGGCTATAAGTTATTTTGTTTTAAAAGCAGTATTTCAAAAAACAACCTATTAGCTTTATGCTTAAGATGTAATAAACAGAAGATAATTTTCTAACATATCAAAAACTGATGTTCAACTTCATTTTATAAAGCTGTTCTAATACATACAAAGAATCTTAAAATTTAAGTTTTAAAAAAATCATTAGTTGTGCATCCTTTTTTTAGGATATTCATCTTCCAGCAATAACCTCTGACATACGTTTTTAAGGAGAAAATTGGAATTTTGAATTTTTTCCACTATTCAACAAAGTGAGAATTTCTTTTGTACATTGCTTTATTTCCTTCAACAAGATTCAGGGGTGGGGGGAGGATCATGGTCTTCAGTACTGGCTAAACAGCTAGCTACTGAGTACACAGCACTTGGCACAGTAAACATTAGGAATTAGAGCCTACGTACAGAAATTTTGCCTGATTAATAAACTAATGTGCTTACATTATACAAAAGTGAAAAAGGTGTGTTTTATATATTATACCATTTTAAGGTCCTTTGCAGTTAACACCAAGCTCTGCACATTATATAAAAAAAATTGATCATAGAGAGGAGATTGACTTGTAATTTAGAGAACAATTTATTTTAAAATATTTTGTTGACTTTCTTATTTTTGCTTTTTGAGACAGGCTCTCCCAGTAGCCCCAGCTGGCCTGACCAGGCTGGCCTCAATCTTCCAGAGATCCGCCTGCCTCTGCCTCCCGAGTGTTGGGACTAAAAGCCAGCCAACTTTCAAAGAAACTTTTTTTGAACTTTGAAGTTGAAATGTTATTTTAAATAATTTTCTTATTGTTTAGCTCCCTTTACAATTTTGTTTTTATTTCTTATTCTTAACTAAGCTTTTTTCTAAACTTAGGCAAGCTCTTTTTCTACATTTACTGAATTCCTGTAGTAAGTCAGGTACTGAGGTCAGAATCAGTGACGAGAAAGTGACTAAGGCCTACTCCCTCTTGCAGGATGCTCACTGTGAGGCCAAGCCTACGGGTGGATGTATGTGTTTCATTTGCACATAATGTTAGTATGCAACATTTTTGAGTTTGTAAAATCTGTCCTTTTGGAGTTACATGGAAAAGTCTGCCTCTGCAAATATAGCTCAGCAGAAACTAAATATATTACCTTTTTTCTCCATATATAAATACTGCTGATGTATAAATTTTGATTTTATATGATTATTGAAGTAGGGAAGCAAGTAAATTGTATGTATTTGGTTTTGACAAGTTTGATTTTTTTTTTTTGAGAATCCACAATTTTTCCATGTGAGACATTTTTAGAAATTGAAAAATATAAGCAGCTTATTTTAATGCTAGATGTTTGTATTTGGTTGTTTGTAGTATCGTTTTAAGTCTTAAGACACTTCCCAGGAAGAGTGCTCCCCTTCCCACTTAGGATGTTCATTTTCTTCAACCACTTTGGCATATGGCTTTCTGTTAATATGCTCTATTGAAACAAACTCATGTGTTTTTTTATTGTATACACTAAAGAATTGTTCATGGGGTTGATTATATTCCGAAGGGCCAGTCAGGCTAGCCAAGCACTGGGACCTGGCAGACAGCTCTGGTGCCAATACCACCAGCACGTGAGAGTAGGCCAAGGGGCAGAAGCCAGTGAGTCTTGGTACCAAAGCTCCAAGCAACCTAAAATGGCCCAGCTGCTCACAGTTTCTTTGGGCCACAGTTGCCACATATTTTCCTGTGCTCGTGCAGGTGATTCTGTTGTTTGTCCCCGTCATCACTCCTGGAGCCACCTCAAAGGTGGGGACCACAGAGTTGCTTCCCCTAGCTGTGTCTGGGTTAAATACACTTTCTGTGGTGCCTCAGCTGTGGAGTTCTGGCTGACCTTTCCTGCTTAGGTTTAGACTAGCCAAGAACAAAAATGCCTTCATAATGATTTGTCTTTTCAGACTGCCTGTAAATATTCATTTATGGTTTAATTGTGTTTATTCTGTAGATTTGAAGGATTACATGGTACAATTTCGAGCTGACAGGTAGACACTGGGAATTGAAACACAGTGATGAAAACCTCTCAGTTAGCTTCTGTCATCTTTTCAGACACTGGACAGAGAACAGTGGCCATTGTCTTCTGGAGGGTCTAAGGCGATCATCTTCAGGTGCTTCTGCCTCCTAAATCTAAATGATTTTTTTTTTCTGATCTAAACTTACTTACATTTTCGTAGTTTCGTAAGACTCTAGATTATCTAAGAACTGTGCAAGGCATCTGCTGAGCAGGGCAGTGTGTAGTCAGGCAGGAGTTATGCAGGACATTACCTTTGAACACATATTTCATGGCCCTGTTTTGAAATTGCTGTTGTCCAAACCCATATTTATTTCATTTGGTCTTCAAGCGCTCATATTTTTTACATTCCTTGGAAAATTTAGACTCCGACACCACATCATGCTGAAATAAAAACTGGTCATTTTTTTTAATTAAATTCATTTTAACTGATAAATTAGAACATCAAAATTATACATGTTCATAGAATAACATAGTGTTTTGATGTACGTGTACATTGCATAAGGTTTAAATCAGGTTAAACATATCGATCTTCCTAAACATCATTTCTTTATGGTAAAAACTTTCAAATCCTTTCATCCAGCTTTATTAAATGTATAATTGATTATTATGGTTGCCTTATATATTAGTTACTTTTTTGTTGCTTTGCTAAAACACTGTGACCAAGGGAACTTGTAAAAGAAAGAGTTTATTTGAGCTTATGATTCCAGGGGAATTAGAGACCATAATGATGGGGAGGTGGCTGGAGTAGGAGCAGAAGCTAAGGGCTCACATTTTAAATAGGCACAGGAAGCAGAGAGTGACTGGAAATATGGCAAGGCTTAAGAACTCTCTAAGCTCACCCCCAGTGATGTGCTTCCTTCAGCATGGTCACAGCTTCTAAGACCTCCCAAAACAGCGCCACCAACTGGGGACAAAATGCCCAAATACTTGGAGCCTATGAGGGACATTCTCATTCAAACCACCACACCTTGCTTGTTGATACACATCAGAACTGCTCAACCTTTCATGATCCCCTCATTTCCTTCTACTGTTCCGTCCAGTTGGTATGATTATACTGTTTCTTTAAGATGAGCTTTTTATCTGGGCATGGTGGCATACACTCATGAGGCAGAGGCAGGCAGATCTCTGTGAAGTTGAGTTGCAAGCCAGCTGGGGCTACAGGGAGACCCTGTCTTTAAAAAAAAAATTCAAATTTTAAAAATTCCACATATGATTAAGATGGTATGGCACTTTTCTCTCTCTGTATCTAACTTATTTGCATAATGATCTCTAACTCCATCTATGTTGTTACAAATGACAGGATTTCATTCCTTCTTAAGGCTGAATACTATTGCATTGTATGTACCACATCTTTATTCATTGGTTGGAAGATAAATTTATTTTTATTTCTTGGCTGTTGAGAATAATGTTCAGAGGAACATGGGAGTGTAGGTGTCTCTGTGACATGCTCTCTTGGACTTTTCCTTTGAATGTGTATGCAGGCATGGAGTTACTGGATCAGGTGTGTGCCACCACACCTGGCCTAATTTGAACATTTGAGGAATCGCCATAGTGCTTTTCCATAGTGACTGTGCTATATATTCCCACCAGCAGTGTAGAAGGATTGCCTTTTCTGCACATCCTCACCAGCACTTGTTGTTCTCAGTCTTTTCAAGAGTAGTCTTTCTTACTGGAGTGAGATGATCTCCCATTGTGGTTTTGATTTGCATTTTCTGCTCAATGATGGTGTTGAGCATTTTCTCACATACCTCTTAGTCATTTGTGTCTTCTTTGGAGAAATGTCTATTTAAGTCTATTGGCCATTTGTTAACCTTTTTTTTTTTCTTTTTGGTAATGAGCTTTTAAAAGTTGGTATCTATTGTCAGATATGCAGGTTGCACTTATTTTCTATCTGTAGGTTTTCTCTTTTGATTGTTTCCTTTGCTTTGTAGCTTTTTAGTTTGATGTCATTGCATTTGTCTGTTTTTACTTTTGTTTCCTGTATTTTTTGGGTCTTGTCCAGGAAGTCCTTGCCCATTCCACTGTCCTGAAGCACTTCTGTTTTCTTGTAGTAATTTTGTTATTTCAGGCCTCTATTTAAGTCTTTAACACATTTGAGCTGATTTTTGTAACTGATCAGAGTTAAAGGTACGGTGTCATTCTTTGTGTGGATCTAGTTTTCCCAGCCCATTTATTGGCATGACTACCCTCTGCCAATGTGTGTTTTTAGCAACTCTGCTGAAACTGGCTGGCTGCAGATGCGTGGATTTATTTCTAGACTCTTTTCTGTTCCAAGAATAGGTCAATTTTGTACAGAACTTAATATTTTTTGTATAGTAATAAAACTTCATGGCATATGAGAATTTAATGCTGGCAGTCTTTATATTTGTACAGCTTTATATTTATCATTTGATTTAGTAGGACCCAAGTGTGAAGTTTAAGTTGAGTGGACATAACTAATAAATAACAATTTGAGGAACCCTATGGAAGTAGAGATGAATTTGTAAATTACATATATATGGCGGCACAGGGAGTAGGAGGGAGAGAGAACAAATCTCTGTAGTTTAAAGTACAAAAGGAGTTGAATTTGTCTTCAACATCTGGTTTTGTTTTGTTTTGTTGACAGGATCTCACTATGCAACCCTAGCTGGCCTGGAACTTGCTATGTAGATTAAGCTGGCCTCCAACACACAAAGACCCACCTGCCTCTGCCTCCTGAGTGCTGAGGTTGGAGGCATGTGCTACCACACCCAGCAGCATCTGTTTTTAAATATGTTCAGCTTTCAGAGCTGACAGGATTTTAATATTGTATATTTATGGCTAACTCTGGTGGGTATCATGGTGTCAAAATAAGTTTCACTTGATAAAACATTCAGATCATGATTGTCTTCTCTTTGCCAACTACCATGTAAGGTTATGGACACAGTGATGGGCAGCAAGCGGCCCAGAGTCACTTAGGACAGATAGGTGTGCAATTGAACAGGGTGAGGCTGGTAGCCATGAAAGTATGGCAGGACAGGATACACGATAGAGACATCAGCTCTGCTGCAGGGCTCAAGGAGAATGTGTCTGAAAGATGCTGCCTGGAAGAGTAACAATTACAGTGCCTCAGATTTCATACAAGGTTGTCATACCCCTTCATATAACATACAGATTTTCTTTGCAACGCTCTTTCAGATGTAGACCAAAATTTGATGGATCGCCTTCAGAGAGTGAATAACACTTTGCATAGCCAAATTAGCCGGTTACAGAATATCCGTAATACCATTGAAGAGACCGGCAACTTGGCTGAACAAGCTCGTTCCCGAGTTCAAAGCACAGAGCAGCTGATCGAGATTGCCTCCAGAGAACTCGAGAAAGCCAAAATGGCTGCTGCCAATGTGGTGAGTGAATGGGAAGTTCTGTGGGTTGGTAATTTGTGCAGGTCTGTTGGTGGCAGTAAGAGTCTTCAGTCCACCTACCTTGCTCTGTGGAGTAGAATAGCTGTGCTGCTTGTGGGTGTTGTAATAGTTACTTTTCTCATTTCTGTGACCAGACAGAAATAGCCTAAGAGAAGAGGTTTGTTTCGCTCAACAGTTTCAGAAGGTGCAGATCATCATAGTGGGCACCTGAATAGCTGATTGGTAGCTTGCAGAATTGTCTGGTGGTTTCTCACATGGAAACCAGACCAAGAAACCAAGATGGAATGGAAGTGTGGCCAGGCTGTACCCCTAAAGGCCTGCCCCAGTGACCCACCTCCTAAGGTTCTATCGCCTCCCAAAACAGGACCTCCAGCTGTGGACCAGGTGTTCAAACACATGTGCCTGAGGGGGACATTGCACATGTAATGCCTGTAGGAGCTGGATAAACAGTAGGAGCTGGATAAAAGCCAAAGGATTTTAAGTTCTTTCTCTCACTTTGTCTCTCCTACAGCAGTTGGCAATTTAATCTGCTTTTACCCTTTGCTGAAAATAGAAATAATTTACATCAAAGGTGCTTATCAGAAGTAAAGATATCTGAAAATAAGAATTCTTTTTGCACTCTGACACTAACAAAAATTTACTTTTAACACCTTCTTTATGGAATTTAAACAATTCAGTCTTTTAAGAATAAGTGTTTTATTTCCTCTTCAGTCAATCACTCAGCCAGAGTCTGTGGGGGAACCAAACAACATGACTCTCTTGGCAGAAGAGGCCCGAAGGCTCGCTGAGCGGTAAGCTCCTGCCCTGCTTCATGGTAGCACCCCTGCTGGTGTGTGTGTTGTGCTGCTGTCCTCTCTGAAATGTTACCATCTGTACACACTCTTTTACCTTGAAATTGGGGTAGTCATTTAGAGTTAAAGTGAAAATAAAGTATGTAGATAATCATAACTTTTTAGATTTTTTATTTTAAAGCCTTCAAGTTTATAGATTTCTAAGAAACCAAAGGAATGTAGTTAATTTAAAATTTTTACATTAGTTTTCAACAAAAATATTTAATTTTCAAATCTCAATAGAAAAAAATATAATAATCCGTTACCCATTTGAGAATAAGCCAAAGAAAATTCCAGTGTTTTTCAAACACTTTTGAATTCATTATGTCTTCTTTGGAAGACTTTAGATTGGAGAAGGCACAAAGTTTATAAAAGATTTTTAAAAATGAAATTGCCAGAATGTAGGCTTCATGAGGGCATTTTGTATATTTTATTCACTGCTAAAGCCCCAGTGATTGGCACATCACAGATGTCCAGGGAAGGTTTATTGAATGCATAACAGTCACTAGACCACATAAGTGTGGACACAGGAAGCCTCATGTGGTAGGATTTTAGATACTGTGGCCAAAGCAATTACATTGACTGCTTAGGTTCTAGGTTACATTGACTGTAGCAGGTTCCTTCTGTTCTGGGTAAGTGTGAATTTGTGAGTTGTTATAATCAGCTTTGCAGAACATTCATGGTTTTATAGCTAAATTTTCATACTGAAAGAAGACAGCTAAAAACACGGGATATTCCCAAGAAAGCTAAGTCTTGGAGATGAAGACTGGTGGGCTTCATGTGAGGATTTTGGGTAAAAGTTTTTCATGCCAAAGAGAAACTCACATACCACAGTGTCACAATTAAACATGAGGTCTTAGAAGTGGAGAACAACTAGCATTTGTTTGGCTGGAGTCTCTATTGGTGCATTCATTGCCATTTGATGTCGAGTTGCTTTTCCTGCCAGCCATTACATTGCATAAGAAAGTCTGAATAATCAGGCTGCTTTAAGACTGTGTAGTAATTACGTATAACAGATTGTTAATAATAAAGATTAGGCCTGGGATTTGTATTGCTGGCTAGATATATGATTTCTGGTGAGCACACACAGTTTTCTAAGTAAATTACTCTCATATTTTAAAACTGTTCTTACTCCATTCCTCTTTCCTCGCTTCCTTCCCTCCTTCCCATCCCCTTCTTTTCTCCCTCCCCCTTTTCTAAGAAAGTTTCACTCTGCAGCCCAAGCTGGCCTGGAACTCCTGATCCTCCTGCCTCAGTGCTAGGATTACAGGTATAAACCAAGCACACTACACCCTGCCTAAGTAGTTTTTCTAAGTAAAGTAAGCATTTGCCCCTATAAAGTGTACTCCAATGATTTTCTTGAAAAATACTCTTTTCTCGTTTATACAATGCTATTTGTACACTTATCTCCTGCTCCCCCAAAAATGATTATGAAATTCCCAATAGGATTTTCTTCTATTTCTAGATCTCTGCTCATATATGTAAATATGATAAAGTAAATGTTACATAACTTCTACTTCTTTCCCTATTGGATGGTTTGTTATTTTTTTCTCTTATGTGTACAGCCATAAACAAGAAGCCGATGACATTGTACGAGTAGCCAAGACGGCCAACGAAACATCAGCAGAAGCATATAATCTGCTTTTGAGGACCCTGGCAGGGGAAAACCAAACAGCATTTGAGATTGAAGAACTGAATAGGAAGTGAGTCTAATTGAAAAGGGGCTCACAATCCTATCCTTGTAAGCTACCAGTTTCAGGAAGAATTGTGCTGTGGATTTAGAGTATAAGTTCATATGGTGTGATTTCACTTGTTAATCAAGCTTCAGAATGGCAGTGCGATTAGAGCAGGGGTTGTAGAGCCACAGAGATTTTGTTTGATCTGAGTACTCTAACTCAGAAAATGGCAACTGTTAGCCAGATACAGTATTTGAAATGTACCTGTGTTTCAATGGTTAACTATCACCTGGAGTCCTGGAGTCAAGTGTAAAATTCCCCTTTAGTGGTATTATGGTGGCACTCAAAAAGTTAGATTTTGGAATTTGGGGTTAGGGATGCCCAACTTATATATGGCAAAGTAAATAGAATTGATGAAATGAAATGTAAGTTTTAGCTAAATGTTATAAAAGTGAGAACATTTGATATAGCATTCCCTTTGAGGTTTGGGAAATGTCCCAGTTATATAAACTAGATTGAATCTGGTTACTATTGAAATGCTAAAAGCAGCTGTTTTTTTATTGAATCACATAACTTTTTCTTTAGGTATGAACAAGCAAAGAACATCTCCCAGGATTTGGAGAAGCAGGCTGCTAGAGTCCATGAGGAAGCCAAGCGGGCAGGTGACAAAGCAGTGGAGATTTATGCCAGTGTAGCCCAGCTGACCCCTGTGGACTCTGAGGCCCTGGAGGTATGTGTGCACAGGTTCCGATGGTCGCATTGCCTGTCCCTTCGGTCTAGGTGAGAGCCATTTTGACTTTCCTCCTTCTCCCTCCCGGGTCCTCTAGCTGACCCACTGGTAAAAATGAATTCTATTTTAATTGCACAAATAGAACTATAGATATTAAATAGCAGGGATTGCTTTGGAGATATGAATACATCCCCCTAGGTCTTTAATATAAATCTAAACTATAATATATTTGTTACTTAAAGCACAATATGGCTAGACCCTTCCTCTCAGGCGCTGTGTAGTGGAGACCTAGGGAGCAAAAAGAGATGATAGTTTGAAGGTATATATCAGGATGCTCTGGGACAGGTGGCACATTTGGAAGTCGGTAGCATTTTATTTCATCTATACTTTAATCATGGTTCTTGATACAAAACTCTATATAAATGTTTTTACATTAAGCTTGAAATTTACTGTCTTTCTTTTTGTGTCTGTGGTATCAACTGGTACCATGAAGTTTAGGTCTCTTCATTAATACTGTCTGATTCCATATGTATGAAATGAACAAATAGATAAGACTGATCTATGGTCATGTCAGGCAGAACTGTGATAGCTGAGGGAAAGAGATGTGGGGGAGTAACTTGAAAAGGATCCAAGCGAACCTCTTAAGGCGATAGAAATATTCTGCATTTTGACTGAGGTGTGGGCTAGGTAAATGTATTTGTGCAAAAATCATTTATATACCCACAGAGAATTTTACTAAGGTATACCCCAGTTAAAAAAAATAAAATTCATAAAATCTTGACCTGTGGGGGCTGGAGAGATGGCCCAGTGCTTAAGAGCACTGGCTGCTTTTGCAGAGGAACTGGGAGAGTGTTAAGAGATACTAAGCTATTTTCATTAATCTTAATTATTTCATTTCAAATGTTCAGAATGAAGCAAATAAAATCAAGAAAGAAGCTGCAGATCTGGACCGTCTGATTGACCAGAAATTAAAGGATTATGAGGACCTCAGAGAAGACATGAGAGGGAAGGAACTTGAAGTAAAGAATCTTCTAGAGAAAGGAAAAGCTGAGCAGCAGGTTGGTTGGTTTGCTAGCAGCTCTAGTTCTTGAGGCAACATTTTAAGCAGCTCAAGTGTGAGTTGTCAGGAGTGTGACCCCAGTTTCAAAGGCCTTCCCCAGATAACACACACTGGCACTGTGTATACTGTACACTGTGTTTACGCAGAGCTGCGGCTGTGCAGGGCTTGTCTGTTAGGACAAAAGGGCTGGCCTGGGAAGGTTTGTCCTCTGACCTTCCATGTATCTGCAGACTGCTGACCAGCTCCTAGCCCGAGCCGATGCTGCCAAGGCTCTTGCTGAAGAAGCTGCTAAAAGGGGGCGGAATACCCTACAGGAAGCCAATGACATTCTCAACAACCTCAAAGGTATGCCGAGTCAACACCAGCATCTTCTGTACTGTCTCCTTGGGGGAGTTTCTCATTTTTTTTTTTTGCCTGTTATTTTTATTGTGATGCTCTCTGAACGTAATAGTGTGGTAAATCCCGTATGCTTATTACTTAGATTCAGTAGTTAACGATGAGCTTTAACCATACTTAGTTCATCCTCTACTTTTGTTTGCATGTAATACAGTATGTATGTATATGCATGTGTGCATAGGTATGTGTGCACATGTGTGTGTAGGCTTAAGTTGACATTAAGTGTCTTCCTTGATTGCTGTCCTCTTTTATTTGTTGAGGCACGGTCCCCTGCTGAACCCAGAGCTCACATCTGTGTGCTCATATCATTTTGCCCCTGCATTCTTCATTTTGTAAACCAAGGAATGTGTGGGGTGGTGGTTGCACATTAACCATAATCTGCCTATTTAACTGACTTTTGCTGATAAATGGAGGTTATCTTTCATTTTCTCTGCCGCTGGCATCTAATTATTTTTTTTCTTCATTCACCTTAAATAAAAAAATTAAAAAAAAAAAACAAAGGTGCCCAATTTACAGAGTAGCTGATTCAATTCTGATCAAAACAATCATAGGTTCTATAAATGAGAAAGATTTTTTGGATAAATGTTGCAAGTGTGGGCTTTGGTTTCAGGTCTGAGTTTGAATTCTTGCTTCACAAAAGAGCCTCTATAGTCACCAGTCTTTCTCATACATAAAAAGAATGCAGTGCCTGCATCACAGAGATATATAGCTCTAAACTCATCCCTGACAAACAGCAAACACTAAATATGTTGTGGCTAAACTGATGACGTACTCAGTGCTCTGTGTGCAAATACCCTTCCAGGTAAGAATTATTTTTTCAGAAACAGATGTGCGTTCATTTGTTCCTGGAAAATCTTCTGTACGAAGATGTGTGCACTTTGCTCTACTAAGATTTCAGTCCTGGTTTTCATTCTTTGTTTACACTGATTTTTATTGCTCATAAAACAATCCAGTTGCAGTTTCCTGAGAGGTTTTTTTGCCTGTTGGGCAGTTTATTTCGAGTACATACCTTGAACTCTTTAGATTTTGATAGACGTGTGAATGATAACAAGACAGCTGCAGAAGAAGCTCTGAGGAGGATTCCTGCCATCAATCGGACCATAGCTGAAGCCAATGAAAAGACAAGGGAGGCACAGCTGGCCCTGGGCAATGCTGCAGCTGATGCCACAGAGGCCAAGAACAAAGCCCATGAGGCAGAGAGGATTGCCAGCGCCATCCAGCAGGTGAGTGCTCTCCTCTTCTCAAAACAGCCAAGCTCCCAATGATTAAAGAAGGACTCAGTAACAAGACTCTAAATTTCTACTGGCTCTGTGTGGGATCTGAGTTACCAGGAGGAGTTTCAAAGTGCTTGAGAGCCTCCCCCTGCAGAAGCTCAGACGCTTCCTACATAAACGTACTTCCTAAACCTGGGCGGTCTTATGAAGAGTAGTATCAGCATGACTTCCAAGCCCCTGTGTGGAGTTCCTGTAACTGCCACTGGCAGAGGTTTTTGGTCATCTTAAAGATGAATTTCCTATTTAAAGATATAGTCCTCTGTTCTATGCATTTAAAGAAGAGATTAGAACTTATTTTAAAATTAGACAGCTGAAAAAAAATCACAAAAATTGTAATTCCTTTAGAAGAGTTGGCTTTTAGATGAATTATATTTCATTACAATGTTCATGTTTCAGGATGTGGTCTTTTTTTGTACATTATGGTGATCTCCCAAGAATAATCAGGCTAGTTTTGAATTTTTCATATATCCAAGCAAAAGGTCTAGTCAATATAGTGTGGTAGAAAGTGTCTACAGTTAAATTTTTAATTGCTCTCTGTGTGACCTCAGCTATAAATAGCTATAATAGAAAAGAAAATTTAGAGATTGAAGAAGAGAGAGTAGATGAAAGTGCTCTATAAAATGCTCTTATGTTAGGGAATGATTTTCCTTTCTAATGCTAACCCAATAAATGGCAATGTAGGTCATGAGATAGCACAAATCATTGTGGTATTCTTTCTGAGCCATATTTTGAGCCATTTTCCAATTATAAAGAGGAGGACTATGGTTTAGGGAAGCTGTTCTGAGTTTCTGTGTTTTGGTTTTATCAGCAGTTTGTCTCTTTGTGCCTAGAATGCTACCAGCACCAAGGCAGATGCTGAAAGAACCTTCGCAGAAGTTGCAGGTCTGGATGATGAGGTGAGCGGTATGTTGAGGCAACTAGAGGAAGCAGAGAGTGAGCTGAAGAGGAAACAGAATGATGCTGACCAGGACATGATGATGGCAGGGATGGTAAGAGGCTTCCTTGTTTGCTCATGGGCCCAGAATGACGGATGCTTAAGAGTAGAGAGTAGAGACCCCAGCCTGTTGGCACAGTCATTTTCATGTGAACTGGTTTTCATTGCATTATCTGGTCAAGAACTGGGTCAGTGGCTTACATAGAAGACAAAGAATCTGGCTCTTTTGCCAGGTATTGATGTTGTACAATTGTCCTGTCCAAAGCTGCTCTTAGTTAAAAGCAAAACATTGTCTTGCACATTTAGAGATTTAGAACTTTTGAAAACAATGTATTCGTGTTTTTGAATGGGTAGCTGATACATTGGACAGAATCAAAAAGGAATAAAGGAGAATGCAAAAGCGAAATTCTTTCTACTTCCAGAAGCTTACTCCCTGGAGGCCAAGACCAGTTTTACATACAGCACATTTCTGAAGTGTTCACCACTCCACCAAAGCACACCAACCTTACACCTGGTTTAATTCACCTTCTGTGGTGACATGCATAATAACACAGTTTATAATAAAATTGATTTGAGGCTCTGTGGTACAAGGGAGAACTAGTACCCCTCTTCTTTTTTGTCCCCCTCTATGCTATATGTTCTGCTTCAGAAAGAATTTAACAGAGGGATAGTGGGACTGTTACCCAGTGTTGTGGAGCAGTCACAGGAACAGTGTGCATGAGCTTGTCTACTCCCATGCTTGCAGTGTAGAGGCTCAAGTGGAAATTCTAATCAGCATTTCTCTTGTGTACTGAGGGTCGGTGGACTTCATTTTAAAAATTACATTTATTTGTGTGTTTACTTACATGTGCTTGTGGCATGGTGCATATATGGAGGACAGCCCGTTAGTGTCAGGTCTCTCCTTCCACCATCTGGGTCCCAGGGACAGAACACAGATCATCAGACTTAGTGGGCAAGCACTTTTCCCCACTGAGCCATCTTGCCAGTCCTGTGGACTTCATTTTGATGGAAGCATTATATTTAGAGCCTTTGAACGAAAGTAAAATATACATCTTTATGAGTTTCAAAAAAGAATATGGATTTAGTTCAAAGGGTAGAAGGAAAATACCGCTTGTTATTTTTGGTAAATAACTTCTAGAACATATAAGCCCACCTTTCATTCACTGTCTCATTTATATTTCTGTCAGTTCAGAAAGTCCAACATTCAGCCAGTATTGTCTGAATCTGTAATTTTTTTTTTCTCACCAAAAGGGTTATGGTTCTTTCTGGAAGAGGAGGTCAAAGGTCCCAGGTTAAACACAGTGGGGTAGCTCTTGATGGCCACAGTGGAGCCCTGTGTCCCTCTCCCTGAACCCTCACAGGAAAGCCTGTGCAGGCTCAGTAAGAACAGCTGAGATTTGAACTGAAATGAATCATTTATTTGTGAAAGAAGGTTTTTTTGTTTTTTTGCCTTTCTTTTTGTTTTTAAATTTTTCACATTGTTTTGATCCCCAGATGTTTGCTTTGTCTCAACCCCAAAACTAGGAAAAACAACTATGTGGTAGAGATCTCAAAGCTACCCTTTTCTATCTTGACTGGATTTATTGTGAGAGCATCTGTTTTCTGATATTTAGATACTTCCTCTTCCACTGCTGTTTCCTGTGACTCATGCTCAGTGTATTTGTTCAGGTTTCATGGAACTTTCCCAAATATATTTACCTTTGGTTGACTTTGAAAATGTCCATTGTGTGTGTGTGTGTGTGTGTGTGTGTGTGTGTGTGTGTGTGTGTGGGCGGTGTGTGTTTATGGGTTCTTTGAAAATGTCCATTGTGTGTGTGTGTGTGTGTGTGTGTGTGTGTGTGTGCGGTGTGTGTTTATAGGTTGACGGAATTTTCAGAAAAGCTTCACCTGCTTATGCAAACTTGTCAGAATAGGACATCTGATAGTGAAGTTCCTAGAGTAGTCATGTTTTACAGTACAGTTTCTGTGCCCGTCCCTAAATAATAACCCTTTTCTGCTTAATGGGTTTATCATATGTATACCTCTGTGTTCTTTAGTGGGGAAGTGAGAAAGGAGATAGCAGTGAGTTCCTGAATTTCTGAATACATATGTAATGAAGGGCAGCCAGGCATGGTGCCGCACTCCTGTAGTTAGCACACAGAAAGGTGAGCAGGAGGATCTTGTGTTGAAGACTTTTAAAAAAAGCCATCCCGATCCTGATGACTGTTCTGTGCAGTGGAAATAGCAGCATCCTGACCTGAAGGTATGACTCCAAAACCTCCACAGTGAGAGAGGGACTAATTCACACTTAGGAAAGAAAAGGGAAACACATCTGAAGAGATTTGCTGGCTCACTGGAGGAAAATATCTAAAGAAGCTAAAAACATGTAGTCAGAAGTATTCACATTATTTATCCTCTTTCCCTGCAGGCTTCACAGGCTGCTCAGGAAGCCGAGATCAATGCCAGAAAAGCCAAAAACTCTGTTAACAGCCTCCTCAACCAGATTAATGACCTCTTGGTGCAGCTGGGTAAGTACCTGCAGCATCCGTTCAGTCAGTTCTCTTAATGCTGTTCCTGGGATCTGGTGCCTTTGACTCAATCAGATGATACATATCCCTCTAAAGTCATTCATTAGTTTATTAGTATTAATATTTCCTTTAGCTCTTATTTAAAAATGCCTTATACACTGTTTGTGTCTCACATGGTGGAGCCTTTTAAGCTTGCATTATTATAGTGTTGCTCTGTTTGTCAGCTTTAGAGTGCAAACTGAATCATGACTTTGAGTTGGACAAGCACTTTGGTTACCTTGCACAGACTTGCCCTGAATAGAACACTGTGGTCTTTTTACATTTTGAAGATGTGCTACCAGCTGCTGGGGTTCACTTATAGTCCAGGTTCATCATAGCATCAAATGCTGATTTTTCCCCCCTTAGTTCACCCTACTCATGGAGGGATTTAAGAGATTTAAAAATAAAGGCTCAGTGATAGAATAAAAGAAGGCATGAAACTGACCATGACTTTGATGCTCAGAATTCTCTTCATTTGTCAACCAAAGGACAGTTTGATGAGGTGAAAACTGTTATGCCCAAAGAGAAAAAAAAAAAAAAAACCCTGATTGCACACCATGCCCTCCTTTTAATCCAGTTTGGAGGAGAGCAGGCCTCTTTTTAGGGTACATGCACTGAGGCCACCAGACTCCAGTATGAGGTAGCAATACCAAAGCCAAGGCTCTAGGGAGGCATTGTGTTTAATTTGCTAGCCTCTAAAGGCTAGATAACTGTGCTGTATGGATTTTTTTTCTTAAGGGAGATAATTTTTTATCTATCTCAAATATCAATAATGTAAATGATGTGCCAGCTGATGAGCTTAAAATGAAAGTAAGCTAAAGGAGAGGATTTTATGGAGGAAACAATCAGACTTTATAATTAGTCAGATTGGGGTTAGAATTTTTGCTCTATCACCTATAAGTTTAGACAAACTTGAACAAATTACTAAACATCTGAGCATCACTGAGGTAGACTGCTCTTGTGAGAGTGCTTGTCTTTGTGTCTGTTGTAATTTACTGTTCTTTCAAAAAGAACTTTTTTTTCTTGCTACATTTAGAGCAAGGAGTTGCTGATAGTATTTCAGCATTTCAATTTTAGTCATTTTTCATAGCAAAGCTCCCAATAGTGTCTTAACTCTTGAAAGCAGGATGTGACCTCCAAGCCAACCCATCTTCCCTAGAATCTAAGAGGCTGCAGGCGTCTGTCTTGGTGATTTGAGTATTCTTTGATGACCCTGAAATAGCACAGAGGTTATACATGCAGACCTGCAGAGGATATTAAATGTTACAAAATGGCTTTCAGATGCATAAGTGAGGCTTAAGGTCTAGGTCATGGTAGCTGTGCTAGAAAACATTCTGTGAGCATCTGGAGAGATGACTTAGTGGTTCAGAGTACTTCCTGCTCTTCCTCAGGACTAGATTTTGGTTCTTAGCACCCATATCAGGTGACTAGCAATTGCCTGTAACTCCAGGTCCAGGGAATCCAAACCCTTCTTCTGGTCACCTTGGGTACCTGCATACTTGTGGCATACAGTCAAACACAGACAAGCATGCACACATGCATGCACGCTTGTGTACACTCACACGTAAATATAAAAATAAAGATCTTGGGGGGGGGGGAGAGATTCTGCAAGGGTTGGAAATATGGTTCAGAGGGTAAAGGAGCTTGCTGCCAAGCCTGCTAACCTGAGTTTGATCCCTATGACCCACATGGTGGAAGGAGAGAATCAACTCCTGCAAGTTTTTCTTTGACCCACCTACATGCCACGGAGCATGTGAATACACACGTGTACACATGTACACGCACAAAAATAGTATATAAATAAATGTAAAAAAAAATTAAAGCATTCCATGAAAACCACTTCCTCAGGAGAAAAGCATCTGGCCTAATAGTCATGATTTGCTCTGACCCATCCCCGCTGGGTTGTGCCCTTGAACACAGCAGCACCTGCAAGTCAGAGATTCCTTTGCACTATGGCTGCTGCTGGGTTTAGTTTGTAAACAGGAAAGAGGAGACACTTAGGAAGTGGTGTTCCAGTTCTTACTGAATGTGCCTGTTCTCTCTGCCTTCTTGGACTCTACAGGACAGCTGGATACAGTGGACTTGAACAAGCTAAATGAGATTGAAGGCACCCTGAACAAAGCCAAAGATGAAATGAAGGTCAGTGATCTCGACAGGAAAGTGTCTGACCTGGAGAATGAAGCCCGCAAGCAGGAGGCGGCCATCATGGACTATAACCGAGACATCGAGGAAATCATGAAGGACATTCACAATCTAGAGGACATCAGGAAGACCCTACCATCTGGCTGCTTCAACACCCCGTCCATTGAAAAGCCCTAGTGACGGGAGGGCTGGAAGGCAGTGTCCCCTGGCTGGGGAACATTTGTGAGGCCACAGAGTGCCTTGATACAAAGATTACATTTTCAGACCCCCACTTCTCTGCTGCTCTCCATCACTGTCCCTTTGAACCAAGAAAAGTCACAGAGTTTAAAGAGAAGCCAATTAAACATCCTGAACCAGGAACAAAGGGTTTCGCCTAATAAAGTCTCTTTTCCACTCATGTTGCTACCTTACCCGAACTTTCCCTCCTCACTGTCCTGACATGGCATCCTCCAGTGGCATACATGTATCATGTGAACCTTTGCATGCCATGGCAGACCAAGCAACCCTCCCCTCACACCGATACCAGCAGAACCTCCTCAGTCTCAGTACTCATGTTTCTATGAAGGAAATATTTGGCTCCTAACTGTAGCATTGAGGTGGCCAGTATGTCCAGTCCATGGATACAGAAAATGCCTCTGCGTCTTCTGCCCTCCTGCTTTTAAGAAAAAGGAAATAAACATCCTGTGCCAAAGGTATTGGTCATTTAGAATGTTGGTAGCCATTCACCAGTTGTGCTAGCTGTTTTGAGTGTAGGATGCTGAGCTATCTCAGCTAAGGATGCAATTATGTATGAGTCTCCAGGAAAACGTGGCTCAAAGAGGCTGAAGATTTTCTCCTATATTAATATAACAACTGACTAGGAAGATAAACTTTTTTCAACTCCTTAGGCAGCTGATAATACAAATCCAGATGGGCAGCTTGTATTTACCACTAGACTAGTTAACATCTTTGGATATTCTTATAAATGGGGCTTAATACAGAAGAAACAGGGGTATGATAACCACTAAAGTTTTTTCCCAAGTCAAATTCTTAGAGCTTTGTTAGTATGTTAGTCTTGAATATCTGTCAGATAGTTAAGATATCTGTCAAAACAGTTGGTCTCTAAGATCTTGGCCAAAAAAAAAGAAAAACATAGTTCCTTGTCTCCCAGTCTTTTCTAGAAAAGGGATGAAACTGGGATGTGACTTACGTCACTAGGATTCCATATATGCATTTATTTCTTGATTGGAGAGAGATGAAACATTTTCCCTTAGCTCTGGTTCTCTTCTTATGTTTCCATTTTTCTGGAACACCTCACAGTACATCACTGTTTGCCAGATCCTGGTGGCAGATGCCAGCACTCAGTATTTCACAAGCTGCCCACACTGTCTGGTTCCTGCATTTTGTGACCCAACCTGCTGTAAGACTTTTCTCTACACGAAGAGGGAAGAACCTTACGTGGATATTCCTAGTGAGCTTCTCAACCTTTGATCCTCAGCTCTGTGGTTTTCTTAAGACCACAGTGTGACAGTTCCCAGTCACACTCCCCTTCCTACCTACCTGCCTTTGAGATTCATATATAGCCTTTAACACTATGCAATTTTGTACTCTGTGTAGCGGGGGAAAGAAACTATTATCTGACACACTGGTGCTATTAATTATTTCAAATTTATATTTTTGTGTGAATGTTTTTTTTTGTTTATCGTGATTATAGAGTAAGGAATTTATGTAAATATACCTGGCCCTCCTAGAATGGCTCTGTCTGTTCACTTCTTTGCTCATTTTCTCCTCACTGGCACAGTGACTCTGTACAACTTCTTCCCTTCCCACCCTTTCTTCCAATCATACCTGTTCCCCATTTCTTTGCTCCAACTCTGCCTCGTGTTTGCAGCATCTCCATTGTCTGACCTTAATACCCACCTGCTCACTTCCACACCCAGACTGAAGAGGTAACTTGGGCCCTCTTCACTGTAGCCCTCACCATCTGAGCTGCAGCGCCATGCTGCTCTCAATGCCTGCCCCAGAACAGATACCAGGCTGACAGGGTAAGATAGTCAGGAAAGTTCGCTGATGGGAATCTTCTACACCTTTCTAGTAATGTCCTTTCTATTCATTCTCTAATTTGGATGTGTCAGTTTAAGGGAGCGATGATGACTGAGCACTTTAGGGCATCAGGAATAGTGCTACTGATGGGTTCATGGGAGAGGCTTTCTGCTCAGGTCTTGATCCTCTTTCCTCTTTCCTTGGGGTGCACAGAGATTGCCATAAATGCTTGGCTCAGCATCCCTGAGCTGACACCCTTCTCCTCCGAGGCCTTTCTGCTATTGCTGAAGGTATTGCAATTTTCTCGCCAAGTTTTCATGGCAGTGCCAAACAGCTAGTTCCTCTTATTAAGTGGTCACCATCCTAATATGCATTTTGGTCACAGTTGTATGAAAAGGACTGAAAATAGACAGCTGAGGTCCTTTGGGTCCAGCAGATCTAAGGCAATAGTGGAGTGTTTTGGTTTGGTTTATTTGTTTACTTTTCCATCTGTATGGTATATTCTAAAACAGAATTTTATTTTTAAAATGGAAGTTCTTTACCAGATAATACCTTATTTACACTCCTGAAAGATAGCCATTATTCTGTATAGTTCCAATTATCTGTATTTTATGTCATAAAATTGACAGGATGGCTGCTGCGGAATGTGAGTGTCACAGGGAATAGATTGTTACTCTTTTCCCCTGGAGTTTTCCCTTTGGATTCCAGCTGTGGCCTTTTATAATGTGCCTTCACTTTACCTGTTTGCCTTAATCTCATCAGTTTTGCTCTCCAGGGTGGTTAATAAAGCGCAACACTTGGCATTTTTTTATGTTTAAGAAAAAAAACAGTATTTTATTTATAATAAAATCTGAATATTTGTAACCCTTTATATTTTGTGTGGCCTAAATGTGCTTAGGGACATAAAATATTTTAAAGGATATAATGAATGGAAAGTGCGCGTAGTGTCTTTGAGTGACTTATTTAATTGAGAACAATCCAGTGCTATTTTTTGTCTGTTATTTTTGCAGTGTTAGGAATTGAACTCAGATCTACTCAGATGCTAGGCAAACACTCTACCAACTGAGATATATTCATGTCTATTCAGTACCTCCTCCTCCATTTCTTTTGTTAGCATAATGCATTTTCCTCCCCTCCAGACAAGGTCTCACTAAGTTGCCTAGTCTGGCCTTGAAACTCACTCAGTAACCCAAGCAGACCTTAAACTTATGATCTTGCTGCTTCAGCCTCTTGAGTAGCTATGATCATAGACCTGCACCACTAGGCCCCACATTTTTAACTTTAAGCTGGGATGCTTTAGTGTCATTGCAGGCTTATTTAAAAAGCTTGGTTGTAAGCACTTTAGGCTTCTCAGATACAGACTCTGTTGCATTACTAGAGCTCAGATGCAGACCAGGACCATATAGAAACTGGTTGTTGTGGCACATGTCTCTAATTCCAGTACTCGGGAGGTTTGGGCAGCAGGGTGAGCCAGCCTGGGCTGCAAAATGAGACCCTATCTCAAGAAACCAAAAATGAGGCTGGGGAGAAGTTCAGTAAGTAAAGAGTTTATTGTGATCATGAGAACCTGGAGTTGAGTCTCTAGGAGCCATGTAAAGCAGGATATGGCAGCCTGTGTCTGTGATCCCAGCAGGAGTCTCCCTGGGAGCTCCCAGACCAGCCTGTCTGGCACTTGCAGTGAACAACCAAAGGGCCTATGTATCAAACAAGGTGGAAGATGAGGAATCACACCAGGGCTGCCCTCTGACCTCCACATGTGCTTGTGTGCACTTAGATTCACATACTGGAATGCATGCACACACAAGCACACAACACACAAAAAGAAACCAAAGAGTAAAATAAAACAAGGCTGTGGGCCTGTTGGACCCCTAGGATAGTCTCAGTACCCCGTTAACCACAACAGAACTCCTTTTAAATGACTTAGACCCCCTGATTAAAGCAGTGCATGTATAAAGCTGCCTGTGCCTGTCAGTGTGCAGATGTGTTCAACTAGAGATGATTTCTTCAAATGAGGAGGAGTACTTTCAAACCTATGCTAGACTAAAAGGAAAAAGTAGACAGACTGCATTAATAAGTCGGATTTGGCTCATTGTGCCTTGCCTCAGGTGGCGGGCAGAGCAACCTAAGACCAGGTGAGCCATTTTGCAGCTAGAAGTGGCAGGAAGGCTTTGGGCCTGCACAGGTCTCCCCTTAACTCTCCATTGCTCTGCATATCACCCTGAGTCCCTGTGGATTCTGTGTTACGTTTCCTAAAAATAGGAAAAGTTATGGCTGTGGTACCTGCAAAGAATCTGGGCTCTTCTAACAGACTTCTGCAGAAAAAGCTTTAGAGGGCAATAGCTACTGGTTTTCTCACCCTGTGATTGACATTTACCTGGATGGGTCCTCCCATTCATAGGGACTGATTGAGAGGCAAGTAAAAAAATATTTCTAGTTGCCATATTGGGGTAATGAGTGGGATGGTTAAGAGTTGCTGTCTTTTTAGAGATGGCAGTTTCTCAAAATTTACTACCAGAGCCAGGTGTAGTAGCACATGTTTTTAATCCCAGAACTCAGGAGGCAGAGGCAGGCAGATCTCAGACCAGCCTACATAGTGGGTTACAGGCCAGGTGGGGCTACAGAGAGACCCTGTCCCCCACTCCAAAAAAAACCAACATAATCTGATTCAAAATTCCCTCAGAGTTTACACCTTAAAAAAACATTCTAGCCTTTTCATAAATCTGAACTCACCAGCTTCATTTCCATTAAGCCCCAAATGGAATAGCTAGCACCCAACAGGAAGAAAGCAAGGGGCACCTACCTGAGACACAGAGGGACATGGCCTGCAGGAACATCAAAGCTCACAGGCTTATGGAAACAAGAATGTGGGTACTTTAAATGGCATGTAATTGTGTCTGTCTACCCTGCGTAGGTTTCAATGAAGTGAGTTGTAACAATTAGAGTGGGGACCTGGAAAGATGCTGGCTGGTTAAAAGCATGTCCTCTCAGTAATAAGGACTGGAATTCAGATCCCAGCACCCACATCTGGTGGTTCACAAATGCCTGTAACTCCAGCTCCAAATGATTTGACACCCCCTTCTGGCCTCCTTAAGCACACATGTGTACACACACTCACAAAGATCAGTAAAATAGATCTTTGAAAAGTAGGGGCCTGGAGATATGATTAACACATATGATCTTGCAGACTGAGTTTGGTTCCCAGCAGCCATGTTTGGAAGGCTAACAAATACCTATAACTTCAGCTCCAGGGGGATCTGACAGCCTCTTTTAGAAGGCTTGGACACCTGCACTCATATGTGTCCTGACTGAATTTTCTGTAATTTTTTTTTTTTTAGAAAAAGAACAGGTGATACAAAAAGCTAAGTGAAATGAAGGGAAAAAGGAACTTTCTGGTAAACTTAGAAACTTCCCTGGTTCCAGAGAGCTCTGCAGTACCTTTTAGCTATCTTGGATCTGGAATGGGTACACCTGCTCTACAGTAATGAGTGAAGTCCCCAAACGGGAGAGAAATGCACACTCAAAAATGGAAAACTACATAGCCAAAGTTCAATGGAAAGTTCCTGATTGGAAATTTAAACCTGAGAAACCAACATATCAAAAATTGTCATGATGCTTTCCTGTCTGCTTGAACTCTTCTGTCTCTAAAATGCGCATTCCTTTCCCTTCCCCAGGACAGTGTAGCCTGATGTCAAGGTGTTAGCTCTTCTGTTGGAATGGGCCAGGCCTACCTGAGTCTACCACCCTCTCAGGCCTGCCTGGCTTCTAACATGTCCCTCCTGCCTCCAAGGAGCTCACTCATCCTTCCCTACAGAGATCAAGGCCTGAGTCATTCACATTCACACCCTCGGGCTGGGCTGCATAGCATAGTTGCTAGGTTGTCTGAATGGTGTGAAAATCACTGATCTCTCCCATCTCACAACTCAATTTTTTCTGCTTTTAGCAGAGAGTGAGGTTTATGGACACTTGATTTGGCACTCCTCCCCTCCTTCCACCAACATTCTATACCCTCAGCCCCTTAGCCTAAGCACAGACTAGCCTCCTAATTGAAGGAAAATAAGTAAACCCAGTGGCACCAAGCAGCACAGCACACACGATAGTACAGAATCTGCAGCTGGCTCATAAGATCTGGTGTGCAAGTCCTGTTCCCTTGACTCCCAACCTCACACTACACACCTTCATTGCTATCCATTTGTATCTGTGGATTGTAGTCACAGAGCAGCCTTGCCCAACTCTCTAACTCTTGGGGATGATTTTGAGTAAATGTCAGCCAATTAGTTGTTTTATCCTGCTTCTAAGCCTTAAAATGAATATAGACCATAAAGACATTACGAGTCAGGACAGTTCGTGTCTATTAAAAGTTGAGCCCTTGATCAAGAGTGTAACCTTCTTGGATTGGCAGTGTAGCTTAGTAGGTAAAGACTTCTGCTGCCAAATCTGATGGCCTGTGTTTGATCCCTGGGGCCCACACAGTGGAAGGAGAAAACCAACTCCCTCAAGTTGTCTTCTGACTATATCCATACCATAGATTGTACACCACACACACACACACACCACCCCCCCCACACCCCCCCCCACACACCCCACACACACACCCCCACACACACACACACACACACACACACACACACACACACCTATAAATAAATGTAATTGAAAATTTAAAAAACCAATATAATCTATTACATCATTGATCCTCTAAGCAAAATCCAAGTGAATTTAAATGATGGCCCATGAAGGAGCCTGACCATACTGTGGAGGACCACCTTTCTGTCCTGCCGTGCCTTTCACCATGTGGCTACTAATAAGAGAAAAATTCGGGGGAAAGGGAGCTAGAGATGGTTTGTTGATTAAAAACACTTGCAAATGGCCTGGGTTCAGTTTCCAGCACCCACATGGCAGCTTACAACCATCCATAACTCCAGTTCCAGGGGATCTGATGCCCTCTTCTGGCCCCCATGGACATTGCACATCACAGGTGCACTTATACACATGCAGGCAAAACACTCATACATATAAAAATAAAAATTTTTTAAAAACTACTGTTCTTGAATTTCAGACCAGTGCTTTTGGGCACCATCCTATGGCATCTGCCTGCATACTGGTATTCTTAGTCATTTCAGTAACTTAAAGCAGCTATCAAATTTATTAATTTTGTTAGTGTTAAATTTCTTTGAAGAAAGATGGTTCAGTGGTTAAGAGCCCTGACTGCACTTGCAGAGGACCTGGGTTCTATTCCCAGCACCCACATGGCAGTTATCAACAGTTTATAACTCTAGTTCCAGGGGATCCAACGCCCTCTTCTGACCTTTGCAAGCATTGCACAACATGGGTGCACCTACCCACATGCAAGCAATACACTCATACACATAAAATAAAAAATAATAACTGAAATTTCTTTAAAAAAATTTTAGAGTTCTGAATACTCAGGGCCTCTTCTAGGATATGCTCTTACGTTTTCCTTACCTCTTCTCTGCTGGTTGACCTCAGATGCTTTTCCCATAGATGCCTCCTTCCTCCCGACCAGGGTCTCTAAGTGGGGTTAGTGCCGAGTAAGCACAAGTTCAGCCCGAACAGAACTGTCTGGAGATGGGCTGTCCGACGGTGGATTACAAGCTTCTGGGCTGCTGAGCCAGCACCCGCGATAAAGCCTCGAGAGGCACAGCTGTGATTTCCATGATTACACATTCAGCATGGTCAGAGCGTGTGTCTCGACTTGCTGCCCTTCCTGTTCAGACAGTCTGCACAGTGCTGTCTCAGCTGGCTGGCCCAGACCATCAGACCTAGCCCAAGAGATGAGTTCTGGTAACAGATCGCAGATGTGCCACCCTCTTTTGGGTTCTGCATGACTCTGGAAGGACCAGTACTGTAGAGATAGCTGGACGTTTTAAAGTGCCTTCGAGGGCATTTTCTTTCCACCTCATTTGAAAGATTCTCATGTTGACTGTGACTGTGGAGTGCAGTGTGCTTGATTGATGCCTCGATGTTTCTGCAGTTGCCGCTCTTGATTTTGACCCATTTTCCTCTTCAGAGCCTCTGGTGCATTATTGTGACTAATCATAAATTACCTTGAATTCCTTTTCTAGAGATAGCAAAGCAGCACATTACTTAGAACCTGATTGTCCTTAGCTCCTTGTAGCCTCCACCCTCCTTTGGGGCGTGTCTCTTCTTTCCTTCTCTCAACGATAGGCTCACATGGCCAGTTCACACTTTATCTACTGAGGACTTCACCTGACATTCAGCACCCCTTGGGACAGTCTCAGACCATTTCAATTCCTGTTCCTTTTGCTTCTTAACATTAATCAGTTTTGAGAGTTTTGTTCTTTTGAATAAGTTCCATTCACCACAGCACATCATGAATGATGAAATTATTTTTTACTTAAATTTTTTCTACTCTCTGAATCTTTTTATTGTGAAATAAGTTTAGGTTTACAGAAGAAAGAGCAACAAGAGTACCTGTGTACTCTGCACCCAGCTTCCCAAGCATATTCATGTAACCATAATATATTTGTCTATATTAAAAAGTCACCAGACTGGAGAGATGGCTCAGTGGGCAAGTGGGCGTGTTGGGAAGGCCTGGTGACCTGAGTGCAAGCCCCAGAATCCAAGTGAAAAATAGAAGGAGGGAACTGGCTCCACACAGTTGCCCTCTGACCTCCACACAATAACCCCCCCCCCCCGCCATCATTCACACAATAATAAATTTTTCTCTGGATATGGTGACAGATACCTATAATCCCAATGCTCAGGACCATAGAGCCAGGTGGTTCATGACTGTAATCCCAGAACATGAGTTTGAGGACAAGCTTTGGCTACATAGAAGTTGCAGGCTAGCTTGGTTACATAGCAAGAACTTGTCTCAAACATAAACTAATGTTGGTATAACACTATCCAGTAAGATGTGCACTTTTTTGTGTGTGTGTCTTTTTTTTGAAGCAGGGGTCTCCCTGTAGCCCCAACTGTCCTGGAATTCACTATGTAGACCAGGCTAGCCTTGAACTCGCAGAGATCCGTCTGCCTCTGCTTCCCAAGTGCTGGGACTATAGGCGTGCGCCACCACGCCCGGCAAGATATACACTTTTACCTACTTGTAAATATCTTTTGCTTCAAGGCCCTATTTTTAAAGAATGGAGAAAACAAGATTATTCAGCATTCATATCCATGTTTTAAGATAACATGATTATGGAACTGAAAAGAATTTATTTTCACTTACCAATGTATTATTGTTAATTATAAATAATGTCCACCTTACAACTTACTGAAATGTCCTTAAACTTTTAAATGAAATTTCAAACTATCCAAATAAACATGACATTCATAATATGCATGAATTTAAGTATTTATTAGATGTGGAAAATTTATTTAGAAAGGATTAAGTTTTTTACAATTTTCATTATGGAATTTCAGATTTAGAGAAAGATGGTGAATGTAGTACCAAAAAAAAAAAAATCTCATATTTCCCAGAATCCCCAGATGTTAATCTTTGTATTTGCTTTAACCTTCCCCTCTCTTGTTTTCACTTCCTCGGTCATGTTCTGAGAAAGACAGAGAACTGCTTTAAGTTACACACAACTCTCCCATCTGTAGTCTCTGAAAACAGAACTTTCCACATCATTCCAGAATAATTATTAAAATCAGGAATAACACTGAGACCACACCACTTCATTCACAGCAACTCTTCAGATTTTACTTTCTGTGGTAGGCACAATACCCCTACAAAAATGCTTGCTCTTAAGCCCCAGGATCTGTGATTGTCTGAGGTTACATGGCAGAGAGGGATTAAGGTTCCTAATGTAATTAAATCATTAATCAGCTGATCTTAAAATAGGAAGATAACCTTGGATTATCTGGGTGGGCCCAATGTAATCACAAAGGTTCTTATAATGGGAGAAGGGGCTCAAAAGGAGGCAATATGAGAAGGACTCTGCCCAGCACTGCTGCATTGATGGTAGAGGAGGGGGCATGAGTGAGGACCCTGGGCAGCTGCCAGGAGCTGAGAAAGACTGGACTGGAACTTCTTGGAGCTGCCAGAGAAATGCAGCGGGGAGGCAATCACACGTCTCTCTACCTCTAGAATCACGGAAAGGTAAGTTTGTGCTCCTAGAAGAAACTGCAAGCTCATGTGTTGTGTTCAGTCGGCTCCTTCTAGCCTGGCTTTGCCTTTTGTTGACATTTCAGAAGGCGGCAGGAAGTTAGGCTGAAGAACATTTCTCAGTTTGGCTGGCCTGTCTTCTCTGGCCTGGATTCAGGTTGTTCACTGTCAGGGAGGCTCATAGGAGTGAGACAGAATCCTTTTCCGTTACAACCAGCAGTGTTAACTTTGACATCAGGGTGACATTGCCCAGGTTACTTTCTGTAATTAGTATCTTGTGAGCTTGTGAGGAGATTTTTTTTTTTGATTGTCTCTCTCTCTCTTACTCTCACTCTCGCTTTCTGTTGTGTGTTGTGTGTATGTGTTCACACACATACCCTGTTACTCCTCACACCTTGATATACTAACTTTATTACCTGTTGATGATAGTTGCCAAATGGAGATTTTTTTCCAAATCCATCACTTTCTGTATTTATTAGTTCATATTTTATTGTGATATACAGCTTTTCCTTCTTTCCTATTTAACTATATGGTTATTTATATTATCTTAGATTCAGAGTCCGATTTTATTTGATGGGCTACTGTATGTAGCTCTTGATATTTATTTTTATTCTTAATGGCCCCTTATTTGGCCCATAGGCTGATACCTAAACCTAGATCTTGTGATCTTTTGATAAATTCTCATCATTCCTGGATGTTCCTTACTTTTGGCACATCAAAGCTATCTCAAGCTAATCTTGTGTTTTCCCTGTCTTAGTTTTGTGGTTGGTTATTTCTAAGAGAAGAAAAATTTGTTTAGGGATTGCTTTTGCTTTAGTTTTACTTTAAAATCTATTTATTTTAGGTGTATGAGTGAATGTTATGCCTGCATGTATGTAAGTGCACCTGGGTCCATGCAGTGCCTGTGGAGGCCAGAAAAGGGTGTTGGATTCCCTGGAACTGGAATTATGAATGGTTGTTAGCTGCCATGTGGGTGCTGGGATTTGAACCTGGATCTTTTGCAAGAGCAGCCAGTGCTCTTAACTGCTGAGCCTTCTCTCCAGCCCCATATTTTAATTTTTTTTAACACTGAAAAAAAAAACCTTAACAAATATAACAGAAGACAGGTTGCTCAATGAATGCAAAAAGTCAACAGTGAGATAGCTCAGCAGTTAGCAGAGGACACAAATTGGATTCCTAGCACTCATGTATGTGTCTGTATGAACATACAGATATATGTAAAATGAATGCTTGGGAATGTCAATTATGTGAAGTCTGTGAAGGACAGATTATTTTTCACCTGTGCTAGAGAGAACATGATCTAGAAAATGGGCCTGGAGACATGGATCTAGACCTGAAAATACAGGGGCAGATACTGTGTGAAATCAACTGAGAAAGTTACCAAGAGTTCCTGCTGGCTCCCTTTCTGCATACTCAGTGTGGAGCTTGCTCCCTCCACTCAGGTTTTGCTTGTCTGTTACTACCTTTACAGTGTGATGCTGCCACATGAGACCAGTGGAACAGAGCAGAGTTTCGTTATTTAACGCTCTCATTGCCTATTTGAGGCTCTGATGAAGGGCCTACTTAGCAGGGCCCTACAAAGATTTTGCCCTGTTGAAAAGAAAGGCCAAGTTACAGAACCACTGATAATGCAGTCACAGTTATGGTCACCTTTGCCAGGAAAAGCCCTTGCTTCCCTGAGCATCCAAGCCCTAGTTAATCATACAAATTCTCAGCACCAGATTTACCTAAAACTTTCCAACCTCTCTCTTCCTCCTTCAAGACTGATGTCAATCTACAGACTAGTAGCTACTAGTTTTGTGTGTGTGTGTGTGTGTGTGTGTGTGTGTGTGTGTGTGTGTGTAAAACGGTCTCATATAGCCTAGTCTGGCCTCAGGCTTGATATATAGCTCAGAATGACCTTGAATTTACTGATCCAACTGCCTCTACCTCCAGAGAGCTAGGATTACAAACACATGCCACCATGCCCAGTTTATTGGATGCTAGGGATGGAACCCAGGGCTTCATGTGTACTATAGGCAAGCTCTCTACCAACTGAGCTACATCCTCAGCCCAGCTACCATGTTTTATCATTCATTTTCTCCTGAAGATAAATGCTTCTCAAAACCTGTGTCAAGTGAAGATGGCCCTGGAATAGACTGGACTGTTGTGTGTCATTGTTATCATATAACACTAGGACTTGGCCAGTTGATTCTGAATGGTTCTCCAAGCACAAGATAAAAGAGACCCATATCAATTAATTCAAGATGAACTTGAAATAAGGAAAATCAATAAATACACTTAAGTACATCCAAAGAAGTTCTGCCTGCATTTCCTATAGCTAAGAAGGGCACAGCCGTATAGAGCAGTTTACTTAATGCACAAGTATATGACACAGTGCACATAATTTAGCACAGTCAGCAAAAACTGTTTTTGTTGGGGCTGGAGTTTGTACAATATGGGGACAAGGAGATGGCTCAATGTGCAAGTCTGACAACTTGAGTTCAAATCCCTGGAACCCATATAAAAAGCTAGATGTGTTACTATGCATCTATAATTCCAGCACTCCTCAGCAAGATGAAAGATGGAGACAATAGAATCTCCTAGAAGTTCCACAGCAAGCTAGCTAGGACCACTGCCAGGCAGCTGGAGAAACAGGGGACCCTGCCCCAGACAAGGTGGGAGAGCAGACTATCCAAAGCCTCTGACCTCCAAATGCACACTGTGGCACACCTGCACTGGCACACATACACACACACACACACACACACAATATGGACTTACAAATGCCCAAGTATGGGGCTAGAAAGGGGCTCAAATATTGCATTACCCTCACACAGGAAAGTGCCCTCTGTGGGGGTACTATGTTTTAAGCCTGGAGGAAGCTGGGTGCTTGCTTCCTTTGTGTCTCGGCATCTGTCGGGCCTCTGTCATCGGGCGTGTACATGACTGTACTTCCTTCTGATGCAGACACCTCAGCCACTGTCTAGCCAGGCAAACCTGTTTGGTGTACTCAAGGGATGAGGACACGGGTGTGGTTCTGAGCCGAACGTAGCCAGAGGCTACAAAATCAGACTTGCCAGGGAAGAGCAGGTCCCCAAGGCACTTGTTGACTGCCACAGTCAATCGCTGGACTGGGCAAAGCATTCACTGTCTTCGTGAAACAGTTCCATCTCAGGAATGGAAGAAGAAACACTTGGTTGTGAAAAACCACTTCCTAAACAGAATCTCCAAACACCAGGCTTCATTTAATTGCAGACCAGAAACAGTGGTTAAAGTTATACACAGGTGCAGGCCTGAGCCAGCTCTGAGCACACCCTGCACAGAGCAGAACTGGACAGGAGGAGGCAGACCTGGTTTCAATTGGGCATGACACTAGGTTCATTTTTATTTAAAAAAAATAACCTGTAGCTAAGAAACAATGCTATTTCAAAAAAAATTGTGAGATTTGGGATTTGTTGTTTTGTTTTTGAAATGATCTTACTATGTAGCCCTGGATCGCCTGGATCTCTCTATGTAGTCCAGGCTGTCCTTAAACTCACAGAGATCCACCTGCCTCTGCCTCCAGAGTTCTGGAATTAAAGGTGTATGCCACCGTGTCTGGCTCCTTGAATTCTTAAGTTCACCTTTCTGGGTCTGCTTTTTTTTTTTTCTTTTTCTAGAGCCTGGGAACATTCAGAGCAACCATTGTGTCTTGTTTTTATAAACCCCATTTCACTGGAGGCCCAGAGAACCCCCTTGGGTACTCTGTAGTGGCACTGGGAAAAGTATTCTGGTCAGAATATTTATTCTCAGTTTTAGAGAGAAGATCTTTCACTGTAGCCAGGCTGGCCTCAAACTCACGGCAATCCTGCCTCAGTCTCCTGCCTCAGTGCTGGGATTACCATCATGAGCCACCATGCCCAGCTGAAAACACCGTTTTGAATTGGTACTAGCACATCTTTTTTTCCTTTTATCAAAGAAAAAACTTTTTTTAAATTTTATTATTTGTGTTTTCTGTGTATGTGTGTATTGCCTGCATGTAGGTAAGTGCACCTGCATCATGCAATGCCCGTGGAGGTCAGAAGATGCTGTTGGATCCCCTGGGACTGGAGTTACAGACAGTTGTTAGCTTCCATGTGGGTGCTGGGATTCGAACCTGGGTCGTCTGCAAGAACAACCAGTGTTCTTAACCACTGAGCCATCTCTCCAGCACCAGAAGAAACATTTTTGATAGCTGTTGATCTAGTATTAAAATGCATGCCCTCCCAGCATGCTGAGAGTCTGACTTTTGGAAATCAAACAGGAGAGTCTGGCCACCTGTGAGTGATTAATTTTATCTAGGCACACACTAGTGCCTAAGATCGGAGAACTCTGGTCTTGAATCTTGTGTACATTGTTACGCTAAGAAAATCCACGGAAAGTTTTCCTTATGGGCTCCTGAGTGTCTAATAACATATAATGATGTGGAAATAGACAGTGAGAAGCAGCTCTATGTAAGTCCCTGTCCTACATGATAAGGCTGTTGCATGGTACAGAACAGACTGGAATGCCTTTCTTATGGACCTGGCATTCCAGTGCATAGGCACAGTTAACAAGAGAGATGAAAGATATAACCATTAGCTGATCATTAGCTAAGTACGATCCAGATGCAGCTTGGAGTGCTTGGGATATAGCTCAGGAGTAGAGCACTTGCCTAGCATGCACAAGGCCCTGCATTCAATCTACTACCCAAGATACAGTTCTGAGCAGTTTATAAGCCACAGTCTAATGAAATGGGTTGTCATGAGCACACTTTTGCCTGAAACACAGATGAACATGTTTGTGTCTTTCCATAATGTCAAAACTTATTGAATGAATTCACTAGGTTTAGCACTTTTAATGCCAACAATGTATCTTATAGTCCCTCTTATTTTGGTCATCTGGCCAAGGTGAATGCAGGTCCTTTTAATCCAATCTTAATTACTAATATTAACACAGTGCATAGTAAATGTATCTATATATTTATAGATGGTTTACAGAATGAATACAAGTTAAAGAGGTTGCATCAGAGGTCAGAAGGTTTCAGAAATGGGCTGAGAGTCTGTTTTGATAAATCAGATCAGTGCCCAGAGAGGAGCTAGTGCTGGAGCTGCTGGAGTCGGGGTTGGAGAGTCCAGTTTTGAGGTAAAAGGGCAGAATTGGGATATGAGAAAAGGAAACAACAGGCTCAGGCCCGGGTCCAAATGAGCAAACAGGTAGATGGACATGGAAGTTGGTTAGGCTGCCTCAGCATCTGAAACTCCAAGGACAGTCGAGGAGTCCTCTGCTTGTCAGTCCTTGACACACACCAGGTATCAGATGATAGGCTGGTGTGGGGCCATGCCACTGCAGGGTTTGACGTCCATTATTTTATGGGTCCAGGTAAGGAGTTACACCTGCTCTTGATCTGACATGTCTAATAAGTTCTTGGGCCTTGTTTCTCTAATATGATTTTAATGCACCCAAGTGCCCCTACAGCTTCAATACAGGAGGCGGCTCCCTCTCTCATCTCAGGAATTTATTTATCAGTCTGTGCTGGATGGGTGGTGCCTGACAGATGGTAGTTTCTGAGTCTACCCTGGGGGCTGAAGTCGCCCTTCTCCCTCAAAGTGGAGTCTCCTAGGGCAAGGCAAAACCTGAAAAACCACTGTTATACATAATGTGGAATAAATTAGACTAGGGTGTAGCCTGATCTCAACATGGGTGTTATTATTATTCCCATGCTATAGATGAGAACAGTGAAGAACAGAGAGGCACCACTGAGTACCAAGGTCTTGAAGCAGAAGCTTTGGTCGTGTGGCTGGGACTCAGAGAAGAGGACAGTCAGCAAATGGAGTTGGGAGTGCGGTGGGACACATGGTATAGGATCACAGGACTATCATAAAGACTTTAGCTTTTACCCAAAGTGAAAGGGGGTGACACTGGAAGCCCTAAAACACGTGAAGACATGATCTGAGTTACATTCAGTAGGAGGGCCCAGCACCTGTCTTAGTGGAAACCAAAGGGGGCAAGAGCAGAAGCAGCGAGATGGGATAAGAACTACTCTAAGGATTCAGGCTGACTGCAATGGAGGCGGTAGGAAGTGGTCCAGCTCTGATTACCATCTGAGACTATAGTGAGATAGCTAGATTTACCGAGAGAAAGAGAAGGGTCAACAATGATCTTAAGAGCCGTGGATGTTGCAAAATAGAAATAGAAAGCCTTTCAGAAGCTTAGACTGAACAACCAATAGGATAAAGAAAACTGAGGGAAGCCTAAGGGAATAGAATGTAGGCACTCAGCTTTGTGTTTTACTTTGAGATGTTAATTACCCATCCAGATGGAAACAGCTAGGTGGATCGATGTATGAGCTTAGAGACCCCAAAAACTGTGCAAGCAGGCTCAAAATACTGACTTGAAAATCATCAGAAGACATGTTTAAATTTATGAAATTAGTTGGGAAAACCAAGGGAGTGATAGTAGACAGAAAAGAAGTGAGGCCTAAGGCCTGAGCCTTGGGTGACATCTGTATTGAGACATCAGAGAGAGAAAGGGGGGATGGAAAATGGGTGATCTGTGAGGGACTAGAAAAAGCCATGAGAGCAGAGGGTCATGGAAATCAAGAAAGCATTTTAAGGGGAAACAAATGATCAACTTTGTCAAAATGGTGCTGATAAGTGTGAGAAGATGAAGGGCTGCATATTGGCTGTTGGGTTCACATGGTGGTCCTTGGAAACCTCAGCAAAGGCAATTTCCTTTCATGCTGTAGTAGAGACAACGGTCTAAATGCAGTAGCTGGAGAGATTTCTTGAAGCCTATTTGCAATAGTTTTAAGAGTGATGAGGTGCCAGGCATGGTGGTACATGCACATGATCCCAGCACTTGGGAGACTAAGGCCAGAGGATTCAGTTCAAAGCCAGCCTGGGCATCACAGTGTGATACTGTTTAGAGGGCGAGAGAGGGGGGAAGAAAAAGAAAGAGAAGGAGGAGGAGAAAGAAAAGGAAGAAAGCCTTTAAGAACAGGACAGCAGTAGAAAGGTGACTGTCAGAGGTTATGAACATAAACTCAAAGTGAAGCAGTAAAAGGTGGTTAGGTGCAAGGGAAGGAGTCTAATAATTGTGGGTTCTAAAATAGATTGAGGGAAAGTAGCAAGAGATGGTGGGAGAGGTACAGAGGTAGGGGGTTCCATGGATTGTAGGTCCCAGTGGCTTGAGGTATCATTAAAAGTCTGGTGCCCAGACTGAGTTTCAAACACTGGAGGTGGTGATTAGAGATTGTGTGCTTGAAATTGCGGTTATGAAGTGGTACAGGTACTCGGAATGGTACCATCTCAGTATGATCACAGAAGTGAGTGGCTGGGGTAATGAGTGCTCAAAACATTAGGGAATTTACTCAGTTAAGCAGTCTGTCCTGTCCTGTCCTGTCCTGTCCTATCCTGTCCTGCTTTCACCTGAGGACAGGCCTTCATTGTGACCTATGATCTTAGGCCATTAAAATGAGGCGGGGGGGAGCATGATTCTTAAACAACCCCAGGGTAGTTGAATGATGTTTCTTAAAAAGAATTACCATGTCTGCTTCGGAGCCTTCTCAGATGCTCATAACCTGTGGATGCAGAGAAAGAAATAGCAGTTAAGAATGAATGAGATCCACTTTTTTTAAGTCTGTTCTTTATTGAAGCCACTTCAGTAACTGGCCTGAAGTTTTGCTTCTCAAATGAAGCCTAATGAAATTTTTGCTCCCTGGAGGCCCACAGGTCTTGATGACACATGGTGACACATCATGGCTGTTGGCTTCTTGTTCACAGACACTATGGGAACGCTTGATGAAGCTGATGCAGAAGGATCGATCTGAATCCCAAATGAGCACCAGGGTATATGATGAAGTGTGCTTGAGTAATTGCTATAAAGTCAGTGGCCTGGAGAGGATATTTGAATTACTGGATTTCCTCTTGTGGTTACCACATACATTCTGCTATCTCTCTGGAGAGGTGGGAAACTGTGTGCCCATGAAACCTAAAATTGACTGAATTTTTTTTCAGTAGTTAAGCCAATCCAGGAAGAAAATATCTAAAAAATATAAATTCCTATCAATAATTTCATTTAAAAAATTTTATGTGTATGAATATTTTGCCTTGTATGTATGTGCAACATGTATGCGCAATGCTTGTGGAGGTCGAAAGAGGGTGTCAGATCCCCTGGAAGTGGAGTTACAGATGGTCATTAGCTGCCATGTAGGTGCTGCAAGAGCAGTCAGTGCTCTTAACTGCTGAGCCGTCTCTCCAGCCTCTAATAATCTTGTTTTTTTTAAAAGACAAAGAGCTACCCAAGTGAAATCCAAGAGTAAGCAGAAAACTGACCTACGCTGTCCATATTAACTACACAGCTGAAGAATAAGAAATAGTGGTTAAGAATGAATGAGATCCACAATCCCCTTGAAAGATGACAGTAGGCAAACGAGGTGCTGTGGGGACACAGAGAAGGCACTCCCTCTAATTGGGAAAGTGAAGAGCCACACTTGAGAAAACTGTTCACAGGGGTTCACCCAGCCAGAAGCCATATTCGACCTCCACATCTTTTCCCCTGAACCTTCTGTTAATCAAGGCCGTTCTCTCTGCATCCACAGGTTATAAAGTCAGTGGTTATAAAGCAGCTGAGAAGGCACTGAACCGGACATGGTAATTCTTTTTAAGAAACATCATTCAACTATCCTGGGATTGTTTAAGAACCGCCCCCACCACCACTCATTTTAATGGCCTGAGATCATAGGTCACAATGAAGGCCTGTCCTCAGGTGAAAGCAGGACAGGACAGGACAAGACGGAAGCCGCTGCTGCTGGGGAATGCAGTTGCTGTAGACCACGGAATGGGTGGGTTTCCAAAGATGTGTCACAGCCCCAGGAATGCTTGTGACTGGGGCTCTGCCCAGGTGAAGGGACTCACTGCACAGCAGAAGTCTTTCCACCTGGAGGTGCGCTTTGGAGAAATGTACAAAAATTAGCTTACTTCTGTAAGCCTAAGCTTTGAAAGCAAAGTTTTAATCACTTTCACAGGGAAAAAAAAAATCCTGGTAGATAGGAGGCAGTTGTGAGTACAGTTTAATCTGACCAAACAAATGTAGGAAGAAGCTTTGTGGGTTGATCCCACGGTAGTCTACCATTTTCATGTTTTATTTTCTCTTCCTGTTCTTCCTTTCCTTCCTTTCTTCTTTTAACTTTTCTCTTTTGCTTTTTTTTTTTTTGGTCTTTTTGAGACAGAGTCTCCCTGTAGCCCCAGCTGACCTGGAACTCACTATGTAGACCAGGCTGGCCTCGAACTCACAGAGATCTGCCTACCAAGAGCTGGGATTAAAGGCATGTGCCAACACACCCGGGCCCCCTTTTTTTTTTTTTTTGGTCTTTTTGAGACAGAGTCTCCCTGTAGCCCCAGCTGACCTGGAACTCACTATGTAGACCAGGCTGGCCTCGAACTCACAGAGATCTGCCTACCAAGAGCTGGGATTAAAGGCATGTGCCAACACACCCGGGCCCCCTTTTTTTTTTTTTTTGGTCTTTTTGAGACAGAGTCTCCCTGTAGCCCCAGCTGACCTGGAACTCACTATGTAGACCAGGCTGGCCTCGAACTCACAGAGATCTGCCTACCAAGAGCTGGGATTAAAGGCATGTGCCAACACACCCGGGCCCCCTTTTTTTTTTTTTTTGGTCTTTTTGAGACAGAGTCTCCCTGTAGCCCCAGCTGACCTGGAACTCACTATGTAGACCAGGCTGGCCTCGAACTCACAGAGATCTGCCTACCAAGAGCTGGGATTAAAGGCATGTGCCAACACACCCGGGCCCCCTTTTTTTTTTTTTTTGGTCTTTTTGAGACAGAGTCTCCCTGTAGCCCCAGCTGACCTGGAACTCACTATGTAGACCAGGCTGGCCTCGAACTCACAGAGATCTGCCTACCAAGAGCTGGGATTAAAGGCATGTGCCAACACACCCGGGCCCCCTTTTTTTTTTTTTTTGGTCTTTTTGAGACAGAGTCTCCCTGTAGCCCCAGCTGACCTGGAACTCACTATGTAGACCAGGCTGGCCTCGAACTCACAGAGATCTGCCTCCCAAGTGCTGGGATTAAAGGCATGTGCCACCACACCCGGCCCCTCTTCTGCTTTCTTATACTGCATCTCACTGCATGGGCCAGACCGGGACTTCCAATCATCCTCCTTCAGCCTCCGGAGTGCTGGGATTACAGCAGGCATGCACCACCATGCCTGGCCTCCCATTTTCTTACAAATGAACAACCCCAAACATATTCTTTCTGATTTTAAGAGGAGTGTCTCTAAAGGAAAGTTCAAGCAGATTTTTTCAGTTACTCAGCAAATTGCAGTGATTCTAAGGCATGGTTTTTACACTCAAGTGGTTGCTGGTGTGTGATTTTTAAAGACCTAATGCCAGGTCGATCTAAAGAAGTGTGTTTTGGGAGCAGCACAGTCTCCTTTCTGAGTAGACTCAGGATTCCTGACAAAAAGGGCCCCAATGGCCTGAAACACTGAAAGTACATAGGACATGCTGAAGTACCAGTTCCAACTTGTCACAGGATGCTTTTCCATTTGGCTCATAGTTATTCATTCATATTGGTTTTGACCGTCACACTTGTTCTATTTTTAATTCCTTTTTCATTTTCAGGCCTTTCCATATAGGGTTAGTAAAGGAATTGCTAATTCCAGAGCTGTCATTTGTGACGTTCAACTAGAAGATTAAGTCAGATTTTAGAAACCTCATTTTTGTCTTCTATTCCTTCCATGCCAAGCTTAAGGAGACTCAAAATACTAACACTTAGTTACAGAAAATTCCATCAACGTGGAAGTTAGCTGGATCAGTTTTCATTGGTGTTCAGTCAAAATAAAAGGATTCATTCTAGCAGAGATGAGAGTAGAAAAATTACTTGAGGAGAAAAGACAAATCTCCAGTATAAAATAATTCTAAAAACTTTTATGTATTCTGCCCTCAAGGAAGTGGGGAATGGATTCCACTCCAGGGTGTAGAATACAAGTAAAGGACAGCGTTGAAGGGGCGGAAGATAACAGTTCAGTGGAGAAAATTGGCAACTGCTACTCCAGGCAGGAAATCAAGATGAACCCAGAGTAAGCCACGTTGATGGCTTGTGCTCTTACTATGGGATGACAAGGGCACTGACTGATACTGGTGATCTTCCTCCTACAATCCCATAATCTCAGTCTAATGAAGAGATCAGAAAAATCCCAATAGGAAAATAGTCCATAGAACAATGGTACTCTTCAGAATGATCAGGCTCATCACAATATGGACAGACTGAGGGCTGTCACAAGAAGAGATGTCTGAGATAGGACACCTAAATGTACTGTATTATCCTGGATGGAGTCCAGAAACAGAGAAAGGACACTAAGAAGGCCTGGGATTGTAGCTCAGGGCAGAGCTCATGCTTAGCATGTTGGAATCCTAGGTTCAAGATCCAGCACACATATAAGAAATACATGGGGTTAAAAAAAAATCAAGGGGCTAGAGAGATGGCTCAGCAGTTAAGAGCACTGGCTGCTCTTGCAGAGGACCCAGGTTCAAATCCCAGCACCCACATGGAGGCTAGCAGCTATCCATAACTCCAGTTCCAGGGGTTCCGACAGCTTCTTCTGTCTTCTGTGGACATTGCACAGAACGGGTACACTTCCATACATGCAGGCATAACATACCTACACAGAAAAAAAAAATCAAGAAAATTTGAATTCAGTATGAATTTTAGTTCCAATATTGGTTTGTTAATTGTAATGTATAGACCATCCTAATATAAGAAGGTAATAGGGGAACCTGAGTATCAAGTATATGAGAATTATCTGTATATATTCTCAATTTTCTGTATATCTATAGCTGCTAAAAAATAATAATAACAAAGTATATTCTGGGCCTGTTGACAAAGTGCTGTAACCCCAGCTACACCAGAGGCTGAAGCAGGAGGACTGCCAGTCCAACATCTGCCTGAGCTGCAGAATAAGTAAGGCCAGCCCAGAAAACTTAGTGAGTCCTTGACTCAAAAGTATTTTAAACAAGGTGCAGGGGGACTGAAGACACAGCTCGGTCACTGGTAGAGGACTTACCTAGCATCCAGGAGGGCCTGGGTTCAAACCCCAGTACAATCAACCAATCAATCAATCTTGAAGTCTATTGAAGAGAATAATGACTTGTCTGAGATATAAGCCCAACTACTCTCACTGAGTGAGTGAGGTAAAAAACCTGGCCATAGATCGGATAATTCTATGTAGTTAAAAGCCTGTAAATGTAGCCTGTGTAGGCCAGCAATACTGTGAAGAAAGGTTAGTATAAAGCTCCCACTTCCCATGCTGGACCCCTTGTCCTTATACAGGTGAGAGCTAATATTTATCTTGATGTTGTGCATTAGTTTTAGATCACGTTTCCTTTCACCGTCCTAGCAGCCAACATTGTAAAGCAGGTGGGGATTTTTATTATCATAATTTTATCCATTGAGACAATGAGACCTAGCTAGAGAGGTGAAAGACCTGGCTCAAAATCGCCTCGTCTGTGAGGGCGGGACCAGCATTCTAATTCCCTGGGCCTGGGCCCAGAGCTCTCTCTAGGTACACTCCTTCCTGATGCCTCCTCCTCTTCCAATCACTTGGGGGTCATGTTCTCTTCAACAGGAATTGCCCTCAGGATATGAATGGCAGAGTTTCTTGTGACCCATGGTGCCAGCTGTGCTGTGTAGACTCCATAGTAGAACAGTGGAGGTGGAGGCTGAGCACAGCAAAACTTGATTTCTAATTAGAGTGTTGGCATGCATCCTTCATTCAGACCCCCACAGGGACTTGGAATGCTGCTAAATCCCATCCTGTAGTCAATTCTAACCCTAAACCTAACAGGAGGTTGCCACCTCCTGTCTCCAGTCAACCTGACCTCGGGCATTTTCAAGTGGTTTCTATAATGATTATCACTAAACCCACAGGTGTGTGTAAATGAGGCCACACAAAGTGGAGCAGACTTTCTCAACCCTGTATTTCAGAAAGGTTGGCTCCCCTTTATTTACAAAATAAAGTGAGATTGTATATAGCAGTCCAAATGAGGAGAGTTAGGTTCCTTTGCATGTTTGCAAGAGTCACACACAGGACTTCTGAAAGATGTGCATGAGTCAGTTATTAAAACAGCTTCTCAGGCTCTACCTTTTCTCATAAATTTCCTTGAACAGAAAGTTCACAATTTAATAAAGATCCTTAGAAAAGCTAATCAAAGAAAAGACCCATTCAGCAACTTCATAAACATAAGGGCTAAAAGAAAAATACTCCATTATGACTTCTGGCTAGAAAAGTCAAGATCAATTCAGCCTACTTGCAAGGAGGATACTGCCTCTGGATCTCTGGCTCT
>NW_008360303.1:11061573-11117747 GCF_000622305.1 Nannospalax galili | reverse complement strand
CTCTCCTCTCCTCTCCTCTCCTCGTCTCCCTATGTAGCTCAGACTGACCTTGAAATTATAGCCATTCTCCTCCTGCCTCTGGAGTACTGGGATTGCAGGCAAGTGCCACCATACCAACTGCCCTCCCCTGCTTGGTTATCTGTGTGCCTAATGTTTCCACAATGGAAATGCATTGCTCTTTTCATAATGAAAAATGAACAAAAAAGAAAAGGCTAGTTATAACCTGGGGGAGACACTTCTCATCTGGACAGTCTTGACTGGAACATGCAGGCAGCCATTCTGCCTGGACAGACCTGGCATTGCCAAGCAGCCCTGTTCTTGTTGTAGAGACTATTCTGCCTGAGAGACTGGATGCTACCAAGCAGTCCTGCCCTGTCCTAGGACTCTTCTGAGACTACAGCAGGATTCTGAGAAATGCCACTTAACACCTGATAGGTTGACAATCTGACAGACAGTTTTGGGAACATGGTTCCAGGAAAATGACAAAAACACAAACTACAAACAAACTGAACAGACTCCTTCAGAAGCCCAGAGGGAAGGCTATAACAGAACTGTCGCAGGACTGACACCAGTCAGTCTGTAAGAGGGGAGGGAGGATGAGCCAAAGGGCTTCAAAAACTCAGGCCTTCGTGAAGCTGGTGTGTCCTGTGTTCCTTCTTCACCTTGGCTTAGGAAAGGATTAGAGAAAGAACCACCATGGCAACTCCTGTCCATCTCATTCTGCCCAGCGTGCTCTATGTGGCACCTTCAACACTTAGGAAATTAAATAGAACTCCATTGAGGATCCAGGTTAACTGGAGCAGGGATTAGGCAATCTTCTGCTATAAAGGGCCCAGAGAGCAAGCGTCTAAGGCATTGTGGTCCCTCCTGCAAGTACTGAACTCTTATAGCCTTAGACAACCATGGAGAGGAAGACTATGACCGTGTGGTAACAAAACTTTCCAAGAGCATCTGGCCTCAGCCAATCATAACTATCATATTCCTCTAGCCAGTGGTCAGGGTACCCAGGCTTCAACCAGTCAGCACAGAGCATTTTCTGATGGTGTTCTGCCCCTAGCTGTTGCATGTGATGGATGGCCCATTAGGGAAGGGGAAATACTTTTGTTTCATATTTACAGGACATGTTTGATGTTTCCCACCTACGGGAAGAAGGAAGCCTTGAGATCCTAACTGCTATTGGCAAGCAATCCACAACAGAGTGGAACCAGCCTTCCTATGAGATTTCTGTTACTTAAATCATGTATCCTAGCTGACAGAAAAATTTAAAAGAAGTTTATGCTTCTCAAAGTTTGCAAGCACTGGAATAAGTTATAACACCTAGTGCCATGAAATGTCCTTCTCATTGTGAAAAATAAATGTGAAACGAGGAAATAAAAACTAACACAAATCAATTGATTATAGTGGTGCATACCTGTACTCCTAGCAATTACAGGCAGGAAGATCACAAGTTCAAGGCCAACCTAGGCTACATAATGAGACCTTGTCTTAAAATCAACAAACAAAATCTAACTAGCTAGCTAACCAGCTAACTAATAAAAGAAACCAGTATGATTCTTTTTAATTGCCTGCACTAATAAGTGTGAATCTTCCAGGGACAGAGAAGTTTGGTGAAATGACTGTCATGAAATTGTGTTAAAAAAGCACTGGAGACTTGGACTTGCTCTCTGTCTGCTCCCTGTCCCCTTTCTGTCCCCTCTCTCTGAATCCTCAGTGTGGGTCTCACACATCTTATCCCTTTCCAGAACTTACTATGTAGACCAGTCTGGCCTTGAACTCACAGAGATCTGCCTGCCTCTGCCTCCCAAGTGCTGGGATTAAAGGCGTGCGCCACCAGGCCTGGCACAATCTTTTTTTAATAGCTGAGGTTGGACTTGAACTCCTGATCCTCCTGCTTCTGTCTCCTGAGTGCTGGGCTAATAGGCCTGTATCACCACACCTGGCTTCCTTTTGCAATCTTTTAACTCTAAACACAAGCATCATCTCATTTTGAAATATACGGTTTCTTACACTGTTCTTATTTTAGATTCATGTCGTTCTTTTATATTTATTTTAGGCTCCCTTCATTGTAAGAATGCATACATTCATATTATTTTAATACAAATAAGAAAACTTGAACTTCAGAATTAATTTTTCTTCTAATGAGGTCAATTCTGTGTAGTATTAACTTAGTAATTCTAACATTCTTAAGAAGTTATTTAGATAAAATATAATTTCCCTCATCATATTAATGTTTAACTTGAACTATAGAAAGGTGAGTGATTTCAGCTTTGTAAAATAAACAATAACCATGCATTGTCCATTCATTTGAAAGTTCCTAAAGGCTCGTTAAGAGGGAGGCACTGTGGCAGGAGCAGGAGGCTGCTTGCTCATCATAGTCAATGGCCACGAAACAGAGAAGGTAGTAGCTGGAACAGGACCAGGCTACAACCCACCAGGCCTGCTCCCAGGGACCCATTTCCTCCAGCAAGGCCCCAGTGCCTAGAGCCCCACAGCTTCCCGAAATAATCCACCAGCTGGGATTAAGTGTTCAAACATAGGAACTTTTGAGGGCATCTCATATCTAAGTCATAAACACAATCCACCAGCTGGGATTAAGTGTTCAAACACAGGAACTTTTGAGGGCATCTCATATCAAAGTCATAAACACTGACAAAGATTTTTTTGTGAAACTCAAGCACAATTTATCTGTACGTGTGTGCACAATTTTTAGCATAAATATAATCCATTCTATGTTTACCTGGAGCACATGAATGTAGTCGATTCCATATTAACAGTTCAATTGCAAAACAAAGTAGCTGCATTCTATCTACTTTAACAGAGCATTTAAGTAACTTCCAAGGATTCTTTTAGTAAGGGATTTTGAGCAAAGACATTAGTAGATCTGATAAAGCAATGATTTGAAAACTTGTTACCCAGATAATTCAAGCCTAAAATGTTTTCCCCTAAAATAGCCAGATCTTTGAGATAAATATTTCATTTTGGTTTAAGTTGTCCCAATCACTGCATTAATTCTCCCTAAGAATTCACCTAAGGAGACAGATTGAGGGTGGGAGAAACTCTTGAGGTCAGAAAGAGTGTCTCTAGATTATCCTCTGATTGTAGCTCTCTTCATAATTACAGTGCAGTTGAGCAGTTCCACCGTTAAACCAAAATCAGATCCAATCTCCCTTCAGGTTTCCTGCAAAAGACCCACCCAGGAATGTTTGGGGATTTCTATGCAACCAAGCCCTGGAAAAGTTGCACCCAAGGATATAGCTACTAAATTCTTGAGCTCTTTCAGACTGCTTAGGCTCTCTCCAACCATACTAAAAATAGCTTCCAGTTATTCTAAGGAGTTAAATGGAGATATTTTAATACAGTGCTCTTACATCTGGATTAAGATATGAGGCCCAGAGAAAACCACGAAAGATCTGATTAGATGATGTGAAAGGAAGTTGCGTAAGAATCTTACATCGTTGTATCCTGAAGAATAACTGGAGGTAACGTGGGAAGGAAAATGTACCCCTGGTAGTCAGGTCTTGTTTATTGTTGATCATCGGGGGAGGAGCCATTAGAGAATATTGTATATGTAATAAGGACTAGTGATTTCAAGTCTTACTTGATATCTAACTCATTTTTTAAATTGGAGAAGACTACCTTTATCCAGTGAAAGGCTGAGTTTGTATTTTGTAAAATAACTCTAGAGCAAGGTATGGGAATAAATTTGTGATGGAGCCTGGACAGCCTCAGGTTAGACTATTAATAGCACCCATTCTGTGGGGATGGTGGTGAGGAACAAACTCTTTCATCCCTGCACAGGCACTGGGCACACCAGCATATCCAGTACAGCCTGGCTGGCAGAATTATTCTAGCTGTCAATAATATCATTATCGTTATATATTTAAAACGTGTCCAAAGTTTCCTATTTAAGACAGATGATTGGACTCTATTATATTGTTTTTCAGACCTCATAATTTAAGCTAGGGAAGGTGGAAATGTTTGAAATTTAAATTTAGAAGTATGTTTAGAAACATCATTTCTACTTATCTTTGTTAAGTTTGCAGGGGATCAACCCTGACCCCCACCAGGGGAGAATGTTCACTGAAGTGGGACCTTTGCCTCCCATTCAAATCTGTAGCTATAGCCCGAGTATGAAGGTGGTTGATATCTGTCAATCATAGGCTGATGAGCAGCTCTCAGTCTAAGGAACAGGTCAGCTGAAGCTCTCCTGACATCTGTTCAACTTCCCTTTCTAAGACTGTTCACCCTCTGGCTTTGCTTTGTTTTCAATGTCTGTTTCATCTCTTTTAAATTCATTTTTATTTTATGGGTGAGTGTTTGCCTGCATTTATATAAATACACCACGTGCATACAATGCCCAAAGAGGCCAAAAGAGGGTGCCGGGTCCCCTGGAACTGAAGTTACAGATGGTTTTAACTGTCATGTGGGTACTGGGAACCAAACCCAGGTCCTCTGTAAGAGCTGCATGTGCTTTTAACCACTGAGCCATCTCTCCAGCTCTCTGTTTTGTCTTTTCCTAAGCATGTCTCATTTTCCTGTATCTCCTCATTCAATGTATTGCTAACAAAAAATAAATTTGAATATCTCTGTCTAGAATATATCAAGAGATACAAATGAGGTTGTTTTTTGTGAGTTGATTTCCCACCACTTCCCCTGGCCAGATGTACAATTAGCCAACCTTGGAGAAAATGGTCAGCTCCCCTTAATGAATGAAGGTAAGCTTGTGTTTGGTCTGGCTTTGTGGGTATTCTGAAATGCCCACTGAGGGCACACGATATATGTTGCTGTATAAAGAGGAGTCGTGCTACTTCAGCTAGAGTTCTGCTTCAGAGAGAACGTGGTTTCCTGGAGTCCAGCCAGCATGGGGGAATTTATGCAGTCGATCCAGGAAACATTGAACTATTTCCATTTAAGGGCATTTTCCTTTACCTATTAAGAACAGAGCAAGAGCTAGTTTTCGGGGGGGGAAGGGGGAGGTTTGGTTTTTTTACCCTGATTACTGTATTTTTACATTTAAAATTTTAGTGCAAATGCTGACATAATTAGAACTCTCTGGGGGAGATTTTGTGGAGAGCAGGGAATTGGGACCAACAGGTCTGTGTCTATAGTTGGCATGCTAATAGCCAGTGCTTGAGTTTTTATCATAAGTGAGTCTGAAAGCGGGTGACGTGCCAGGCATTCCTTCAGAAAGTGAACTAAGGTAATGAGAGAACTCAAGGCAAAATCAACATGTCACTTATAATTCTATTTGGGGTTCTGGGGTGGGGAGGTGACAGTTCTGTAAAATGATTTACACAGCCTTGTAAAAAGAAAATTCCCTTGGGTGATGACTGAACGGCAAGTGCAACAATGGACAAAGGGGACTTCCAAGGCTCAGCCCTGCCTGCCCCACCCTGTGGGAATGCCCCAGAACCTTCTAGCCCTGTGGCCAAATGGACGCAGATGAAGGTGGCAGCTTCAGGAAGATGAGGCAAAAATCCAAGTCCTGGCTTCCTGGAAGGGAAGTCCAAGATGGGTTTGAAATTTGAGCAAACATTCCAGAGACATGGCTACCTTTAGAGGTCACCAAAATGTATAGGCTTCCAGGAGAGGGGTCCTTGTGCAATTCCTGGGTGATATTTCTGCCACATTCTTGAGATGGCAGGTCAGAGCTCAGACCAGTGGAGCTGGCTTTGTCACTTCTGAGGCAGATGCCAACATGTTTCCAGAATTGGCTTGGCCTTTGCACACTCAAATTCAAGTCTCAACTTAATGATCAAATGTATGTTTTTGTTTCTCTCACTCTTTTTTCAAAAAAAAAAAGATTTATCTTATCTTTTGGGTATGTGCACATGGGTGCCAGTACTCTTGGAAGCCAGAGGTGTCAGGTATCCCCAAGGCTGGAGTTACAGGCTGTAGTGAGCTCCTGGGCCTGAGTGCTAACTGAGCTTGGGTCCCTACAAGAGCAGTATGTGCTCTTAACTACTGAGCCATCTGTTCAACCCCCCATCTCTTTTTTTAAAATACCAGTTTGCTGAGATGGAATTTATTTTATTTATTATTTTATGTAGATGAGTATATTGCCTGCATGTATATAAGTGTACCCACCTGATGCAATGCCCACAGTGGTCAAAAGAGGGCATTTAACTTCCTGGGAGCTGGAGTTACAGGTGGTTGTTAGCTGCCATGTGGGTGTTGGGAATTGAACCCAGGTCCTTTGCAAGAACAGCTAGTGCTCTTAACTGCTGAGCCATCTCTCCAGCCCCCAAGATGTAATTTATATACAATCAAATTTACTAGTTTTTGGAATGGAGCATATATAGCTTAGCTGTAGAGCATTCGCCTAACATGTATAAAGCTCTGGGTTCCATCCGTAGTACAGGAAAAATTGATTAATTAATTAATTAAACAAGCAAACCAAATCTACTGACATTAAGTATATAATTAAATTACTTATGTGTGTATACATGTGTGGTGTATGTAGTATATGCACATATGGAGGCCAGAGGACAGCCTTGGGCATTACCCCTCAGGAGCCATTTACCTTGCTTTTTAAGATAGGACCTCTCTGAGGCTCCCTCATTTATCTAGGCTGGCTGGTCACGGAATCCCTAGGATCTGTCTTCATCTCCCCCATATTGGGATTCCAAGTGAGTACCACCAGGCCCAACTTTTTTTATATATATTTTGAGGATTGAACTCAGGTCCTCAGGCTTACAAGGCAAGTGCTTTTTATTATTTTTATGTGTATGCATGTATTGCCTGCATGTAGGTAAATGCACCCGGGTGGTACAGTGCCCGAGGAAGTCAGAAAAGGCTGTTGGATCCCCTGGAACTGGAGTTACAGACAGTTGTTAGCTGCCATGTGGGTGCTGGGATTCGAACCCCGGTCTTCTGCAAGAAAAGAAGTGTTCTTAACCACTGAGCCATCTCTCCAGCCCCTGAGATCCATCTATGTTTTAATATGGATTGATGGTTTATTCTTTTCTATTGCTGAGGCACATCAAGTTCACCTGTGTCTGGATTTGCAGAAAAGATATATTTGAGCCAAACAAAAAATCAAATAGGTTTCTGTTGCTTTTTTGAAATCATATGTTAATTAAACTTAATCATAAAAATGTAATGAAATTCATCACCTTTTTATATTTTACTTGAAATATAAGACTTCAACCCACCTTATCTTAAATGAAACTCTAAATGCAAACTTTTTGAAATATTAAGTAAACAAATCTGTATATAAAATTTCCAACTTTAGGGGAGCATGGTTCACCATGCCTGTAATCCTAGGAGGAGGTGGAGGCAGGGCGATTGGGGGTTGAAGGGCATCCTTGCCTACATAGAGAAAGGAGAGAGAGAGAGAGAGAGAGAGAGAGAGAGAGAGAGAGATAGAGAGACAGAGAGACAGAGAGAGAGAAACACAGACAGACAAAAAGGAAGGTGGGAATTCCAGATATAACAAAAAATGCAAGTTAATAATAACTTCTAAGTAAAGTTTGGTAATCTAAACATGAACTAGGATAAGCGGTTCCAGGGAGTTCAAAATTATGATTAAAATCAGTTAGTAAAAGGGTTGAAGCAAAACATCCCTCTTTCTCATAAGGCATTTGCTAGCATATAGTCAGGAATATTAGTACTTATTAACAGCACTAATATTCACAATAGTGGAAATATTTTAAATATTATTATAAATGTATACAGAGCATAGTGTGTACCTGGTACTGTTCTGAGCCCTAGAACCGTCATCAACTCATTAAAATTTCCCAATAATCCTACTAGATAAGCATTTTATCATTATCACTATTTTACAGAAGAAGAAACTGAAGCTCAGAGAAGAGTAAGCAGCCTGCCTTGATAATGGCGAAACCAGGATTTGGACTTGGGAATCTGCTCCAGAGCTTTGACTTTGACCAGTAGAGTCCTCTTAGCTCAGGCATTGCACTGGGGAATTGATAAAGGGGGCTGATAGTGTTTCCGAATAGATGACACCAGACCAAGGGAGATAAGTTGTTTAGATATGTGAAGACAAAGGGAGAAACTAAGTCAAACTGTGCCTGATGAAAGGTTTAAAAATCCTGTACTGTCCACAGCAGTGAGGCTGCTGGGTGGTCTGGATGCAAGATGACTGCTGCCCATCGGTTCCTCCTGGTCCAGGTGACCTCTGGGGGCCTTGCAGAACTAATGTCTTGGGAAAATCACAAGTATTTGCTCAGAGTCTTTTATGACTTAGCTTTCTGGATGTATGCCAACTGTCCACAAGTTGGCCATGCTATGATGGCTGCTGATAACTAACCTTTGATTGCATGTTCAATTCATTCAGTATTGTGAATTTGTCTTTCTTTATGGTGCTTTTTAATCTGACTATCAAAGGGTTCATGAACTGTGGAGCCAGGTTGCCTGGTATTGCATGTTGGCTTTGCCACTCTGAGCACGTTACTTAATTGTTCCATATCTATGGCATGGGGAAACTAACCTGATTCACAGAGTTATTTCGAATATTAAAAGGTTAATATATATAAAGGATATACAGCAACAACTGACAACTAGACATTTTGTTTTTATTATTATTATTGAAAATGATGGTAGGTGATGAAAATATTTGTTTCAACATTTGAGATATAATAGACTATAGAAATCTGTGCTAAAGAAATGAATTTTGTCCTATATTTTGCAGGCCTGTACCATGCTCCTGTGGTCCTGTGAATTGGACTTGGCTGATGTCATTAGTCTGAACATTTTCTAGTGGGTGTGTAGACATACAAGGAGTGTGGCACTCAGAACGTAGCCCCACTCTCCACCACATACCAGCTAAGGGAATTCTAGATAGCTTTAAGAACTGAAGTATTATCAGTAATTAGACACTGAGTTTTGAGAAAGAAGAATCTTTATGTTATTTAGCCAGAGTAAAAGAGAATCAAGTCTGAACTGAGATAATTGGAATTCTCTTTCTGTTCCTCATTTTTGTTCTGGAGATTTTAGAGATGAAGCAGTGTCTTGTCCTGTACCTGCTGTTCTTCGGTGCTTTACCCAGATCCTGATTATAACTAAGCATCTAGTTCATGCTCTGTGCTCTGTACAAAGCCATCCGCAGCATCCCAGTCAGTCCACACTGGTCACAATCACATGTAGAAACGGAAATTCTCACACCCTTTGACAATAATGCATGGGTTGTATTGTTCATTGGTTATCTGAGATTGTTAGCCTTAGAACTCTCTATAAAACAGTCATTCATTTAGTCAGTGACTAGGTATTTATTGAGAGCCTCTGCAGGTCTTGCTGATGGGGAACAGGAGGGGTTATTGGTTGTTTTGGACACATCGTGTCTATATAAATACTGGTATATTTAAACTTTAGTAGAAACCAAAGCCTTCTCAGACAATCCCCTCAATTATTCTCCTTAGGAGAAGGGACAGTGTAGGACATACCAAGATTTGCATTTTTTAATGGATATTGCTCACTATAACTAGCTCCCTGAAACTTGGTTGATATAATTAGTCTCAATGTTTTCCAGTGGGACAGAAAGAATGGCATGAAAATTATACTAAGATGTTAACACAGGTCCTCTTTCTTAGACAATTGAATAGAAAGTTTGTTGAGCACCGACTGTGACCTAGACACTATACCAGTGGCTGGGGACACAGAGTGACACCTAGTCTTCATAGAGGGGGCTGGCCTGCCAACAAATGACTTAAGGAGCTGCTAGGCCTGGAGTTAGCCAGACACAGGCAAGAAACCCTTGGTCCAGCCTGGTGATGGAAAGGAGGGAAATCAGGTGTGAGAGAGTGGGAGGTGGGTCTGCCAGTCATGGCGACTGTATCTCAGGCAGACTTTGGCCCTAGAGGGAGAGTGGAGAGGATCCTGTTGGAACCCTCTCGGAGTGGCTGATTTGCCTGCGACTTTTAGATTAAAGTGGAGGAGACTTCTGTTTCAGATGATTGTCTGTGCCCTTGAGACTGGGCCTCCCAGTTTGAGGAAGGGGCGGCTGTTATCTACCACTGTGAGTTCAGCCCTGGACCACCGTGTGAGAGAAGGGCTCTGGGGGATGTGGCGCATTCCAGAAGGATCCCTGGGCCGCAGCCTCTGCGCCACACCCTTGGCGGGTCCAGGTGTGCGCCCTCCTGGCGGAGGGGGGAGCCCGGCCGGGTGAGCGCATTTACAGCTCGGAGTGCGCTGAGTGTGTTTGTCTGCCTCGGAGGGCTGGGTCCTCCTTGTTCACAGGTGAGTCACGCCCCGAAACACCGGCTCTCTTCCTGTCAGGACTGAGTCAGGTAGAAGAGTCGATAAAACCACCTGACCAAGGAAAAAGGAAGGCACAGGGAGCGCTGAGAAGTTCCAGCCCAGCGCTCGGCAGCACCCTGGGGAGGCTCGGCCCGGCCATGCCCGCGCTCTGGCTGCGCAGCAGCCTCTGCATCTGGCTCCTCCTGCCTGCAGCCCGGGCCACCTCCGGGACGGAAGGTGAGTGCCTCCCATCACAGCCCCAGGCTGGGAACTTGCCTTTCTCTGCAGACTGTGATGGCTGAACTCTCTTCCCAGGATTCTCACTTTGCCTGGGACCTCTGCCCAGCGCCCTTCTCCCTGCTGGGCCTTCTCCAGAGATGGGTTTAAAAGTGACAGTAGTATTAGGCAAAGCTCCGCGATTTCAAAACCACGAAGCCGATAGGTTGTGCCAAACGAGGTTTTCCTTAGTCTAAAATTGTTCCTCTTAAATTTCTTACCTTTCTTTTTTCTTTTTACCCCAGGGGCCCCGTTTAATCAGTAATAAGCTGGCACATAAATTGTTCGCTCACTGTGTACTTACTAATGGAAGTTGGGTGAGAACTTTACCACCATACAGATTGAAAAGGAACTTCATTAATCCTTCTATCATTCGTGTTTCATTTTTGAGACAGGGCACAAAACCGTAAGAGTTTTAGTAATACTCATAACTTCTGCACAATGTTACCTCTTACAATAATTTCACTTCCCAGGCATGTATTGGACTCCGATGTCTATGCTATTAATCTTAGGACACCAGTGACTGTCATGTCTTGAGAAGTTAAGTTCATGTAAACAAAGCTTTCTGAGAACCTAGCAACGGTTGCCCATATGCATGTCTCAGCTAAGAGGACACATAAGGCTGGTTTTCCATGTCACTTAGCTCTAGCTGAGATGTTTTCCTGTATAATTATCTTGACTTTTCACATCCACGTTTATGTTGTTTCTTGCACCTGGTGGCCTTCCAACAATCACTTCCATTGGACCCCAAGGCCACAGTACATCCATTACAGTCCTTTTCTCTTTTTCTAACATACCTTTGGAAATCCACACCGCAACTCTTGACTATGTTTTAAAAACCATGTATAATTGCCACACATACAAAAAGAATAACTGTGAAATAAACAAGCATCTTACTTTTCTTGACTGTAGTAACCATTTCATTGTTTGTATCAAAACATCATGTTGTCCACCCTTTCACCAGAATTGCTTAGCTGTTCATATATCTTGTCCCCTATTTAAATCTAAATCTCATGTTAGGACCCCAAAGATGGATTTGAGAGAGGGGTCATTGAACATCTTTGCTCCTCTTCTCAATGCGATTACAATAAATAAATCTCCTTTTTCTGCTTTTAAAAAAAAAAAAAAAAAAAAGCCCATCATGTTGTATACCTTAGACATATAAAACATTTTTTTAATGTATGAAAGTGGTCATGTTGAGTAGGCTCCCTTACAGTTAGAATAAATTAGTTGAAACCTATTTGAAAACATCCTGATGGCAAAAATGGTCTGAATATTAGAATTAAAGTAATTGTTTATGAATCAAGCCCTGAGAGTCCCACAATTTAAAAGGCAAGACTTTGGCAGTGTGTTTGCACAAGGCCACACAAGCAGCTATTGGCAGTGACAGAGCTTTTGATCCAAGCTTCATAGGTTGGGGCTTTTTGATCACATTATAAGAGAAATTATATATATATATATGTGTGTGTGTATACATATATATGTATGTATGTTTTATAAGGTAAGTAATTATTGCAGCAATTTCCCTCTTGGCTATAATTAAGTGTATATGTGTGTGTTGTGTTCAATTACAAAAATAAACACGTAGTATACCATCAGTTGTTTAATAAACTCAGACTCTGAGAGCACATAGCTGGGACTCTACTTTCTCATGGTTGGACTTTGGTGTATGAGCTTGTTTTTTGTACTCTCCCCTTCCTTGGAGACAGACTGCTCAAGGTATACATTCCTTCTTCAAAGGCTTCATTTGGGGGCTCAGTGAGAATATGAAAGGTTTGGCATTATAGTAGAGTACTCCTAGTCTTCCATTGATGGGACACTGGGACAGGAGCTGGGCTGAAAGTGTGGTACCTGCTCTGATGCAGAGTGACAGTGACCAATCTGAGGGTCCTGTGGGCTGCACCTGTGGACTGTGAGACTCTGAAACAGTAATGTTTCTTCCTGGTTGTTCCTTGTGGGTGAAATTATGGTAAAGATATAATTACCAAGACTTTCAGGGTTGATCTCAGCTAAAACACAGGCTTTAGAGTCAGCCTGACCTGGCAAAAAAAAAAAAAAAAAAAAAAAATTGGCTTGTTCATTTGGTAATGCCTTGTTAGTAACTTCCCAGGCTCTCATACTTGTGTTTGTTGGACTGTTACATGTACTGTGCATGCTTGTAGACTCGGTGAAAGGTTAGTTACTGTAAACTGCCTTGCACAGCTGGGTCCATATTTCTTTAGAAAGTCTGGAGCCAGAAGCACAGGCGCAGTGATTTCAGATGTTCAGGGATCAGTAAGACAAAGACTCCCTGTTGGTATATGAGGCTTGGTGGGAGAGACTGTGTCCTATGTCCCTAAAGGTCTGGATCCAGGGGAGACATGGCTGCAGATGAGCAAGATGCAATTAGGAATGTGACTAGTTTCTGAGTTTCTGTAGGAAAGCTGCTCAAGGGCCCAGAGAGTGGAATGAAGTGAGGAGAGCCACGTGAAAGGCCATTGTAGGGACTGGAGAGATGACTCAGCATTTAAGAGCACTGGCTACTCTTACAGAGAACCTGGGTTCAGTTCCCAGCACCCAATGGCCACTAACAACTGTCCATAACGCCAGTTCCAGGAGATCCAATGCTCTCTTCTGACCTCCGTGGGCATTGCATGACACAGGTGCACTCACATATGTACAGGCAATACACTCATACACATAAAATATAAATAATAAATAAAATATATTTTTAAAAGCCACTTCAATAATCCAAGTGAGAGATGATGATGGTAAGACAGCTAAGAAGAAACAGACTACAGAAACTCAGAGTACAACCTAAAGAACCTGGTGATTCTCTAAGTGTGTATTAGATGTGTGAGTATCATTCAAGATAGAGCTAAGACTTCAGGCTTGTGTGATTGGTTAGACAATGGTGCCATTAAAGGAAATGAAGACTTAGAAAGAAAGGTTAGATTTGAGATGGAAGTTCAGTGGTGAGTGGAGAGGGGAGGGGGAGAGGCGGTTCCTGTGGGGATCTGTTGAATTTGAGATGCAATTGGAATTTTCTAGTAGTCCCAGAAAAGAGCTGAAATTGTGCTTTTGAAATTTAGAAGAGAAATTCGAGATATGAATTTGGGAACCCTTAGGTGGAAAGCAAAGCCCAAACCACAGATGAGATCACCAAGATGTGGAGGTGGAAGAAAGTTCAGTGCTTACAAAGGAGCTAGAAGAGCAGTGGAAGAGAATGGAGAGGGTGAGCCATGAGGATGGGGAGAATCAAGACAGATGAGCATTTTGTTGCTCAGAGGAAGAATTTCAGCAACACAAGATAGCTGGCATCTGATATACAACTATGTCTCTACACAAAATGAGGACTAAACTGACACTGTCCAATTCAGACCTCATGTGAGCTTTAATGTGCTTTTTTTAGACTGGTGAATTCAGAATACGAGATTACTACAGACTTTAGTTTCTCAGTGCTATGGATAGAAGAAAGGGGAGGGTTCACACTTATTTTCTGCATCTCTAAAATGAGACTAGTAAACTGTGATTATTACATGTAAATTACTTTATACTTTACCTGCTGAGTATATGTCCAATATCATTACTAGTGCAACTAACCTAATACTGGTTGTCGATATATTGCCTTCTGAGGTGTTTGTGGTTTCTTTGTTTGTTTTTTGGTTAAGATAGCTCAGGATGGCTGCTGTCTACCAAATGCTGGGATTATAGGCTTGTGCTACTGTGCCTGGCTGCCTTGTGAATTTTGAATAGTGAATTCTTTGTTTTTGTTTTTTGAGACAGGGTCTCCCTACATATCCCTGAGTGGCTTGGAACTCATTATGTAGACCAGGCTGGACTGGAACTCACAGAGATCTACCTGTGTCTGCCTCCCAAGTGCTAGGATTAAAGGTGTGTACCACTCTGCCCAGCTTAATAGTGAATTCTTTGAGGGAGCTTGAGATAGTCAACTTTCTTTTCTTTTAAAAAATTTACTATTATTATTATTATTATCATTATTAGTGTGTGTGTGTGTGTGTGTGAGATGTATGTGGGCATGCCAGGGTGCATGTGTGGAGGCCAGAGGGCTCCCAGTTCTCGCCTTCCAGTTTTTATGTGGGTTCTGGAGACCAAACTCAGGTTGCAAGGTTTGCGTTACAAGCGCCTTTACCCATTGAAGTACTTTCCTGGCCCGCGTTAGTCAACTTTCTGCTACTATAAGAAAGCACCTGAGAAAAATCAACTTATAAAAAGAAGAAATAGGGACAGGGGAGGTGACTCTGTGGGTAAAGTGCTTGCTATGTGAGCAGCAACCAAATGAAAGAGTCTGTAACCCCAGTGCTGGGGGCAGGCAGAGACAGGGCTGGCTAACTAGCTAGTATAGCTGAAATGGCAAGCTGCAGGCTCAGCTAGAGACCCTATCTCAAAAACTAAGGTGGAGAGTGATGGATGAAGGCACCAGAAGTCAACCTCTGGCCTCCACATGCACATGCATGGGCATGCATAACCACACCCACCACAAATACTGCTTCCCATATACACACAAAAGAGGGAAAGATTCATTTTAAGTCACAGTTTTGGAGGCCTCAGCTCTTGGTTGATTGGTTCCACTGCATCGGGCCTGTGGTAAGGTGGTGTGTCATGGTGGGAAGTCATGGTCAGCGAGCTACTCAGCTCACGGACACTGGGAAGCATGAAGGACAGTTAGCGGGGGAGATAGGGCGTAGAGGAGGAGGGGGGGGGTGGATGTAGTGCGAGGGGGGGAAGGGGGGGGGGAGAGAGAGAGAGAGAGAGAGAGAGAGAGAGAGAGAGAGAGAGAGAGAGAGAGAGAGAGAGAAGGCCAGGGTCCTCAAATTCCCAAGGGTCTGCCCCCAATGGCCTAAGACCTTCCTTGAAGCACCACCTCTTAAAGGCTCAGCCACCTCCCTCAAATCACCATGGGCTGGGGAACCTAGGACTTCCAGAGCAGGGCTTTTCTTTCCTCTCCTCTCATCAGCCCAAGGAAGGTGATCAGCAGCCCTCCTGCTCTGGCTGACATGTGCCCCAAGACTCCCTAACAATGCAGGTACAGCACTTGACAAAAACCTAAAGTGGCTTGGAATTTCAACATTGGACCTCATGTCAGTCCTTCTGCTTTTTGTCCTTTACTAGAATACATCGCATACAGATTTATCAAATTTACTGCTTCCTAGAACATTCCCAAAACATGTAAGGTGGCACTTTCCAGTAGAAAGTGACTCACTCATCTCTTCCTCACAAAAAAACATTTTGACCAGGCCAATTTGATTATGAAAACATTTAACAGTATATATATATATATATGGTAGTTGTCTCATGTTTAATTTAGTAAATTAGTCACACAGATATAAAGTCACAAAATGTATAAAATAACATACTTAGTCTTGATTTGTTCATATTTCATGAAATAATTACATTCTTTGTCTCCATCCATCCTCAGAATTAAAGTGCTTGTTATTCCTAAAGCTCCTTTCACGATTTCCTACTTTAAATGAGTTGAGATACAATCCCATGAATATTTGAATATTTATTTATTTATTTGTTTTGAGATAGGGGTCTCACTGTGTTGCCCAGGCTGACTTTGACTCATGAACCCGTTTCCTCTGGGATTATAGGTGTGAGCCACTGTGCCTAACTTTGAACCTCTTTGTGATGTCCTTCAAAAGTACTAAATTCTCAACACATTAAAGAGGTTTAAAATTTTTTGAAGTGCTCTTTGTGATCTTTATAGTACAGTCACCTTGAACTACCATGACTTTCAACACTCATGAATGGGGGATAAGGACGGTTTGTTGTGTTAGATGGCTTGACATTTTTCTTCATGGGAACTATCCAGTGTATTGCATAAGGTCATTTAGCTTATTGTCTTTCCCAAATAATACTTAAATAATTTAATATTTAAATAATTGAGAAAGTACCCTATAATATGTAAGATTTTTAAAAGGACTTAAGTGTAGTTCTTCTTTTTTTTTTTTTTTAACCCTAAGTGATAAGTTTGATAAAAATAAAAGCCTTCAGTTTATATTTAAGTCTGTATAGTAAACAGGAATGTAGAATTGGGTTGGAATGTGAGCTGGGAATTCCTATGCAGGTGTAAATTCTAGTATCCTGAATTGGACAAAGCCATTGGTTTAGCTCCAGTGGGTCCAAGAAATTGCTGATTTGTGATCGTGTTTATGTGAAAGTCAGGACATGAAATTACGGTGTCGAGGCAGTCCTGGGAATATGTTTCCTGTTTAAGCTCTTAGTTGCTCAACCATACTGACATTTGTTTTTCCTGGGGGAAATTTGCAAGGCAAGGACAAGACCTGAAATATGGATCTCAGACCAGCGCAGCAATAGGAGCTCCATTGATTCTGGAATACTCTAATTTAGTCACAAATGATGCCTACCAGATTACTGAAGCATTCCTGGGCCTCTGTTGTAACATAAACCCCAGATAGGTGATGTAATGTTTGGATTGACTCCAAAGCCGAAAGCTGTCTTTTTCAGTATCTGTGGGTGACTGTGTCTGCATACGTCCCTCCCTGCTGAACAAACATATGCTTCTTCGTGTTACAGCCATAAAATAGAAAAGAGTGGTTGTTCCTCCAACATCGGCAGACTCAGAGATCAGATCTTACCTTCTGTTGTTTGAGAGGCAGGATGGTGATCACCTAGCCAAGGGTCTACATAGCCTGGACTTTTTCAGGGTTTGCACACAAATTCCAGAATCCCAAATATATCTTTTCTAGATTTTATTTTTATTCATTGTGAGAATATGAATTTCCATATTTGAAAAGAATCAAATTACAGCCAAATCACTTCCCACAACTAACTCAAAAAGTAGACAAATTATCAAAACATTGAGCTATACTTATGTAGAAAACTTTTTATAAAAAAGAGATTTACATTTCTCCTTTATTTCGTAGATTTAAATGGCTTATCATGGTCCAGTACAAACCAGCACAGAAACAACTCTTCATTCTGGAATAATATTTAGTCATACAGAACTAAATGACAATGTATCATAGAACTAAATGAGAGTGGACTTTGAAGGTTTTCTACACAACCTCTTGTTTTATAAAAGAGGAAGATGATGACCAGGGAGGTAAAGTAATTGTCTGGATTCTTCTAATTGGTCATAGCCAAGCTGGGTTCCAGCAGGTATGAACTACTTATGACTGGGAAGCAGAGGCACCAAAGATGGCCTTAGATAGAGCCCTAGAGTTAGTAATAGGACCAGGATTCAGTTATCACATGATTGTTCAATTCAAGATACCTCCTTGGCTCATTTCTCATTCTTTAAACTGTATTTCTAATAACATATCATCCTTTTTCATTATGAGGGAATTATAGATGGTTTTCTTAAGATTTCATTTTTATTTTTATTTATTTATATGCATGTATTTCTGAGTGTATATATGCCATGTGTATGGGTACCTATAAAGTCTAGAAGAGGGTGTTGGATCCCCTGGAGTAGGAGGTTATTGGTAGTTGTAAGCCACCCCTTGTGGGTTCTGAGAACTGAACTTGGGTCCTCTAGAAGACAATAAATGCTCTTAACCACTTAGCCATCTCTCCAGCCCCTTATTTTTTATTCTTTTTATAGACTTCCATTTTAAATTAATTTGGGGGGCTAGAGATGACTCAGCAGTTAAGAGTACTGACTTTTCTTCCAGAGGATCCAAGTTCAGTTCCAGTACCCATGTTAGGTGGCTCACAACTCGCTGTAACTCCAGCTCCAGAGAATCTGGTGCCTTCTTCTGGCCTTCTTGGGTACCCTCACACACATGACATCCACATAAACATAAGTTAAAATAATTTAAAAATCTTTAATTTTCAAGCTTGTTGAAATTTGATCTGTGTCTGTAGTTGGGATGTCTAAGTCCTGTCTGTTTATAAGTCTATCTGTGTATGTGAGTCAAATATAGTACTCTTTCCTTTAAAAAAAATCAGAGCACAACAGATTGAAACCAAGCATAACTTTGGTTTCTGGGCCACTGGCAAGAGAACAGAGTTCAAATTACCAAGTGATCTCCTTTCTTTGTTCAGTTCTGGTGTCAGATTCTCATGCAACTTAGTATTGACTAAGTGGTTTTGTTAAAAAATAAAACAATGGGCTGGCAGTGTACCTCAGTTGGTAGAGCGCTTGTCTGGCATGTGTGAGGTCCTAGATTCAAATGTCTAGAAGATAGCCAAGGGGTGATGCTAAGCCTTTCTGTCTTATCCAGCGCTGCTCTTCACTGGTTGTTGACCTTTTGAATCTATATGTGCGTAGTTGTGTCTAGAGCTGGTTTTTCTCTTGCTGCTACAGACTATTGAGGGCTTTCAGGAATGGGTCTGTTTCATGGCTAGAATGTTGACCTCATAAGATGGTTGGCTATTTCACACCAATACCAACTTTGTTTTGGTAAACAGGAATTCTCAGTGTTTAAAGATCATTTCTCATCTCAGATAGCCTGGTCTATTCTGCTGTAACAGTGGATCTAATAGCAATCCCAACCTGTGCTTTGCCTTATCCAGGAAGCAGTACCATGATAGGCGATCTTTGTCTGCAGAACTCTTAGACGACCAGAGACGCAAGGCCACAGCTAATGTGACTGAGAAGCAGTAGTCATGTTCCCCCTACTGAGGTATAGGCTATGGTGGAGTCTTCGTGGTTCAATCTCTGCTTGGGATTTTTGTTACTTCTCTTTGTGGATGTATAATGGTAGTTGGGCTCCTAAAAGCCCACTAATTCCTTCTTCTGAACTCAAGCAACACAGGTTTGATTTATCTTTTTCAAGTAGGATTATTTTAGAAAACAATCTTTAAGAGAGATGTCATAAATACAGTTCATGGACTGGAAAGATGGCTCAGTGGTTAAGGGCATTGGCTACTCTTGCAGAGGACTCAGGTTTGATTTCCATCTCCCACATGATGGCTGACAATCATCCATAATTCAGTTCCAGGGGAATTCAGTGCCCTCTTCTGACCTCCATGGGCATCACACAACATGGGTACACTTACATACATGCAGGCAGTACACTCATACACATAAAAATAAATACAATATTAAAAATACATTTCATACACATTTTCCCAACCTTGTAAATGCACAATAATTACTATTATTCCTTTTTCTAAAACTCAGAATAATAATAGTCCACAATAAATACAGATATATCTAAGTATTTGTAAAGAGATATAGTGATAGTCAAAAATTGTAGCTGATCTCTTTGTATGAAAACATACTGATCCTAAAAGCAGTAAAATGTTTAAATAGAAATATTCAACAGGTAACTTTTAAAGGAGCTAACAAAACATCAATTTACATGAGTGGACACCCACACTTAATGTAAACTCCATTTATCTTCAAGAGCCATTTCCATACATACATCAGAATTTTTTTACTTTTCTTTGTTCAGACTCTTTTAAAAAATGATTTCTTGGGCTGGAGAGATGGCTCAGTGGTTAAGAGCACTGGCTGCTCTTGCAAAGGACCTGGGTTTGATTCCCAACAGCCACTGGAACTCCAGTTCCAGCAGATCCAATGCCCTCTTCTGACCTCTGTGGGCATTGCATGACACAGGTGCACTTACATACATGTTGGCAGTACACTCATACACATAAAAATAAAAAAAAAATTTAAGTGATTTCTTTCCTTTTGGTCACCTCTTGCTGGATTGGACTCTTTTATTTTATTATTTCTTTTATTTCAGCTGCTTCAGAAAGAGGCACAGGACACCTTTTTCTGGGCGATTTAGGAAATGCTCAACGAGCACTGTGCTCTTTGAATGTACTCAAATACCTTTTCCATATTCTAATGTTTCTTTATAGGGAGCCTCCTATAAATAGAGAAATCTCTTTCTGTGATCACAGGGCTATATGTAAGTGGCTGAGTACTTTGTTAGTGTGCGTGCGTACATGCGTGTGTGTGTGTGTGTGTGTGTGTGTATGTGTGTGTGCATGTAGAGGTCAGAGGGCGACTTTCAGGAGTTGGTTCTCTCCTTTCAACATGTGGGTCTTGAGGATCAAACCAGGTCCTCGGGTTTGGTAGCAGGTGCTTTTACCTACTGAGCCATCTTGCTAGGCTGTGAATGGCTGATTTTTTTTTAACTTAAAAAAAATTATTGAGAATTTCATACATGCATATAAGGTGTTTTGATCAAATCCATGTCCGCTCCCTCCCTTCCAGTTCCTCCCATATCTCCCCATCACTTATTCCTGACAACTTCGTGTACTCTTTCTTTCTTTCTTTCTTTCTCTTTCTTTCTTTCTTTCTTTCTTTCTTTTTCTTTCCTTCCTTCCTTCCTTTCTTTCCTTTTTGTGGCACTTTTTGCTACTCTAATATTCCCCCCTCTGAAGAGGTAACCCTAAAATCTTTTAGGGATTAGGTAAGTGCTCCCAAATACTTTCAACATTTTTGTCCTTTGGAGCAGAGTATATTGCTAAGAGGCCCAAGGACATTTTGACTTTTAGCCAAGAAACTGGCTACTTTTCTTTGAGGTCTTTTTACCCTAGCTGCCTAGCCAATTCCTACCTCTTATTCTTATAATAATGGTTGAATATTTTTATGTAGCTCCTTACCCACAAACACTTAATGAGAGTCTCTATACTATGACTGAAATTGGCTGCCTTGCCTTTGGTGGTGCTAGGTGTATCTCTTGTGTTCTAGTCTCTTCCCTTTCACCTCTGAACGCACTCAGACTGAGCCCTCAGGTCCATACCCTCATGAAGTTCCTTTGCTTGTCAAATAAATTTGATATCCCCTCCTCCCTATGTAGCAGGATGTTTCCCTTTCAGCATTGTCTACTAGAGCCCTGTGTCCTTGTGGGACAGTTTGGGAGGCACCTCCAGGTGCGGTCTCCAGGTCACCAGACTGAGTCACTTGCAGCCACAAGCATGATTCCAAGCCTAAGTTGTGACATATGTATAATGAACTCTTAGTGAAAATAGGTGCCTTCTTTTAACCCGTAATCATTCAAAAGGAGAATGTGATCAGCATTTCATTGACTCTTGGTGATTTTGGATCACTAATGAGATTTATCCATGTTCTGTCATTCAGAATTGCTTGTGTGATTAGATAGCCAAGTTCTCCCAGACCTCTGCAGTGCTTCTTACAGTGGCGTTACCCACACTGTGTGGACAGCAGATGGATCAGGCAAGGGGTGGACAGTGGTTCAGGCTGTGCTGGCATAAAACATGGCTGCAAAATAAAGTGAGAGAGAAAACTGAATTCAATTAAAAATCTCAGCCAGGAGTGGTGGTGCATGCCTTTAATCCCAGCACTCAGGAGGCAAAGGCAGGAAGATCTCTGTGAGTTCAAGGCCAGCCTGGTCTACATAGTGAGTTCCAGGCCAGCTGGGGCTACTGGGAGACCCTGTCTCAAAAAGACCAAAAAAAAGTCACCCATACTCTAATTATAAAGCATATTGTGTCATTCATTATAAGGATTAAACTGGGACCAGAGATTCACACATTAAACCATAAAGTTCAAGACCATTTCGAATGATGAAATGTTCAGATTTTGTTTTGTTTACTCAAACCAAGGAACATATTAAATGTTAAAAAGAGAAGCCTCATAGAGGAGGTTTTAAAACCAGAAAATCTTTATAAATATTTTCATTATCACATATTGGTAATGTTCTCATTTTGAGTAGCTCAGATTTGAAGACTGCTTTTTGCAAACAAGATCATAGATTTCAAGACCTTGGATACCAAGTGGTGGATGATGGGTATATTTTCCTTTGGACTTCATAAGGAATATGCAATTTGAATATTTGCAAAAATAAAAATTTAAATACGTTAGTATATATGACTATTGAAAGGCCATTTTTGATCATTGCTTTGCACTGCAGATAACCTCCAGCAGAGTTTTTAGAAGAGAGTATACTATTCTCAACTTGAACCTCATCCACCAAGTTCAGCCTGGGTGGACATCTTATTGAAAGGCCTCATTACAGCTGCGTTCACTAAGGTGACAATTGCATTTGTGAATATAAAAGGCTGCTAGTTCAGAGGAGGCCAGTCCTTTGACTCTGGAGTAGGGAAAGGTGTCCAAGAAAGTAAATTATCATTTAATTTTTAGAGTACTTCCTTTGAACAAACAAAAAGAAGGAGCTGGTTGAAAATTTTAACCCTAAATTACCTCTCCTTACTGTGGTTTTCCTTTACAATGTGAAGATTTTAAGAGGCAGAGTAAAGAACCATTTAAACTAAAAAATATAAGTCAGGCCTAGTGGCAAAGTTCTGTAATACTAGGTACTTGGAAGGATCACAATTTCAAGGCCTGCTTGGCCTAGTGGCAAATATAAGCCAGGCCTAGTGGCAAAGTTCTATGATACCAGAAATAAAAGCCAGGCCTAGTGGCAAAGTTCTGTAATACCAGAAATATAAGCCAGGCCTAGTGGCAAAGTTCTGTAATACCAGCTACTTGGAAGGATCACAATTTTAAGGCCTGCTTGTGCTATAGAGCAAGTTCAAGACCAACCTGGGTAATTAAGCATTATCTTGTCTCAACATGAAGAATGAATAAAAGGGCGGCTCAGTGATAGTCACTTAGTCATCTATTTTCAGTCCTCACTACTACAAAATAAACAAACAAACAAATGAAAAGAATGAGAGAGATGAGGCTGCCCCAGTTGTGAGCACTATATGAGACTAGGCTAGAAAAGTAGGATCAGACCATGGCAATGTGAAGGAGCTCTAATGTTTAATATAAAAGGACAGTAAAGGCATCAGAAAGTTTTTAGCAGACAAGAATTGATAAAGTTTGTATTTTGACAAGATTTTATGTCTACAGAGTGAATGGAGGGACACGAGGAGCTTCATGGAGTCTAGTCAGGAAGCTGTAGCAAGTATAAATTGTTCAAGATTGGATCCAGGATGGACATAGTAGAGCCAGACTTGGATGGATTTGAGCTGTTTGGTTGGTTAGAATCCAGTGTGGACGGGCTACTGGCAGGTGAGGGAGTTGACAGGACTGTGAGGTTAGCCTCCAGGCTTCTGACTGGAAGCATGAAAACGAAGTTTTGTTGATAGTGTCATTTATTTGCTTATTCTTTTAGTTTTTATTTTTAAGATTTATTTTTACTTATGTGTACCGGTGTGTCTGTGTACTGTGTGTGTGGGTACCTGTAGAGGTCAGAAGAGGGCACCAGATCCCCTGGAGCTGGACTTACAAATGATTGTGATCCATTCAACATGGGTACAGGAACTGAACTTGGGTCCTCAGGAGGAGCAGCAAGTGCCTTTAACCACTGAGCCATCTATCCAGCACCTATTTGTTTTTCTGAGATAAGGTTGTCACTATGTAGCTGAGGTTGGCTCTTCAAAGTCTAGTTCTACTGTCTCAACTTGCCAGATGCTAGGATTACAAGTGTGTGCTACCCTATCTGGTTTATGAGTTTATTTTTAAACAGATTTTGTCCAAAGAGTACTGAGATAACCAATTGGAGAAGTAGAGTGGATGAGTAGACATGTGTGCTTGAAGTTGGGGATGAAGCTTGGGTCAGGGCCCTGTGATGAAATGGCAACACCTATGGTGGTTATAGAAACCCTTGCCTTGGATCATCAGGAGAGATTTAAGAGTAAGAACTGAGTCTTGAGGAACGAACATTTGCAGTTGGAGGAAGGGATTCAGCAAGACTTGGTTGGATAGGTCCAGTGCCAGGGGGAAACCTGGCAGCGTGACATCATAGTGCCCAAGAGTTTTATAAAAGCAGGGGAAAGATTAGATGTCTCAGAAAGGGAACACAGAGTCCAAAAGGCAGGAGGGGAAACACAAGGCACACACCTCCCTAAATAAGGAAGAGAACTGAGTGTCATCTTTAAATGTTCCTACTTGGATTCAGTCACAGGAGATCACTGTAACTTATTATCCAGACATGTACCAAGCAGCTGAAAGCAGCAGGAGCAGCAGGGCTCTGAGTAACATTGGCCAGCACACGCTGTCAGGTTCAAACTTGAAGCCTGAATTCCTAGCTCCTGAGGTAGTCCCGCACAGCACACCCAGCAGGCTGCCCCATCAGTACCTGCTGAGCTCATGCTGTCAACCAGCCATACACTCCTGCCCCTCCTCCTCCTCACAGCCTTGGTTTGCTGCCCTTCCAGGGGTTCCTGTCTCACAGAACAGGGAAAGATGGCAGCTCTGGGCCAGAGATAGCTCATCTGGTGTGAGAGGCAATTTGCAAGAAGGTCCCAGGCCTTCCTTTAATTGAAAATACCTTCCTCTCATGATTCTTTATTATTCGCCTTGGGCTTTTTTATGTCAAAACAGTAGCTGGGGTTTTTTTGTTTTTGTTTTTGTTTTTGTTTTTTTTAACAATGAATGCCATATGGAAACAACATAATTTTGTGTATTGTATTTGGGAAATTTCTGTGCAGTACCAGGTTGCAGGGAGGGGATGCTAGGGTCTTGTGTGCATGCTGGCACATGCAGACAGTGTACTACTAAGCCAAATCCCCAGCCCTATGTTGGGGAAAATTTCCAAATGGGTGCCTGGACTTCTGGGAGAATTCTATATGTTCAGAGTCCATTCTGTCCTTCCACCATGCAGATTCCAGGGATTGAACTCAGGTCATCAGGCTTGGAGGCAAGCACCATTACCCACTGAGCCATCTCACTGGCCCATTTGGCTTTTCTTACAATCAGACTGCCTATATTTCTCTGTGTGTCTCCTTTGTCTTCCTTCCTTCTTCCATCCATCCATCTAGCCAGCCAGCCATCTATCCCATCCATTCTAATAATCACAGTGCCAAGCACTGTATCAGGTGCCATCGTAATACAGATTTGAGTATTTCTAGATAAATTGAGTACTATCCACAGATATGATGATGTAAGACAGCAGTGGTGAGCGCTGTGATCCAGCTATAGAGAATGTGGGGGGCATTCAGAGAGGAGAGGCAGCTGCAAGCTACCAGCAGGGAAGTGTATAATCTGATTTGTTTCTTTGTTATTATTTTATGTGTATGAGTGTGTTGCCTGCGTGCAGGTAGGTGCACCCGTGTCATGTGATGCCCATGGAGGTCAGAAGAGGGCGTCAGATTCCCCTGGAACTGGAGTTTTAGACCGTTGTTAGCCACCATGTGGGTGCTGATTTGTTTCTTAGAGCATCCTGTCAGCTCTGTGGAAATGGTAAGAACAGAGGTAGCAAAGAGCTCAGGAGTCTGGAATTCATATAAAGATCTACCTGTTGGGGCCCAGGGAATGAGAGAGAGAGAGAGAGAGAGAGAGAGAGAGAGAGAGAGACTGACTTTTGAAAAGAGTTTGTATTTTTTCATTTTGTTGTCTTTAAAGCATTAAAAAGCACAATGGTTTCACACACTGTACGAAGATGGAAATTAAATCAGCTGAGTGGATATACTATTTGTTTTTGTAGGGCTTGTTGTCGTTGTTTGGGATTTTTTTTTTTCTTATTTGTTCTGTTTTTTGGCCTGCTATACAGATCAGGCTGGTCTCTAACTTGCTGCAGTCCTCCTGCCTCAGCCTCCTGATTTTGGGGAATTCAAATCATGAGCCACCACACCTGGCTCAAAACATACTTTTAAGTTTAGAACAATAGAAAGAGGAGTCACCTAACATCGAGATCGTAGGTGTGCCAAGTTATTACAACTTCTGGTAACTGCTTGCTCCAAAAGAGTAATCTATCTCTTATGGGAAATTTTAAGAGTCCTGAATGAACCGTATGCAGCCACTGATGGTGACTATTCCACAGCCTTGCCCCAAGTACAACCCTAGGAAATATTTTGTTTCCTTTCATTCTCCTAAGTCTGTGGCTTGGAAACAGCCTTTGCCCCTTGGCTTCCTGTCCTGACTTGTTGGAGACCATGTTTAGTGAGTGGTGGGAGTGCTGGGAACAGCCCAGAGGGATTCTGTGCTCCCAGCTCCATTGTTAAAGAGGGTTTCCAATTCCTTTGATCTGATCTCCTGGTGAGTGTGGGTGGTAGTGGGTGGGCCAGCTGGTGTCTAGCTGCCAGGCTTTGCCTCCTAAGAAGCACCTTGAGGGTCAGTGTGCTATTACAGTTATCATTATAAGTCATATTTAAGCACCAAAAAAGCAGCACACAGCACAGTCAGACACAGTTGCCACCCACACTGCACTAGACTTTCAGAATTCTGTGAAAATCTGTGTAAAATGATTCTGCTTCAGAGTGTTTATTTAGGGCCTGAGGTGAACTTGATGAATTGCGTTCCCTTGGCTGTGGGGAGAGCCTTGCTGGCTGCCAGGACATGGGAGTTGGAGTGACGGGACAGAGAAGAGAGGATAAAATTTGAAGAGATGTTTCTCGTTTGGAAAGAACAGGACATGAATGTAGGCAAAGAAAAATAACGACGGGGACGTACCATTGCTGCCAGCGCAATTTTGAGTCCTACTTTCAGGATTTGAGTGTCATTTTTGTGTTTTCTTTTTCTTTTTCACATTTATTTGTTTGTTTGTTTTTTGTGGCAGGGGCCCATATGCCACAGCACATGTATGGAGGTAAGAAACAACTTCCAGGAGTTCATTCTCTCCCTCCACAGTGTGGGTTCTAAGGATCAAATTTAAGTTGTCAGGCTTGGTGTCAAAGCACCTTAACTTGCTGAGCCACCTTGCTGACCCTATTTTTATATTTTATGATGTAATGATATCTTTTTCTATTTTGTTTTTTTTTGTGTGTGTATGTTTTTCGAGATAGGATCTCCTTGTAGCCCCAGCTGGCCTGGAACTTGCTATGTAGATCTCTTATGGAGATCTGCCTGCCTCTGCTTCCCAAGTGCTAGAATTAAAGGTGCGCATCATCGTGCTCCCTGATATCTTTTTGAGATTCTTTGTGTGCATGTATGTATGTGTGTTTGTGTGTGCATGCATGTGTACACATGTACATGTAGAGACCAGAGGACAGCGTTGGGTGTTACTCCTGAGGAGTAGTCCACCTTGTTTCTTAAGACAGTTTCTCATTGGCCTAGGACTCACTGACAAGACTAGGTTTGCTGGCCAGTGAGCCCCTGGGATCCACCTGTGGGGTTACAAACACAGACTGCCACACTTATCTTTTTTACTTGGGTTTTGAAGATCAAACTCAGGTCCTTATGCTTATACAGCAAGCACTTTACTGACTAAGCCCCTGTAATGATAGCCTTATTAAAATGTTTTTTTATTTTATGTTTATGAGCATTTTACCTGCATGTATTTAAGTATACCACATGTGTACAGTGCCTTTAGAGGTGCGACGAGGGCATCAGGATCCCCTGGAGCTAGAGTTCTGGACCATTGTTAGCTGCTATGTGGGTGTTGGGAATCAAGTGTGGATCCTCTAGAAGAAAGCAAGTGCTGTTTACCATCTCCCCAGCCTCCTGTAATGATATTTAATGAATTAATTAATTAATTAGGTCTTTTTGAGACAGGGTCTCCCTGTAGCCCCAGCTGGCTTAGAACTCACTATGTAGACCAGACTGGCCTCGAACTCACAAGGATCTGCCTGCCTCTGCCTCCCAAGTGCTAGAATTAAAGATGTGTGCCACCATACCCAACTGTAATGATATCCTAATGCCAACTCCTTGACGCAGGCCTGCTCATAGGGAAATTGGAAAACATGGATAATATGGTGTTTGATAACATATATATATATATACATATATAATATCATCTTTGGCAAAATATAATATTAGTAACTCCCTTTGATGAAATCTTGCTGGCTCATAAAGTGTTAGTGTCTAAGCACCCAGTACAGTCTATCTGTTGGATGATAAGTGACATTTATTAAATCAATGAAATGAAGCCAGGTATCTGTAATCACATCTGTAATCCCATTACTGGGGAAGCTGAGGTGAGAGGATTGCCACAGGCTAGGCTACACAGTGAGTTTCTGGCCAGCCTGGGTTATAGACCAAGACCGGATCTCAGAAAACCATACACACACACACACACACACACACACACACACACACACACGAAATCGAGACATTGTACATCTCATTGGCTAAGGACAGAAGAGGGAAGGCTAAAAGAACTGGTGAAACAAAAACCTATCAATGTGCCTAGGCTTGGTGTCATATGCCTCAAATCTCAGCACTCGGGAAGCTGAGGGAGGAGAATCTCAACTTTGAAGCTAGCCTAGGCTACATTGTGAGTCCCTGTCTCAAAATAAACACAACAAAAATCTACCGTTGATGTGCTTTGGAAAGAAAGGATTTACCAGAAAGGGAAAAAGAAAAATTTGCAGTCTGCACTAAAATGATAGGCAATAAAAAATAGTTTGGTAGTTTTATGTTTGTGGTAATTTACTAGCAAATCATTGTACCCAGTAAATAAATGAACAGAGATCATAAGCCAGACAAGTATTACTATAGAAATAAAACAGTAACCAGGCTGTCAGGCAGTGGTACACGACTCTAATCCCAGTATTCAAGAGGCAGAGACAGGTGAATCTCTGTGAGTTTGAGGCCAGCCTGAACTATATAGTAGGTTCCAGACCAGACAAGGCTCCATAGTGAGGCCCTGTCTTAAAACAGTAACAGCAAAACAAAAAACAAAAAAGAAAACAATAACAGCAATAACAACAACAATAAAAACCTAGTAACCAGGATATAGCACTTTTCAACCTTCCTATCCTACCTGATTACCCATCCCATCTTTATATTATGCTTGTATGCTGTTTCCTATATTTCTCCTTAATAAACATCACTATCTTGATGTAGTCTGTACATATTACTATCTGCCACCCCGACCCCCTGTGAAGGGCTGGGATATCTGCTAGCTTTGTTTGCTGCTGGATCCCAGAGCCTGGAATGGCCTGATACATATTAGATGCCCGGTGTGTATTTGTTCACTGAATGGATGGAGGGAAGGTTTGTTGGCAAATGGCCTGCCGCTGACCCAGGGGATGTCCAAGACTCTCATCTTTGTTCTGTCATGTTCATTTGTGTCAAGGCCCCTGACAAAAGCTGGATGGCATATTTATGATGCTTGAAGCTGTTTCAAGTTTGGAAGAACAGCACCAAGTTTGCAAAATAAAAATGGAAAAAAAAAAATCCAAGCATAAACTCAAACACATCTACACGCAAGGGGAAAACTTCCCGTGGAGAGGAGCAGGAAGAGTGACCAATAATATGAGTTTTTATTTTCAATGCATGTCCAGATATGTGGGGGTGGATTGAGTTCTTTCAACGATAGAAACAGAAGGCATTGTCAGCGGTGGCTGGGGCTAGGGTTGGGTGCTTCCGGGTTCATGGCCTCTTATTTAAGGGAACTGTAATAAAAGCCCACACCCGCCTGTGAAAGCAGCGAGGAAACTTTATTGAAAGCAAAGCAACAGGAAAGACAGAATACACAAGAAGGGAGCATCAGGCCATAAGACTGAGATGCTTAAGGGCCCCAGTTATTTGGGGGGGCATCCTTTTATGGGGTTCAAGAGAAGGAAGAGTTTGGTTGCTAAGGGATGTAGCATTTCTCTATTTTGATTAATAAATTAGATTAATCATTTTTCCTACTGTGCATGTTCCTTCCCATAGTGTGTCTGATCTTAATCATATGCATGTCCAATTATGCATATGTGTAATAGAGTAGATTAAGGATTCTCCCTGTATATTCACTTGAGGACACAGTTTTGCCTTACTGTGCATTCCCCCAAAACCAGTTCAGGCTGGATTGGCCTTTCCATTCTTCATGCCCAGATACATTGGGAATATATTTGAACAGAAAGCATCTAAGTTTGATTTTTGTTACTGGAGGAGAAACATCTCATTGTCCAGAGAAAGGTACGCATGTAGCCACATGCAGGTGGGGGTCCAAGGTTGCTAGGTGCATTGTTTGGCGAGGGACCTGTGTACATAGTACATGTAGGTAAAGGTGCGAGCCTCTAAGTGCGTTATTAGAAGAAGGGTGCTTATAACCTGAACCAAGTAGAGTTAGGGTGTTAAACTTTTCCCCATGCTTGCCTGCCTCACACTTAAAGGCTTCCTTCCTTTCTTCCTTCCTTCCTTCCTTCCTTCCTTCCTTCCTTCCTTCCTTCCTTCCTTCCTCCCTCCCTCCCTCCCTCTTCCTTCCTTCCTTCCTCCCTCCCTCCCTCCCTCCCTTCCTTCCTTCCTGACTAGCCTGGAACTATGTATCCCATGTTGGCCAAGAGCTCCCTTTGATCCTTCCACAGCCTCCTGAGTGCTGTAATTACAGGTGTGAGCCGCCACATTTGACAACAGGGTTCCTAAAATTCAAAAGAACATCCACTTATTTGTTCATTTATAAACAGTAAACAACTGCCTTGGACCAGCTCCCAGGTGCTATGTGGTACTCTAGGGCTTTAGTTTTCCTATTTCCTGCCTGTTAGAAATAGACAGCCAAGGACAACACTTTGCCCTCCACACAGCTTTGTTTCAAAAAGAATATTTAAAAAAAATATTTTTTGGCAACCATTTAAAAGTCAATGGATTTCCTACACAAAGTGTAAATGGAAACACTCCAGTAGGCAGGCATTTACGCTGTGTGGCTGTAATTGACTGCAGGTGCATGCCATCTCCCATTCAGCCTCCTGACATAGTCTTCCCACCCGTTAGTCTACTCTTAGCTTGGCAGTGCCCTGTGGCAACCAGTGAGCTAGTTGGTAGGAAATGGTCCCAGAATGTAGACTTTCACAAGCTGTATTATGTCCTTTTATCAATCCCAATTGCAAGAATATTCTAGAATTTAAAGTATATATATACTTTAGTATATAGTGAGAATGAATAATCAAGTACACATCAATGACAGAAAGAATCATTCCACTCAAATAAATATGGGGTGAGCTTTCCCCTCATTCTCTGGGTGTGGATGTTTGAAGCCCCAATATCATATCGGTGCAGTTAATGTGACCCCAGCCCAGCTTGGTAACTTCGGAGTCCTGCAGGCATAGCTGCTGCTTAAGGATCCAGAATTCAAGGTTATTGCAGCTATATATTGAGTTCCAAGGCACCCTGGGTTACATGAGATCTTGTCTCAAAAAACTGTACGCTGGGGCTGGGGAGATGGCTCAGCGGCTAAGAGGCTGCTCTTGCAGAGGACCTGGGTTCGATTCCCAGCACCTACATGGTGGCTAACAATTGCCAGTAACTCTAGTTCCAGGGGATCCTACACCCTCTTCTGACCTCCATGGACATTGCAGGACATGGGTACAATTACATACATGCAGACAATACACTCATACACATAAAATAAAAATAAAATATTTTAAAAATATTATCTGAATTAGAACATCAGACCCGAAAGTGTGTAGGTACTTTGAGATGCTCCCAGAAGGCATCCTAGGTAGGAGGGGCACAGGTTGGTTGGATGATGCATCAGAACAGCCTCAGAGCGATGGTTGTCTGTTACATAATGCACGTGATAGGCAGAGCTATTCGTTGGTAGAAATTTCATAGCACATGACAGCTGTGTGGCACATCTGTGGGAGATTAAAAAATCAGTTTCATGAGTATTAGCTGGGAAAGACAGGGCTTGGCATCAGTTCTGTGAGAGAGAAAAAACCTGGGAGTTTGAATTGGGAGCAAATTCAATATACTATACACTTAATGAAATGCTGGTCTTCATCCCTAGAATGAAGGTATCTAGAACTGATATGATCTGAGCTATTGAGACCTTGAAGTGCCATAGTAAATTTTCATCTTTTTAATAAACGATGCTGAAAATTGGGGTTTGTTATTCAAAATTGTCAACAGTCTAGAAATCATGACTTTGAAGTGATTAAGAAGCCTGGAGGTGACAGGTGTCCATTTTAACCCCAATTTTAACCTGGAGAGGAGGGAGATGCCGTGGTGCCTTGTGCATCCAGAGGCTTCACTAATGTAACCCTTGAAGAAAAGTGAAGTTCATGTCTGTCAAATAAAAAAACTAACTAATGAGAAATCAGTAGGGATGTGTACGTGTGCTGTTTTCCAGGGAAGAATTAGAATACATGGTGAAAATCCCAGAGAGAAGTAGATTTAAGATTCTATTAAAAGTGATTTATAATACCAGGCATGGTGGCACATGCCTTTAATCCAAGAACTTGTGAGGCAGAGGCAGGTGGATATCTATGAACTTGAGGCCAACCTTGTCTACATAGTGAGTTCCAGGAGGACTGGGGCTGTGGGACACCCTGTCTAAACAACAACAACAAAATCAAAAAAATGATTTGTGGTCCAGTGAAATGACTCAGTGGGTAAAGACACTTACCACCAGGCCTGACTACCTGAATTCAATCCCCAGGACCTACATGGTGGAAGGAGAGAACCAACTCTACAAGTTGTCCTCTGACCTCCATAACCACCAAAAAATGAAATAAAGTGATTTGTATGGCCAATGCTAAGGAAGGACAGTGTATGGGTTTTCCCTGAAGTGTTTGTTTTACTAGATTAGGACAGATTCTAGAAGAGGCTGAAAGGGCTTCTGTTAGAGATTTAGTATTTAGTGCAGACCAGGTTTCTGAGAAGGAGGATAAAATGGAAAGACAAAGGCTTTGGAATCACACAGACCAGGGAACAAATTATGCCTTTACCATTGAGTGGTGTAGCATAAGACAACATACCTACCCTCTCTAAGCATTCTTTTTCCCATGCATTAAATGGAGATGTTAAAATATTCTTGTGAGAGTTAACTGAACTGGTGGATGTGAAATCCCAGAAACAGCGCTGTTTGACTGACAAGATGGTTTGGTGGGGAAAGGTGCCTGCCACCAAGCCTGAGTACCTGAATTTGATCCCTGTCCCACAGGGTAGAGAGAGAGAACTGATTTCCAGAAGTTGTCCCTTGACCTCCTCCACCTGGATGCAGTTTCTCTCTCTCTCTCCTCTCTCTCTCTCTCTCTCTCTCATAAAAAAGAAAAAAGAAAGAAGGAAGGCAGGGAGGGAGGGAGGAAGGGAGGCAGGGAGGGAGGGAAAGGAAAGAAGGGAGGACGGAAGGGAAAGGAAGGAAGGAAGGAAGGAAGGAAGGAAGAAGGGAAGGAAGAAAAGAAAAAAAGGTAAAAAAGAGTAGCTCTGGGTAGATGTTACCGACTTAGGGAGCCAAAGTTTTTTAGCAACACTTTTGTGGCTTTAGTGCTGGGCACAGGACTTGCACAGGACAGCTGCTCAGTACACAGGGCACCTTTGTTGGCTTTATGGTCATGGCCCTGGGTACTCTAGAAACAGCCTTGCATGTACCAAGTCCTCATGGCCAACAAAAACAGCGTGCATAGCAGAAGGTAAGGGGGTTTGGTATCAGACTGCAGCTCTTTATTGTGTGAAGCTTCTTCACCTTTCTGAGCTGCCTTTTCTCCCGTCTCTTCTGAGAGAGTAAAAGAGAGCTCACACAAAGGCATTGGCTGGCCTTTTCACAGAGGATCCTCTTAACCATGCTGGGAGGCTGACCTGCTCTGAATTTGTAGAAGAAGCAGCAAGATTCAAAAGTCAGAGCGATTTGCTCAAAGGGGTAGGGATGTAGCCCAGGGGTAGAGTGCTTGCCTAGTATATATAAAGCTCAAGGTTTGACTTGAAGCCACACATCCAGGAAGGAAGGGAGAGAGGGAGCAAAGGAAGGAGAGAACTGACAATTTGCCCTAAGAGATGGTTCAGTTCTTTTGGCTTCATCTTTTCTTGTAAACCATGATTGAAACATCTTGTGTCTACTGTGTGCCAGATATTATGCTAATTATATCTATGTGTGACCACGTTGGGTATTTAGACCCCCAAACAGAGTTGGCTGACATTGTTTCTTTAGAACATTTTCAGGATGAGCTTTCCTGGACATTTGGTGAAGGTCATTATTCACTGGGCCATGGTCCTCTTTGATACCTGACTTTGGGAGGGACATACAAGGCACAAATGAGGAGAAGGAGATACTGGTCCAGACTGTCACATCAATCAGTCAGCCTTGTCATCATGGTTGCGTGTCTTCAGGAGGGTTACCAGTGCTGCTAGACAGTTGGGCCAGGTTCCACGGCTGGAAGTTCTCAGGTCTTTTCCAGCCTGTTGACATGGTCTGTTGGTTTGCACAATGATTAAAATGAATTCTTTGAAAATATTTAAATCATGAGTTTTCATGAAAAGTATATCACCCAAGCCCTTTGGCTTCTCTTATGTAATTGCATAGTGTGGTAACCCTGAATTCATGTTTCCCAGACGACAATCACTCCAGCACTGTGTAATTGCTGCTTCCTGTAAGTGGAACAAGAGTCTCATTGTCCCCAAATGGGCCATGTCACTCTCTTTTCATTGACAAATTTAAATTAAATGTAGTAACCCATGCACAGTTGATATTAATAAAATCGCCTGCAAGAATCTTCCAATTTTTGTTTGTTTTTCTGACAATGTCTCTCTTCCCTAGTCTGTCATTGCAATGGGAAGTCCAGGCAGTGCATCTTTGACCAGGAGCTTTTGCGACAGACAGGCAACGGGTTCCGCTGCCTTAATTGCAAGGACAACACAGATGGTGTTCGCTGTGAGAGGTGCAAGGAGGGGTTTTACCGGCACCGAGACAGAGACCACTGCCTACCCTGCAATTGCCACACCACAGGTAGGTGGAAAGTGGGCAAAAGAGGAAAGAGAGAGAAGAGGAAGAGGAGGAGGAGGGAGAGAGAGGAGGAAAGAGGGAAGGACAAAGAGGAGGGAGTCAGGGAACACATTGACCAAGAGGAAGATGCTGAACATCTGAGAGTCTACCAGAGCCTACTCTTATTTAGCAATTTTTTGTCTACAAGGAAATGTTTTTCTTGTATTGGGGTAATGGAAGAAGCTGGGATCACCAGGGCCTATTGGTTTGCATTCTAATACCAACAGTCACATATCTTATTTTTCAGTATTGAAAATTAAATCCACAGCCTTGCACATGTTAAGCAAGTGTCCTACCCCTGAGCTATATCCCTTTTAAATATTTTTTATAATTTTGAGATAGAGTCTCACTAAGTTACCTAGGCTGGCCTCAAACTCTTGATCCTTCTGCCTATGGAGCAACTGGAATTACAGGTATATGCTACCAACCTGGTAGAGTCACATTATTAACTTTTCTAGGCAGGTGGCCAGTTTTGATCCAGGGACAAAGGAAGTTCAGTCTCTTCCGGTGATAGTTTCTCAAATCTACTGTGATTACTTTGACCAGGTGTTGAAAAGGATTGCCTGGGGGTGATGGCTCCTGCCTATAATCCTAGCACTTGGGAGGTAGAAGCAGGAGCATCAGGAATTCAAGGTCATCCTCAGTCACATTGAGAGCTACCTAGGCTACATGAGACCCTGTCTAGTGCTATAGTCACAAACTGTAGATGTCTGTGGTACACAGACATGCTCACATTGGGTTGTATTCCTCAGGGGTAGATAATAAACATAACATTAGTAAATATATAGAGAGAAGCAGGCAGTTCTAGAAATAGGTTGACCTTTTTTTTTAGTATCTTATTTGTCTATTATCTTTCTTGGTGTTTTCTGCTTCTGTTTGCTGGAAAGTGTTTAAGAGCTTAACATGATACACACTAATCCACATCAAGGGTAGAGCCTTAGTACGCCTCCGGCTCAGAGAGGCTCTGTGGATCAATTCACAGCTGACACTTGAAAAATTTGAAAATGGGCAGGTTTTTAATGCAATCAAGATGAGCTGATGGTGGAGCGTGTCAAGAATCTTCTAGAAAGCAAGTGATCCGGGATGATCTAGATGAGGTGGCCTGGGTCAGATCTGTTCAATTTTATGGTGTATAGTCAGTGTCCAGAACCCCTTGGATTTCTCAGTTCTGAACAAAAGGACTTTATAAAGAAAGAGTAAGAGAAAATTTAGTCCAGATGAATGGTTATATAAGATTTTTGGAGGAGCTCCGATCCTCATGGAATGTGCAACTTTACTGCATATCATTAGCATGGGTCATCCCAGCAAAGTGGTCAGTGAGGAGATAATTAGAGATTCAGTGGGCTCCACTGGAAAGAAAGCCTGACCAGGAGACAAGGTTATAATTCCAGAGGAGATGAGAAACTTGCTGCTTGAGCAGAGAGTGAGAAAGGGCTTGACACCTGTCTCTGTGTGTAGTCCAGCTTTCCTAGCAGTAGGGAGCCTGGCTCTTTCTTTTTCTCTGGAAAACAGACATCCCAGACTCCGTATGAGCATGGCAGGAGGTGGTCAGGCCACGTGGTGGTGATTTATAGCTGACGTGGTAGCTAACATACTACACGCCAACTCTGCAGGCCCTTTGCTAGTGCTTTTCATTCAGTAACTAATTAGCCTTCACAGATAACCTGCTGAAAAGGCTTTCCATTTTATAAAGGAAGAGAAAGAAAGGCGAGGGAGAAGTCTGTGCAAGGTCTCAGAGCTAAGGAGCAGAGCAAGAATCTGAGCCTAGGTTTGCTGGCCCTGTAGAGGATAGTGGTAGGTTTGGGAGCCAGGCTGCCTGAGTTCAACTCTTGTCAGTGTGGCTGCCACCGAGTCGCCTGGGACACATGATATAACCTCTCGCTGCTCCAATGTCCTCATTTGAGAAAATGCAGTCAGGATATCCTACATCCTAGTATTGTACAGAGGTAAAATGTTTGTTAAGCACATGAAAGGCAGCTTAGTAAATTATAGTCAATAGTAGATATTCTTATGAAGATGGAGGTTGCGGTCTTAATCTCCTGGAACACTGACCTTTTAAAAATTTATATCCTGATCAGGTATGGTGGCAAAAGCTTGTGATCCCAGCACTTGGAAGGTAGAGGCAGAAGAATCAGGTGTTTAAGGACAGCCTCAGTTACACTGCAAGTTTAAGGCTAGCCTGGGGTACATGAGACCTGTCTCAAAAAATTAAAAAAATAAGCCAGGCGTGGTGGTGCACACCTTTAATCCCACCACTTGGGAGGCAGAGGCAGCTGGATCTCTGTGAGTTTGAGGCGAGCCTGGTCTACATAGTGAGTTCCAGGACAACTGGGGCTACAGGGAGACCCTGTCTCAAAAAGTCCAGAAAAAATAAAAAATAAAAAATAAAATGGCATTTTGGCATGATAGAAGCCTTGTAGAGCCCATATATATGGACTAAAACTAACTTTTTACTTATTAACACCCCAGTTTAGCATTGACTATTTTAAAAAATATTTTAACAGTGGGCGAATTGACCTAGAAGGTTAATAAGTAGCCTAAAATCTTCCAGCAGGCAACTGAAAGAGCTACAGTTGCAACCCAGGCCTCTGTCCCAGAACAGGTCTCTCTTGCTCCTTTCATATGAATGAAATCCCTCAGAGTGCTGTGTTTATCTCCAAAGACAGACAGGTGCCCACAGGAAACCTCCTGGATATTATTTCCTAAGGGTTGACTAATGCTTTATGCTTTCTAAAACATTTTCACAGCCTGGCACCTGCATGTACCACACACCCACATTCCCCATGGAGAGATGAAGAAACTAAAGCTTTAGGGTTCAACCTGCAAAGGCTGAGGGACACATTGGTGGCAGACTCTTCCTACCATTTACTGTCCTGAACTACACCTGGGCTTTACAGGTCACTAAACCAGTGTTGTGATTTGGGGGGAGGGGTGTTGAAGGGTGAGCTTAGAGTCTCGTCCATGCCAGGCTAGTGCTCTCCCAAACCTCTTTAAACCTTTGCACATTGACACAGGGTCTCATTAAGCTGCCCAGACTGCCCTTGCCTTCTGTAATATGGTAGGCCTTGAACTTGCAGTCCTCCTGCCTTAATCTCCTGAGTAGATGGAATTGCAGGCCTGCTTTAAAGTTAACTTCCTATGTGATTTCATAGTCTCCAATCAACTGCAAGGTCATTTTCAAGTAATAACTTGAAGAAGTTTGTAACAGCAACTTCAAATGCAGAACAAAAAGTATCTTTTAAAAAAAGAAAAATTATCATTCCATGTGTGGCAAATAAAGTTAGACTTCATACCAATTTCTCATAAATTTAGAAGTGAGCGTATTGTTTTTTGTGTACATGAATGTGGCGTATGCGTATGGTACATATGCATGGTATAGGTGAGTTCATGTGCGTGTGTGTCTGTAGGAGTTTGGAGGCCACAGGCTGATGTCAGGTGTCTTCCTTGATGACTCTCCACTTTATTTCCTGGGGCAGGTCTCTCACTAAGCTCTCAGATTCAGCTGGTCTAGCTAGACAGCTTGCCCCAGTGATTCCGTCAGCCTCCCCAGCTGGTGGGCTGCCTCTCCCACCTGACTTTTTATTTGGGTGTTGGAGTTCAGACTGTGGTCCTCATGTTTACAGGGCAAGCGCTTTGTCCATAGAGTCATCTCCCCAGCCTGAAGTGCACTACATCCCTAGCTCATAGACACACGGACACACACACGAGCTCATATACATAATAGCAGCTTCAGATGAATAAAAACATGTACAGAGAGAGAGAGAGAGAGAGAGAGAGAGAGAGAGAGAGAGAGAGACTCTTTAAGGGTTCTCAGGAGAAAGCAAACTGTCTTGGCTTAATTTTAAATATTAATCACCTTTAACACTTTCCTGAATCCTCAGATGCATCTAGGTATATCTACATAAACCTTAAGACTACTTACTGAGACTCAAACTTGAACTGGGAAGCTGTTTTTCATTTGTTCTTTAAAGCCAATTGTCCATAATCCCTAAGGCTAGTTCGTGATGTAGGAATTGGGGCAGGTGTTTTAGTGAGACACTGTTGTTAGTGTCTGTTAGTTTGGAAGTTTTAGAATATGAATTAGTCCTGTTCACAGTTAGAACCTATGAACATTCCCGGTGCCAACTTTGAAGACTTGAAGGATACCTCAGACATAAATTTCTAATAGAACGTTACCATCACAATAGTGTACTAGTGTAGTATAAACCACATTTTAAAAACACTGGAGAGATGGCTCAGTGGTTAAGAACACTGACTGTTCTTGCAGAAGACCCGGGTTCAAATCCCAGTACCCACATGGCAGCTAACAACTCTCTGTAACTCCAGTTCCAGGGGATCCAACAGCCTCTTCTGTCTTCTGAATGTAGGTAAGTGCACGACACGGGTGCACTTACCTGCATGCAGGCAATACACACATATACATAAAATAAAAGTAATATGTTTTAAAAAAGAACACCTACCCTATATGAGACACTGAATTAGGCACTTTATACATTTAAGCTCTTAGTCTTAGCACAACCTCACAAGGTATATGTTGTTATTCACACTTAAAAGGAGTGATACATGGGGTTGGAGAGATGGCTCAGCAGTTAAGAGCACTTGCTGCTCTTGCAGAGGCCCAGAACCCACATCAGGTGACTCACAACTATCTGTAACTCCAGCTCCAGGATATCCAACACCCTCTTCTGGCCTCTGTGGGTACCTGAACATATGTGTGCATATTAACATGGATATACCCACATACATAAATAAAAGCAAAATATGTTTCTGGATTCTCCAATCAGCATCCATTTATGTTTAAAAAACAAATTTCATTAGAGAGATTTCTACATAATGTTACTTATCAAAATTCAAACTCTAAACTCTATTTTATTTTTTGAGACAGGGTCTCTAGTTCAGGCTGGCTTCAAACGCTCCATGTAGCTGAGAAAGGACTTGATCTTCTGATCCTCTTGCCTCTACCTCATGATTGATGGAATTATAGGTGTGTGCCACCATGTCTTGTTTTATGCAATGCTGGGGATTGAACCCAGGGCTTTGTGCATGCTAGCCAAGCACTGTTCCAACTGAGGTATATCCCCAGTCATAGATATATATCTGCTGACCGTCTGTAGAGCAGTGTGCGTGGCGGTTTCCAAACACCAAACCAAGCAATCTTTCTCATTCTTGTCTTGTTGCCTTAGGCACTGAAACTCTGCACTCTCCTGTCCTAACCCTTCTCATACCTCTCCTCCCTTTGTTTCTATTGCTGGGCTTGACCACGGTCCAGATTTCTTCCCTCTAAGCACACCTTTCCTTAGTCAGTGGGGTTCCATTTACATTCATGGCCCTTCCCCTCTTCTTTTGATGCACCCCTAGAGCTTCTTACATTCTCTGTGGCTTTCTCTCCTGGTTGCTGAGGCCCCCATGTCTTCACCCTTAGCCTCTTTCTTGTGCTCCTGAGAAGCATTTCTACCTGGCTATGCTCCTAGAAAGTTAAGTTCATTTGTCCATGTCTTCACCCTTAGCCTCTTTCTTGTGCTCCTGAGAAGCATTTCTACCTGGCTATGCTCCTAGAAAGTTAAGTTCATTTGTCCAAAACTAAACTCATCCTCACTACTCTCTCTGGATGATTCTTCTTGAGGCTTTGCCCTTCCTTTGCCAGAGACTCAGGGGACCCAGGTGTCACCAGTGTGGTTCCCCCTCTTGCATCATTCTTTTTTTAAAAAAGTTTTATTTTTATTTTATTTTGTGTGTGAGTGCATTGCTTGCATGTATGTAAGTGCACCCATGTTGTACAGTGCCCATGGAGGTCAGAAGAGGGTGTCAGATACCCTGGAACTGGAGTTTTGGGCAGTTGTTAGCTGCCATGTGGGTCCTGGGAACTGAACCCAGGTCCTCTGCAAGAGCAGCCAGTGCACTGAGCCATCTCTCCAGCCCCTCTCTTAGCATTCTTAACCCATGAGTCTCTGTTCATTCTCCATCCACAGTGGCTTTCATAGCATCTCTCTCCTTCTCTCTCAACGTTGATTCTAGGCCATCATGGCACAGAACAACTCATGCTAGCATTGCCCCTCTCCAAGCGGTCTGTAGATGGCTTTATGGCTGTCTTTCTAAATGGCCTGTCTTTTATTTTCACTAACCCACTACACCTTAGAGAGCTTGCTTTTCCCCAGAAGTGGATGTGTTAGCCAGCTGTGAACTTTTAATTGATTACTGGCATAAGCTAACATATATTAAGTGTCTCTTCAGTATCTCACTTTGAGGTGCTTAAAACATGCTATTTATGCTATGATCACCGAGGCCCCTGCAAGCCTGCACAGTTAACATGGAGATACAGATACAAACTGTAAATGTAGGTGGTTTATTTCATGTTCTATATGCCACATAAAATCCATTACATAAGCACAGAGCCAATACCTTGATTGGTTTGAATTCTATTGGCTAGTGGATTAAAAATTCACAAAGAGCTGTATGTGCTGGCGTATGCCTTTTATCTCAGTACTCAAAAGATGAGGCTGCTCTGAGTTCAAGGCGAGCCTGAGGTACATAGTAAGACTCTCTCAAAAAAAGGAAAACAAGGGCCAATGAGATGGCTTAGCAGGTACATGTGCTTGTCACCAAGTCTGATGACCTGAGTTTGATTCACCTGGACCTATGTGGTAGAAGCAAGAACTGACTCTGACAAATTTTCCTCTTATCTCTACACTCATGTCACAGGAAGACAATGGGCTAAATAAACATGCAGTGACCGGTCAGTGCTCTCTTGGTTAGCCTAATTATGATCACAATTTATGTTTTGTTTTGTAGTTCTAACTTTTGCAGGGGATGATAAAGTAGCTGTGGGTCACTTTGCTAGTCTTCTATCTCAGACAAGCACCTCTGACGTCACCTTTGGGTCTCCCTCAACTTCCTCGGTGTCTCCATCCATACATCAGTTTAGCAGGTGTCTGGGAACCTCTGTTGTATTAGTCAACATACTGAGTATTGGGATCCAGTGGGTGACAGGAGTAGAGGCTGTAGAAGTAAAAAGCCAGGCCAAGAACCGAAGCAAGAGTGGATGGATATTTCAGATACAGCAGAGATTTCTCTCAGAAGTAACACTGAATTTCACCCAAGAGATGCTAATGGGCCAGCCAAGGGAAGTTGAGGGAAAGCACATTCCAGGCTGAATAAGCATTCCTCCCCACAAACATCTGAGGGAAGCAGCTCAGCACATTCCCTGTGTTAAGCAGGCAGTGGAGTACTGGCACCCAGAGAACAAGTGTAGGAGATGAGGAGCGTAGGTAGGGCCTGGCTAGCCTGGATATGGAATTTGCATCTGATTCTGCTTGTTGTGGGGACTTACACAAAACGTGATCTGAATAGCCATTCATGAAGCGCTCTCTGTCCGCTGTACGGAGGCTTAAGTGTGGAGAGGCAAAGATAGGAGGTGCAGTGTGAGGCCTGGTCTAGGTGAAGGAAGACTGAAGCTCGGACTGGGGTGGTAGAAAGGTAGGTGGCGAGAAATGGTGAAAGTCCACTGTGGTGTTTGTTACCCTGAGTCCTTCTTGGTTTCCATCCTCATACAACCTGAGAGGACCCATTTAAATTAAAAACATGTCTATAGAAAACAGAGAGATAACAGCACTATGCACAAAAGTCAAGTTACAGGATCAGGTGTCCATTAACAGATAAAATGTGGTATATATACACAGGGGAGTTTTATTCAGCATAAGGAACAATGAAAAATTAGGCTATTTACAGGAAAGTGGATAGAATTGGAGATCATGTTAAGCAAAATAAGATCCACAAAGCCAAATATCATGTTTTCTCTCATATGTGGATTCTAGATTATTTGTACATATTCATATACACACTTATATGTCATGATAATAGAGGGGGACTATTGGGAAGAGGAAAGCAGACTCATAGAAGGGAAGAGTGGGGGCAGAAGAGTGTAATGGGGAATTAATGTGATGAAAGTACATGATACACCTCAACAAAAATGTCATTACTGAGCTGGGGATGTAGCTCAGTTGGTAGAGTGCTTGCCTGGTAGGCATGAAGCCCTTGATTCAGTCTTCAGCACGGTATATATCTGGTGTGGTGGTGCACCCCGGTAATCCTAGCAATTGGAGAGTAGAAGCAGGAGGATCAGAAGTTCAAGGTTATCCTTGACTACATGTTGAGTTGGAAGCAAGCCTGAGATACATGAGACCCTGTCTCAAAAAAATAAAAAATGTCATTATGAAACCCATCCTGTCTATACAATTAATACACACTATTAAAAACTGACTAAAACAAGTATTGTAAAGTACTAACCAGGCCACCAGATGATGCTCTGTAAGTGAAATTTTCTTTTTCTTCTGGCAAGTGGAGACATTCTTAAGGGGCTTTTTGTGCGTGCTTTAAAAAATAATACTATCAGACTGGGAGTTGGTAAACTTGTAAGGCACAAAGACCTCAGTTTGATCCTCAGAGGTAATTTTTTTTAAAAAAAGCCAGGAATGGTAGCACACATTTGTGATCATGGCACTGGGGAAGCAGAAGAGATAGGTGACTCCTAACCAGCAGGCTTGCTTAGTGAATTCAAGGTCAATGAAAGACCTTGCCTTGGGAAAGAAAAGGGGGATAGGTTTCTGAAGAATGACCCTGGAGATTGTCCTCTAGCCTCCACACACACACACATATGAACATGCTCATACACACACAAACACACAAAAATTATACTATTCAAACATTGGTTTCCTAAAAGATTGCCTTTGGTGGCTAGATACAAGGGAGAATGTGACATCTTCTGATAGCTAATAAGCTCATTCATTGATGCTCTCCAGTTCTCCCAAAGACTTGAACTGGCTGTGAATACATTATGTAGGCCAGGCTGACCTTGAACTTGCTGTAGTTATCCTCCTTCAGTTTTCTAAGTGCTGGGACAATAGACATGCATCACCACACCCTGCTTTGATGTGCTTAAAACGTGAAAAAGCAATGGACTACACATTCTCTGCTCTAAACAGAGCAGATGTATAAATAAAAATCCTCTTGTGAGCCATTTCCCTTCTTTCTCTGAAGCAGCTGTCAAAATGTTCCCCACTGGGTAGAATGCGTTAGACAATGTAAACTTGTTAAAGGCAGTGGATGGTGCATATTAGTTAATGTGTATCCAGCTCTCATGGTGGGGGGGGATGACAGTCATTTCTTAATGCCTTACAAGTATTTCTTTTTCTTCTTCTCTTCCTTCTGCCTTGTGGATTACAGGTTCTCTCAGTCCTAGATGTGACAACTCTGGACAGTGCAGCTGTAAACCAGGTGTGATAGGACATAGGTGTGACCGATGTCTGCCAGGCTTCCATTTACTCACTGATGCTGGGTGTACCCGAGACCAAAGAACACTGTAAGCATCTGTCCTGGTTTGCTTTTCTATTATTGTGACAAAACACTCTGACCAAAAGCAACTTGGGGAGGAAAGGGTTTATTTCACCTTCTACTTCCAAGTGACAGTCCATCATAGAGGGAAGTCAAGGCTGGAACCTGGCGGCAGGAGCTAAAGCAGAGACTGTGGAGGAATACTGCTTCCTGGCTTGCTCTTGGGCTCATATTCAGCTGCCTAATTCATCCTAGGCCCCACCTGTCTAGGGATGATACTGCCCACGGTTGACTGGGCGCTCCTACATCAATTAGCAGTCAAGAAAATGCCCCTGCAGAATGCCCACCAGCCATGATAAAGGAAGGTCTTCATTTGAGGTTCCCTTTTTCCAGGTGTGTTAAGTTGAAAACCAAGATTAGCTATCACAGCATCCTAACTCCACCATTGCTGTTATCAGGGGAATAATGACACCTGTAAATAAACTCTCTTTTGCAAAATGTCTTTTCAGTGATTGCCATTCTGCATAGCAGGCAAAACAAGCTTGTTTTGGTAATAATTCAGCATGCCAGGCAGAAACAAAGGCCAGATGGAACTCGGGCCGGTGACTCATTGGCCATCTGCTAGTTTTGGAAGCTTGTAGATGAGTCCAAGCAACTGTCTGGACCACTTGTCCCAGAGACTGTCCCCAAGAGTTCTTCTGGCTTTGGACTGCTAATGGTTTTATTTAGTATTTTATTATTTTTATTTTTTTATCTGTGTGAATGTGTTGCCTGCATGTAGGTAGGTGCACCCATGTCATGAAGTGTCCGAGGAGGTCAGAAGAGGGCATCGGATCCCCTGGAACTGGAGTTATAGGCAGTTGCTAACTGCCATGTGGGTGTTGGGAATTGAACCTGGGTCCCCTGCAAGAGCAGCCAGTGCTCTTAACCACTTAACTGCTGAGCCATCCCTCCAACCTTGGAACTGCGAATGTTTGACGTTTAATTTCACCTTGTAATAGAGAAACAATGCTGGGCTAGACACACGCATTATTTGTTGGCTAGACAAAGTCTTGTTGTGTAGCCTAGGCTGCCTCAATGATCCTCCCGTCTCAGCTTCCACAGGGTTGGGATTACAAGTGTGTTTAACAACACCCAGTTTAGAAATTCCTCTCTCCTTCCCTTTGGTTTGGCCTTCATTGTGAGTGTCCTGGTTTGGGACATGGATATCAGAGAAAGATTAGGAACTCACAAGGTCTCTTGGTTTCCTTTGGTTCCTGAAGTTCCCACTTCACACCCCTTTTGAAAACTGAAATAGATCAGTCACTGTTCTGGCCACAGTCGTCCTTTTCTGAGGAGATAGGAGCTTCTTATGCAACAGGCTGTAGGCAGGGTCCAACCTCCTACCTTTGCCCAGGCTCAGCTGTGTTTCTCATAGCTCTTTGGTTCCCACATTCCAGCCACCCTTCCTTCTGCAAAGCCACAGACAGAGCTCTTCATGGGCTCCATGCACCACATCATCATCTCCAGGCCTCTCCCTCACACTCCCCCTCCACATTTTAACTCTACATTGATTTTGTTTTGTTTTTGTTTCTATTTGTTTGTGGGGCTTTTTTTTTTTTTTTTTTTAAACACAAGCAGGTCTCCTTGTAGCCCCAGCTGGAACTCTCTATGTAGACCAGGCTGGCCTCGATTTTACAGAGATCTGCTTGCCTCTGCCTGGAATTAAAAGCACGTACCACCACACCCATCTCTGCTTTTACTTTGGATCTCTGGCTTTCCATCTGCATTTGTTTGCTCCTCTCACTAGAATGTGAGCCCTGCCGTGCCCTGTCTTGCTCACTGCTGGGTCCCCAGTGCCTAGCGTGCAAGGGAGGAGGCACCAGGGGTATTCTAGCGTGGCTGCAGCTGCCACTGTACCTTACAGCTGGTGCTGTCCCTGCATCTGCCTCACCTCGAGACTCCAAGAATTCTGGCTGGTTCCTGTTTCTCTTAGTGTCCCAGCACAGTAGATGCTGAGCGTATGTTTGTCAAATGATCCAGATAAGTAGTGTGGAGGGAGCTCAGATAGGAAGGGGGCCGTGAGAACTGAAAGAGAAGTTTGGAGAGGAATTCTGGCTGTGAGCCTGGTTAGATCTAGCATCCATTGGGTGGGGAATGTGAGGGTGAAAGAGTCAAGCAGGCTTCAGGTTTGGGCAGGATTTGGATGGGGTCATAGGGCAGCCAATGGAGGAACATTGTTCATGTCTTTCTCCCAAATGAGATTATACAGTCTTTGAGGAAGATAAGCAGAGTTTGGTTAGTAGGGAAGAGATAACAACTTTGTGACTTTAGACTGATAAGATAGATACATGAGTATACACCAAAATGAGTGATGGAAAACAGTGTTCGTCATAAGACAGGGAGACTATGAAATGACAGCACTGATTCCTTCACAGAAAGTCTTGCTACTAAGGAAAAAAAAACCAAAAAACAAAAAGTCAATCAAATCTAGCAATTCTATGTCTAGGTATGCATCCAAGATAAATGAAAATGCATCTCTGCACCACAACTTACATACAGACATTCGTATAAAGATAGTCATTATATCTGGGAATTGGGAACAACCCAAATAGCTATCAGCTAATGAATGGATAAACAAAATATGGTGTACCCTTATAGTGGGATTTTATTCAGCCATCAGAAGAATACACACTACACGACATGACCTGGGCAAACTTTGAAAACATTATGGCATGTGAAAGAAGTCAGTTGCCAGTGGCCACATATGGTATGATTTCACTGAAAGGAAATGTCCAGAACAGGAAAATCTAGAGACAGAAATGTAGATTCATGTCTGCATTCAACTCAGATGGGACGAAAGTGGGGAAATAGTGTGATACTAAAGAATACAGGATTTCTTTTAGGAGTGATGGGAATGTTTGAAAATTGTTATTTGTGGTGATGGTTGTACAGCTCTGAGAACTGATTACAAATTATCAAAGTGTTCACTCCACATGAGTGCATCCCATGGCCTATGAGCCTATATCCCAGTAGAAACTTTACCAAAAGGAAGAACTGAAAAAACTGAAATAGCAGGTAGATCTGGGCTCCATCATCGTAAAAGTAGACATTGTTGGATTAAACTTTAGACATTAACGATAAATCTTTTTTTAAAAAGCCGAATGAAGAGTCAACCAAACTAACCAGTTTAGTAATGAACTTGGCTTCCATTCTGGCACAGTCCTCTTATTAAGGGTAGGTAGCAAAGGGTTCATGGATTGGCCACTGCCCACAAACCACACTGGCATCAACAAGTGAATCCTTAAGAAGTTTGAAGAGGTCAGCATGAGTTGCTAGGAGAAGCTTCCTGAAAATGGACCATGGAGATGACACTTGCCCAGGGGCAGCTGGCCTTTGTGTGAGAAGCATTTGGAAACCCACCCCTAATTTTCTTTCTCTTTTTTTCCCCAGAGATTCCAAGTGTGACTGTAATCCAGCTGGTATCTCTGGGCCCTGTGACTCTGGCCGCTGTGTCTGCAAACCAGCTGTCACCGGAGAACGCTGTGATAGGTCTGCATGAACCATGTCCCTGTAGACAGTAGGGAGGGCCCCCTGGCAACCAGCAGAAGAATTAATCCCCCAAGTACAATTGTGGAAAATGGATTCTGAACAAATGCTGAGGACTTCTTACTCTCTGGTCTAAAAAACTGAGCCTTAAAAAAATACAGCCAAGCCCCAAAAGCCATTGAAGTTCACATTCTGCTTTGGGTCCCTTTGTTTTTACTTCGAAAGAGGCAGAGGGCCCCAGAGAGTTCCCTCACCAGCTGGCTGTGATTCTCAGGTGCTTGGATGCCAGGTGGTATGCAATAATGAGATCATGTGACTCAGATGGGTCTTGGAAAATGCCTGGCCTAATTAAACATGTTGGGAAAATCCTTGTAACAGGGACTATCACAGTGTATGGCCATATATAACCATCATGTTTCGAAAAAGAACCCCCCAGGGAGGGGATGGTAGCTACGTGTACACACATGAATTGGGGCACCACGTAAGAACCCTTTGGGTCCGAGCCATGTTGGGGTGGGCGGGGCAGCAAGGAACCATTCGCTCTCAGTTGCTGCCGCAGGACGTCTCTTAAATCCAAACTGTGCTCAAGACTAAACTCTTCCTTCCTCTGGCATGGCTGTGAGCAGAGGGGCTGTGAAGGTGGCTCACAACTAAAAGCTTTCTCTTCATTTCCTTAAAAGTAAGAAAGCAGTTTCAGGGCACCCTTCCAATCACTTCTACCTTGCGGGAGGAAGTGCCAAATGCATTCCTAGCTTGTGTTTCAGGGGATTCTTTGCTGCCGAGGAACTGGGTAAGAAGAAATAACTTAAGTGTTGAGAGAGAAGCCACTTTTTTGAAAGTCTTTTGTTTTGGAGGTGGGGGGAGGCAGGCTGGAGAGGTGGCTTAGCAGTTAAGACACTTCCTGTTCCTCCTGCAGACCTGAGTTGGGATCCCCTGCACCCATGCCTGGTGGCTTGTAAATGCCTGTAACTCCTGTTCCAGGGCATCCTACTCCCTCTTCTGGCCTCCTCTGGTATCCAGATGCACCTGGTATACGCTCATACATACATACATACATACATACATACATACATACACATACATACACACACATACACACACAATTTTTTACAAAAAGGAGAATGGGAGTGGGTTGAAATAGAGTGTGGCTCTGTAGCCCAGCCTGGAATTCACTGTGTAGCCAACCTGGCCCTGGAGTCATGGCAATCCTCTTGCCTCTGCCTCCAGATATTAGGATTATAGATATAAGCAACCACTTCCTGCTTGAAAGCCCTTTATTTCTTCCTTCCTTCCTTCCTTCCTTCCTTCCTTCCTTCCTTCCTTCCTTCCTTTCTTTTTCTTTCTCTCTCTGTTTCTTTCTTCCTCTCTTTCTTTCACTCTCTCTTCCTTCCTTCCTTTTCTTTTCTTTTCTTTCTTTCTTTCATTTTGAAAGGTCTAAGCAGACCTGGAATATGCTATGTTGCAGAGGATGGCCTTGAACTCCTCCTGACTCTCCAGCCTCTACCTCCCAAGTACTGGGATTATAGGCATGCACCATCACACCTGGTTTTGAAAGTCTTTTTAACTTTAAAATATGAAACAAAAAATAGAAAGCTACATAAAACAGCGATTGTCATCACCACCAAAACCAAAAGGAGATCTCTGCTAAAATGTGCTAACCCAATGACACTCGTGCAGGCGACCCCTTGCTGGCTTTCGTGCTAATCACTTCCTTACCTTTTTCATCATTTGTTATCCTACAGTGTCCTTAAAGGCATCATCCAGTTTCACCTGATTCCTTCCCCTCCCTCAACCTTTCCTTTCCATGGATTTGAATCTTGACTCTACCCCTTACCAGCTATGTAACCTCAGACAGGTTTCTTAAACTCTCAGTTCTCCTCATCTAAGAGAATTGGAAATGATAATTCCTATTTCATAGGGTGCAGGGAGGATTAAATAAAGGAGCAGACCAAAGGTACCAGGCTAACACAGTGATGAGTAAACAACCATTGGAACTATTCTTGTTCCTTGTGGAAGGAGGTAGTTAATTCGAACAGAGAAAACTCAAGTCCTCCTCGGCCTCCCTTCCAGTCTCCCCTGCAGCCCCCACATCTCAGCCTTCCCTGGCAGTTATCCACGGAAAAGCTGCTAGGGAGCTTGCGCTGGAAGCAGAGGTAGAATGCCAGCCTGCAATTAGCTGCTGTGGAGCATCTCTAGCCATCCTTTTTCTTTATGAGATTCTTACCTGCCCTTTCCTCTACTGGCCAGAACTGGGGTATGAGGGACAGGATGGTGATAAACACTTAAATGTCCCAGGGATCCGGACAGCTAGGTGGGTGCTGAGTCAGGAACCTTGCTTCTCTGGTCCCCACTTTGCCCCGATTAAATGCCTGCTCCAGGATAGGGTGGCTCTGCATTTTCCTGTCACATCCCTCCCTGTGCCTCTCACTGACCTCCATCTATCACTGAGGATGGGTCAGTCACCAAGTTTGCAGACCACCAAAGCAAACATGATTGATTCTGCTCTGCTGAAAGAAGAGAAAGTGAACTGTCTCATTCTGGGGGGCTGTGATTGCCCATCTGGTGGTCTAGGGTACAGGTAGTATATGGAACTTTCCATCTTCCCCATTCTAGGAATTAATGTTGCCAAGTGGGAAAGAGAGTAGGAAGAGGCTGAATCGGCCGTTGTATTTTCTATACAAAATAAGAAATAGCCCATAGCATTGTCCTAACTCCTACAATCCCACTACAGGTGCCGATCAGGCTACTATCATCTGGACAGTGGAAACCCTGAGGGCTGTACCCAGTGTTTCTGCTACGGGCATTCGGCCAGCTGCCACAGCTCTGCAGACTTCAGTGTCCACAAGATCACCTCAACATTCTATCAAGGTAAAGCATCACAACCAAGTGTTTTGTTGTTTTACATTGTACAAGGATTTATGATTTGTGCTTACTAACGGCTGATTCCATAGGATGGCTTCTCAAGTCATCTTTAGTAATTCTCATATTAGTGTTTATTTGCTTATTTGTTTGTTGAAATAGGGTCTTATGGTATCCAGACTGGCCTCCAACTCACTATGTAGCAGAGGATAATCTTGAATTTCTGATCTTCCTGCCTCTACCGCCTAGGTCCTGGGATTGCAAACCTGTGCTACCACACCCAAATTATTCCATGCTGGGGATCAAACCCAGGGCCCCCTGCATACTAGGCAGGCACGTCACCAAATTAGTTATATCCTTAACCCTTTCATTGCTTTTAATGCACATTATTTGGTTGAGATAAGACAAGCAACATGCCCTGAAATATAGCTCAACAACATATGAATAACTTAGAAATAACTAAAAAAGACCAGCTATTTATATCCCTGCACTTGCCACCTCTGTCTATTTCAAAACCACAAAAGAATTATTCATTTGGAAGGTGGAGAACATCCACCTTCCATCACTCACATTCACTAATACGACCTTTGCATATATTGAGTTAATGTATCTCATCAGTTAGGAAGCTACAGAACAGTATTAAAATATTGGAAATTGACATTATTTCAACTAGTCTGAGTTTCTGGACCTTCTAATCTCATTTAAAAAAGACCTTATGTATGTACATATAATAAAAATACAAATAAAGGCAGGTGAAAACAAGCCATCTTATCATGAGTCCAAAGATAAGGACCAAAGATAAAGACCGAAGATAATCCAAGGGGGCCAGAGACATGGCTCAGTGGGTAAAGGCTAACCCCGATGACCTGAGTTTAATCCTTAGTTCCTGTATGGTGGAAGAAGAGAACTGACCTCCTAAAGTTGTCCTCCGACCTTCTTGATGCACCACAATACATACACACACATGTATACACACACACACACACACACACACACACACACAATACAAAAACTGATTTTTTTAGATAAATCAAAACAGCTGTGAGTAGGAGCTGGTGGACAGAAGTGCTTAGGGAGTTTGGAAATGGTAAAGGAATGTGAAAATGCTAAGAAACCCCACTTTCTACTCCTTCTAGGACTTTTTGGCAAGCAAGTCTTGTCAGTGTATGATGGATGCTATCTCATAGAGTGACATTTTTGTCTTGCAGATGTTGATGGCTGGAAGGCTGTCCAGAGAAATGGGTCTCCTGCAAAGCTCCACTGGTCACAGCGCCATCGGGATGTGTTTAGTTCTGCCCAACGATCAGACCCAGTCTACTTTGTGGCACCTGGTATGTGAGGAATAATTGCAGTAGAAGCCAGCTTATAGGAGGAAAGAGTCAGGATAGAAAAACTGAGTTGGGAAATATGATTGGGATCCTCATCCTGGAGCTACAGCAGCCCCAGGAGAGAGCTAGGGCTTGAACCAATTTGATGTCATCACTCCAAGACACTGTAGAGCACCCTGGGTGTACCCTGGTGTTCCGCCCCTGCTGAGATGCCCAGGTGAGTTTAGGTTTCACACCCAAAGCATGCAATCAAACTTATGGATCTACAGAGAAATAGAGCATATCTTTTTAAAATTTGTTTAATTTTTTACTTGTGCGTATGCATGTGTGCATGTGTGTGTGCGCATGTGGGTACCCATAGAGGCCAGAAGACAGTGTTAGAGTCCTTGGAGTTGGAGTTACAGGCAGTTGCAAACTGCCCAAAGTGGGTGCTAGGAGCTGAATACAGATCCTGTAGAAGAGCAAGAAGCCCTCGTAACTGCAGAGCCATCTCTCCAGTTGCAAAACAGGCCTTAAAGTTTTAAAAACATAATTAGCAATATGTGCCTAAGTGACAAAGTTCTGCCTAGAGTTTGAATTCAAGTTCATAACCTTAGCTAATTTAGCACTTCCAAACAAGTTTTTCTTTTAACATCTCTAAACTTCAGGTCTCTCAATTATTAAATGGGACTGGGCATGCCAGCAGTCAAAAATTATTGCCGTCAAGTGTTTGTGGGATTGGGAAGATGGCTTAGTCAGTAACGTGCTTGTTGTGCAAACATGAGGACCTGAGTTTGAATCCCAAGCACCCATTAAAAAACTGGGCACAGTTTCATGAGCCTGCAACCCCAGCCCTGGGGAGGTAGAGACAGGAGGGTCCCTGATGCTTGCTAACCAGTTAATCTTGCCAAACTGGTGAGCTCCAGGCTCAGTAGGAGACCATCTCAAAAAATAAGATGGGAAGTAATTGAGGTGGACACCCAAGGTCTTCTCCAGCCTCTATATGCATGTGTACCTATGTGCACATGTATGCATGCTCACCTGCACATACATACACATATGATGTCTGCAAAAACATTCTGTAAATTATAAAACACTATATAATACATCATATGTTTGTTTACCTGAGATCTTCTTACATCAGTCTGTCTATAATGGTCATGCTATGAAGTATCTAATAGATAGAATTCTCTTATGATCAGGACTTTTAAAGATTTTAGTAACTCACTTTCACTGCCAAAACTTCATAGTAATGGCCTGTGCTGTGTGCTAATTCTTCTGTCAGGGTGGTTCGGGATAAGAAAGTGGGTAGGTCACATAGGACTGCAGAAAAAAATGACAACATCAGTTAAAACTTGTTCACATATTTGCCTTTCCACCATTGCAACTGATCTTTTCAAAAAATCTGTTTTACAGCCAGATTCCTAGGTAATCAGCAGGTGAGTTATGGGCAAAGCCTGTCTTTTGACTACCGTGTGGACAGAGGAGGCAGACATCCATCTGCCCATGACGTGATTCTGGAAGGTGCTGGTCTACAGATCAGAGCTCCCTTGATACCACTTGGCAAAACACTTCCCTGTGGAATCACCAAGACTTACACATTCAGGTAAAAAGAGAAACCACAAGTGCATCAAATAGAGTCCTTTGTTAATTCCTTCAGGCATGCATTCATGCAACAAGGTTTTTTTGAGATGCTTTAGTTACTGGGCATGGTATTACATGCAGAAACAGGATATGGTTCCTTCCTTCCTTCCGTCCATTAGCTGACTGAGGGGAAAGTGAGGAGGGGTAGTTGAGATAAGTAAATGATAGAAGTGCAGTGTGTCAAGGACTGAGACAACAAAGTAGACACAGGTGTTCTATACACATATAGGAAGTCCAACTGACCAGGATTGGGGTGATGTAGAGGAGTTTCCCAAGAAGGCAGGACAAGGGTGAAGAGCAACCTCGAAGGAAAGGAGGTTGGGAGGCCAGTAGGCAGAGGAAACATGCTTGGAATGCCCAGTAATTGAATGTGAATGGAGAAAGGAATACAGTTAGGACTGAGATCAGAGAAATTGGTGGTGGTGAGGTCATGGATGCCCTGTGCATATCTGTAGAGACTGCACTCATCCTGTAGAATGTGACCTTTGGATGGTGTGTTCAGAGAGATTGGAGAAGGAAGCTGTGCCTGATCAGTGTTTCGTATTGTGTTAGAGGCTGGGAAAGAAATAATGGAACGTGGTCTTTGTCCCACAAGAGCATGTGGTCTGGTAGGACATATAACATCTTTAAAAAGCAAACATAATATAGTTCAGTAGTTGCTTTAGTGGTGGTACATACTCATAGCATTTTGGAATGAGCTTAATTCTGTCTGCAGGAGTCAAGGAATGCTTCCCAGGGGGGAAATTTTCAGACTGAGAATAGAAAGGTGCGTGAAACTTTCCCAGGGAGAAAAGGTAGAGAGATACAACTTCCACATGTGAATTTATGTGAGGATGTAAGAGTTGTTATATAGGGGCAAAAAAAGAAGATTGTAATTGGAATGCAGCATGTGTAAGGGAGATGGGCAAATGACTCAAGAAGTGCTACAGGACTGACAAGATGGCTCTGCAGATAAAGCCCATTGAAACCTGGTGACCTGAGTTTGATCTCTGGAACCTATGTAAACGTGGAAAGAGAGAACCGATTCCACAGTGCTGTCCTCTGATCTTTACATGTGTGGTGTGGCACATGCCCCTCCCATCATGCACAAACACATAAAATAATTTTCAAAAATTATTTTAGATTTATTTTTTAATTATGTGTGTATGTTGGGGGGATACGCTGTGAGTGCAGGTGCCGACAGAGTCCAAAAGAGGCATTGGAAACTCGGGAGTTGGAGTTGCAGGCAGTTGTGAGCTACTCAGGGTGGATGGCGGGAACCAAACTCAGGTTCTCTGTGAGAGCCATATGTGCTCTTAGCTGCTGAGCCATCTCTCCAGCCCCAATAGTAATTTTTTTTGAGACAGGGCTTACTACATATCCCTGGCTGGCCTGGGTCTCACAGAGATCTGCCTGCCTCTGCTTCCCAAGTGCTTGGATTAAAGGGATTGTGCCACCATGCCTGGCATAATTTTCTTTTCAATAAAGAAAAAAAAAAGAATTGTCACAATCAGGTGGAAAGGCTGGGTACAGATACCATGTAGAAGATAGTTTGTGTAGAGTTTGTGCTTGTGTGTGTGTGTGTGTGTGTGTGTGTGTGTGTGCGTGTGTGCATGTAAAGTTTAGAGGACAGCCTCAGGTGTTGGTACTCCCCTTACACACTGATTGAGACAGAATCTTTGTCATTTGCAGCTATGCATGTCTAGCTGGCCCTTAGACTTCCAGGGATTCTCCTGTCTCCACCTCCCACATGGCCATGGGAGCACTGGGATTACAGGTGTGTGCTATTGCACACAGCTTTACATTGGGATTTTGGTCATTCCAACTCAGGTCCTTATGCTTGTGTGGCCAGCACTTTACCCACTGAGCCGTCTCCCAACCCTGGGTAAGGTCTTAACTGGACCATCAGAAGATACTCAGAGTGGATTAGTGAGGTATGGCGACCAACCTGAAGAAGAGATAACAAGAATGGAGAAAGGCAGATCCACAGCACACACACAAGCTAGGTATTTAATTAGCTGAGTGCTACTTACTCTAATGACACCACACACACATCCTGCCTGTGGTATCCACCACATTCTCAGCTTAATGACCTTACTCTTCAAGGTTCAGCTTAATGCTCTTTCTTCACATGAGCTTTCTCCAAATCCCAGGCAAAGTTACACATAATGTGTTTCTATGGCATTGTGTGTATGAATTGGTAAAGCACGTACTGCATTGTATTGTAATTGTTTACCCAGCAGACTCCCCTGGCTGAATGCTGATCACCTCTGCCTTGTTATCTTTTCCTTCAGCCTCATAACTTCTAGCCTGAGCCCAAGAAGACAATCAGTTTTGTTTTTTAAATTTCATTCATTCATTCATTGCAATGCTGAGATGTGAGATTAGTTGCAGGGGTTCATATCTGCTAGGCAAGTGCTCTCTCCCAGAGTTGCATCCCCATCCCCACAATCACATTCTGTTTACTCAACCAGTGAAGAAAATGAAACAGGGTTGTTCTTTAAAAACAATTTTTAAAATTATTTATTTAATAACCACATACTTAGAAGAAGCATTGCATTACATCAGCATTGACATATTCAATAACAATTTTCTGAGCTAG
>NW_008360303.1:11013057-11061216 GCF_000622305.1 Nannospalax galili | reverse complement strand
CAATTTTAGTTGATTTTTGTATTTGGTGTGAGGTGTGGTTAAGCTTATTATTTATTTTAGTTTTTAGACAAAGCATTTCATTACAGCTTTAACGCACTCAATAACAGTTTCCAGAGCAAAGATACATCTCTTTCAAAAGTGGCTATACAATTTTTAGGTTCGCTGTTGAAATAATACAGTTATACAATATGGAACTCAGTATAAGCCCTGTAAGACATAAAATTGAATGAGTTTTTGACCTTTAAAAAAGATCTCCATTTCATTTTCATTTTAGAATATATTGTTCCTTGCAGACAGACTTATTGTTTTTGCTACTAACACTGAAATGTTGGTGCTTGCATCTCTACTCTGTATGTATCTGATTGTTACTAGTCATAATCGGTTGCACTTGGATCCTTGGCACCTGTGTATGTCTATAAAGTCATCAGGCAGATTTCAATGGTAAATTTCCATGCTTCCACCTCAAATATAATACACTTTTTATAAAAAATTCGTTGATTTTTTTTGTGTGTGTGTATATCACACAGAACATCCCAAACCACCTCATTCGACTATACACCCACTTCCCAGGTGGCACCCTCCTATAGCCTCCCTCCCCCCACCAGAGCCCTTATACTCTGATATCCCTTCTACTGTCTGCTGTGTTGTCGGCACCCCCAACCATTCCCCACTACTTGCCCTTCTGGTGACTCTAGTCAGCCTATGTAGAAGTCTTTGTTTTAGGAGGGTCAGCTGTTCCTCATCTAGCAGTAATCAGTTGTCAATATTCCTTTAGATAAGATTGGGGTCTGCTGTTCATTTTCCCACTTCTATCCTGGGTTATTATCTGGGAGTCCCTTTGGCCACCCTGGCCAACAACTCAAAAGAAGGTATTGCCTGTCTGGCATTCGTTTGTTATGTAGCCTTTAGCTGTGCATATGGACTCTTAAGAAATTATATTGGCCCCTTTAATCTTTAGTTATGCTTTCCTTTTGAGTGTTTAAGGCCATACAGTTGGTCCAGATAAACCAATTTATTTTTACTCTTAAGGTGGTTTGACGATCTGTTCCTCAGGGGTCGCATGGGCTTGGGAGGAGCCCCTAGCTCCTTTCTTTTACCAGTTCCACCTATGTGAAGATAAGTCAAAGGTCCTGCTCGACCATGGTTGGCTTCACTTGGAAGCATGGAGGAAATGATTCCGCTCTGTTGACCCTCCTCTTTATAGACCGGACACTGGTTCAAGTCCATCTGGCGGGGTCTCCTCGGCCTCCTTGATCAAGAGGACAGGTGTCCCACCATCATTATAGGACATTTTGAGAGATGCTCATAGTCCCCTGGAACTAGTCGACCTAGGAGGGCAAGGAGCAAAAACTGTCCTTTATGTCCCTCTGACCAATTATTATAGACCTCAAAGTATGTCTGTTAAACACCCAAGAAGGTTAGTTCCACCAGTCTGGTATTTTTAATTACTGTGTGTCATGTAGATAAATCTTTGCCAAAGATCAGTTGTTCTCTGATAAACCTTACCTAGACATATATTTCTTGATCTGCTATGTATAATTTATCAGTAGGTTGTAGGAGTAATATGGTTCTCTCTGGTTTTCAAAACTAGCTAGGCATTGTTTATCTCTTGCATTGTCTCACCCCTCCATCATGGTTTTCCCACTTAAGGTGCCCCATTTCCCCCCTTTCTCCCTTACTAATACCCTTCTCCTATGGTCCTACCTCTCTTAAGCTCCTTCTTTCCCTTTATCCCCTAGGTCCCTTGTGTATTCTTCCCTCCCTTTTATGTGTCTTGCCTACATATATGTATATGCATCATGTGTGTGCCTCGTAACTGAGGAGGTCAGAAAAGGGTGTTGGATCATTTGGAACTGAAGCTACAGATGGTTATTAGCTGCCACATGGGTGCTAGGAACTGTACCTGGGTCCTCTGGAAAGCAGCAAGAGCTCTTAACCACTGAGCCATTTTTTCCAGCATTGAGAGTTGTTCTTAGAAGCAATATTCTAGGTTTTGGGGGTTTTTTTACTTTTTTTTTTTTTTTTTTAAAGACTAGCACAGGGACTGTTGGTAAAATGCAGTATGGCACTCTCATGGCAAATAAGAAGTATTAGAACCTGGGGTGCAGCTCAGTGACAGAACACTTGCCTAGCAAATGCAAAGCCCTGGGTTTGAGCCCCAGTATTTTTAGGGGAGCAGGAGGAAGACATGAATTTAGACAGTGGAAAAGAATCAAGGAAATGTACTCAGGTGACAAGGAAATCGTTTAAGAACCAAACTAAAAATGAATGGCAACTCTTGAGGACCAGAACTCTTGAGAAACTTTTTTTTTAAATGTGTATAGTAAGGTTTTACAATGGCCAGGAATCCACTGGGCCTAAGGACTTGGGGCCAGCGTGGCCTCAGATGCAGTGACCCCTGGAAACAGACTTCCCATACTGACATGCCCTCCATTGCTTCCTATGGGATCTGCCCTCTTAATGGAGAGAGTAGCGCTCAGAGCTTGATCTACGAGGAGGCCTCCCTCAAAGAGGGACTGCTGAGGGCTGAGCTAGCCCCACCGTCTCAGGCATGATTTGTAACAGGTAGCGATGTAGTATGAATCAACTTTTTAAGCATTTTAAACTTTTCAATTATGCAGATTAAATGAGCATCCAAGCAGCCACTGGAGTCCACAGCTGAGTTATTTTGAGTATCGAAGGTTACTGCGGAACCTCACAGCCCTCCGGATCCGAGCTACATATGGAGAATACAGTAAGGACCAGGAGAGAGGAACTTCCATGGTCTTCCGTTTTCTCTTTATTTGCTTCAGTGCTCTCGGGTGGCAGCAGGCACAATCAAGTACAACAGATGGTTTCACTGAGATTCCCTGTTTTTATATTCCCTTTTTTGAAATTACCATCTTGGGCTTTCTAATACCACCTGGAGTTATTTAAAGGAGAACTCCTTAAGCTTTAACATGTGTCAAAAGAAGCATGGCTGTCCTGCACCATTTCCAGGTCACCAGTGCAGCAAATACAGCAGGATATAGGAATGATGCTGACCAGCCGTGTGTTGAATTGTCACTGTCTGCCAGGTGCCTATGATTGTGCCATTCTACGTAATTCTCACAAGACAACGAAATACAACACTCCTCTTCTAACTAAGGAAACATGTCTGTAGGGGTCAAGGGATTTGCCAGATGCACACAGCTAATGTGGATCCAGCTGAACAGAATTTAAATCATAATTTTCCCAACTCCAGAGGACCCACACTAGATTGCTATGGCTGTCCGTGTACCATAGTGTGTGAAGAAAATAAAATTGGGCCTGGCTGGCCTTGAACTCACTGTGGTAAACCAGGCCTGCCTTGAATTTGCATAGAGCCTCCTGCCTCTGCCTCCCAGAGTGCTGAGACTGCAGGCATGTGCCAGCACTGTCAGCTGGGATTTTAGACCCTTAGACCTTACCCTTGCTACTTCTGACGTCTGCTTTCTATTGCAGGTACAGGGTACCTTGACAATGTAACCCTGATTTCAGCCCGCCCTGTCTCAGGAGCCCCAGCACCCTGGGTTGAACACTGTGTATGCCCTGTTGGGTACAAGGGACAGTTCTGCCAGGATTGTGCTTCTGGCTACAAAAGAGATTCAGCAAGACTTGGGCCTTTTGGCACCTGTATTCCCTGTAATTGCCAAGGGGGAGGAGCCTGTGATCCAGACACAGGTGAGTCAAATGACACCTCCACCAGAGGGCTGGGGATAGAGTCAGGTGCCTGGGTCTCCTGGGGAAGCAAGAACTGAGTAAGAAATACCATCTCTGAACTCATTCTGGAGATGAGAAAGGATTTGACAGTGTGGGACTGAGGTCAAGGAAGATGGACATAGTATAGTGCCTTAGTCTATTCAACCCTTTTTACTATGGAAATGCCATGAGGTTGTGAGAAAGATGCCAGGTTACAAGAAATGACTGTCATGGTTCAGTGCAAGTTGGGGGAATTGGTGTCAAGTTGCCAGAACTATGTGGGGAGATCAAAGACAAGTCAGGGTGTCAACTGTGGAGGACAGGTGCACCGTGTTATGCCACTGACAGTAAAGGAAATGTGTATCTATTGAGCACAGAAGCGTGAGGGTAAGATTCAAGGTGGTGGCCATGTTTAGATTTGATACAGGGCAGGGTGAATGTCTTCGAGAAGTCTTGAGGTTCTATACTCTGATCCCCACATTGAAGGAAATGTGTTGTCTGACCCTGTCATTTCTCTCTTCCACATCCCAGGAGATTGCTACTCAGGGGATGAGAATCCTGATGTCGAGTGTGCTGATTGCCCCATCGGTTTCTACAATGATCCACATGACCCTCGCAGCTGCAAGCCATGCCCCTGTCACAATGGGTTCAGCTGCTCAGTGATGCCTGAGACAGAGGAGGTGGTGTGCAACAACTGCCCCCCTGGAGTCACTGGTAAGGCTATGGGTCTGCTCTTCAGTCAGCTTTTCCTGGCCCTGATGCTATGTATCTGTGTAAATAGCTTCCATTCCAGAGAATTTCCGGGAAACTATAATTCAGTTAATCTAAATGCATGCATTCTAAAGAATATTGTGGTGCCCAAGTGGTGATGTGGATTGAGTTAGGTGAAGGAAATGCATAGTGCCGTGTTTTATTGAGAGTCTTGTGTATTTAGGGGGTGAAATTTTCAGACATGATCTGAGTTTTTTTCTTCCATCTTTCCTTCCTTCCTTCCTTTCTTCCTCTCTCTCTCTGTTTCTCTCTCTGTCTCTGTCTCTCTCTCTCTCTCTCTCTCTCTCTCTCTCTCTCTCTCTCTCTCTCTCTCTCTCTCTCTCTCTCTCTCTCTTTTTTTTTTTTTTTTGATTTAATTAAAAAAAAAAATGTGTATGTGTGAGTATATGCACATGAATGCAGGCACCCATGGAGGCCAGCAGAGGGCAGCCAGCAGAGGGCATCAGATCCCCTGGAGCTGGAGTTACAAGCAGTTGTGAGCTGCCAGATGAGGGTGCTAGGAACTGAACATGGGTCCTATGCAAGAACAGCAAGCAAGTGCTCTTAACCACTAAGTGCTCCCCAGCCCTGGATCTTAAATTCTTGGTCCTCATGCCTCCCCCTCCCAAATGCTGGGATAATTGGTGTGTGCCACTTGCCCAGTTTTATGTAGTGCTGGATATCAAACCCAGGACTTCATGCATGCTCAGTGTATTAGTTACTTTCTTTTGCTGTGATAAAATACTATGATCAGTGGCAATTTAAGGAAGAAAGTTTATTTTGGCTTATGGTTCCAGAGGATTGGAGTCCACAAGTTGGGGGAGGTGTGACAGTAGGCTGCCAGAGCAGGAAGCTCAGCGCTCATGTCTTCAAATGCAAACATGAAGCGGAGAGTATAAACTGGAAGTGAATGAGGCTATACACTCTCAAAGCCCACCCCCAGTGACATATTTCCTAAAGCCCCCCCCCCAACAGTGCTGCCAACTGGTGACCAGTTGTTCAAATATCTAAACCTATGGGGGACATCGTTCATTCAAACTACTATACTAGGCAAGCACTGTACCATCTGAGTTACACGCCCCCCCAGTCCTCGTTTAAGTTATTTTCTGATGAACTAAGATAAAAAGGAAAACTCAATGACCTCTTAGTATTATATCCCTCTTCAGTCTGAAGGAAGAACCAAGTATTCTGCAGCAACCTTGATGATATCAATTGAAACCTCACTGATCCTGCATGTCTGATAGGTTTTACCCAGCCAGCTAATTAAGCCTCTTGTTGGTGCTGCAATGTTCTAAATCTGTGGTGACCATGACCATGGAATGACAGCACCAACCTGTGCCACATGCACCTGCTCCTGAAGGGTACTGATCTGAGGTCCCGGGAACAGTACATTTGCCTGGGTCTTCTAATTCTGCGTCTGGTCCTACTGCCAGTAGGTGACATCTGTGTTGACCACATCTTCCTTTCTTCCTTCCCAGGGGCCCGCTGTGAGCTCTGTGCTGATGGTTACTTTGGGGACCCCTTTGGGGAACGTGGTCCAGTGAGGCCTTGTCAGCGCTGCCAATGTAACAACAATGTGGACCCTAGTGCTTCTGGGAACTGTGACCAGCTGACAGGCAGGTGCTTAAAATGCATTCACAACACAGCTGGCATCTACTGTGACCAGTGCAAAACAGGTTACTTTGGTGACCCATTGGCTCCCAACCCAGCAGACAAGTGTCGAGGTAGGACTACACCCCAGACAGATCCTCTATCCCCCTGCTCGCGTGCGTGCGTGCGTGCATGCGTGCATGCGTGTGTGTGTACCTGCTCATATGAGCTTACTAGAGATTGTGTGTGGACCAAGGAGAGGGCAAGGGCAGTTAATATTGTGAGGCAGCTTTGGTTTCTTGACCAGACTGGCTTATAAACAGCCTGCACCTTTCACCTGTCAGAAGCCTTAAGACAAATCTCCCTTGCCCCAGACTCTGGAAGCCAAGATGAAGGCTCTCAAATGGTTAAAGCTGAGTGGGAGAAGGGGAAAAGGTCAGGTTTACATTCCTCAGTGGAAGAGCAGATAAAACAGGGCCACATCCTATGCCCAACCCCAAGGCAGGTAGGCAGGAAAGTGGCTGCCAGACCTGTCACAGGAGGGTAATAAACCACTCACAGCTGAGCCTGAACAAACTGAAGTGGTGAGGGGGCAGGTTCTGAAGGAACTTATGATACCCTTTCAGGAAGTCAGCCTAATTGATGCATAGATGACCATTGAAAGTTCTGAGGAGACAGCTTCAAAGCATTGGCTATCACAAGCTGCTAAGGGCTGCTTCAGATCAAAGCATGAGATGCAGGTGCGTCCCTGCTCAGCTCTTCTCTCAAACTTTACCATGTGTCATAATCCAGAGACACATCCAACCCTTATGCACAAAGGCCCCAGATGACCCTGGTGCCTGGCACTTACAGGTGTCTGTTATCAGATCATCGCAAGAGAATGTCTGCCTAGAGATATCTGAGGACTTCTGTGCAAACTGGGGCTTCTACCCAGAGACATGAATGCTTTGAGGATTCCTGGGCTAGCCCAGCCCTGACTCCTACCGCAGGGTCAGCTGGGGTATGCTGGAAAGCACCACATATAGGAAGAGCCTACGTGACAGTAGTTAACGGTACTAAGTTCAAGTACAGTGTTGTAACATGCCTATTGTAACGGGCTGGGTATTCCAGTTCATGCCTCTGAGCCTCAGTTTCTTCACATGTGTGAGTAATATTTAACTTAAAGTGGTTGCAAGGATCAAATAAAATGGTAGGCAAAAACACTGTAAATGCTATAATTCTAGACCAGGTGTGGTGGCTTGTGCCATGGAGCCAGCACTTGTGAGGCTAAAGCAGAAGGATCCTGAGTTTGAGGTCAGCCTGAGCTATAAAGCAAGACCTTGTCTCAAAAAACAAAGTAAAAGCAAAAACAAAAGTCAGAGAGAAGGCTCAGTGGTTAAGAGCACTGGCTCTTGCCATCTACATGCAGTTTGAACCTCAGTACTAAAGTTGCAATGATGAATAAGTCCTAGCTTCCAAAGAGGATGCTAAAAAGGAAGAGGCATGAAAAGTATGTGCAAGTAATGATAAACCACTTAACTATGTGAGACACTGAAGCTAGAGCAGCCCAGAGAATCACTATGATCATCAGCAGTGTCTGACCCAGTGGCACATCCTGCCTCCTGAAATGGAACCTGTTGCACAGTAGGGCCCTATGCCTAACATGATTGAGTGAGCAGCGGTACTGCCTTCTTACCACCTTGCTGCTACGGAAGGAGAGGCACACTGGCTCTTCTGAACTCTCATCGCGACGTCTCATTTATTTGCTTTAGGACCTTGAGCAAATTTTTCAACCTCTCAGCTCACATTCCTCATCTGTAAAACAGAGAGCTATGTTTACATCTAGTTCAAAATAGGCCCTAAGGAAATGCTATGTACCTTGTTAGCAGAATCAGAGTACTGTCAGAATACCCGTAGACTTACAGTTTAATGAGAGGAAGCGGGTGAATTGTCCTACCAGTCCTTCATTCACATGACACACACCAAACACACTTGCATGGGACTCATGGGGCCTGCTTGTATAGGAATGTGCCTGAGGCCACAATCAGGGGATGAATCTGACACGGTATGCGTGATGGGGGCAAGAGACTTGATCTTTTTCCTTGCTGTACTTCCCATTTCTGGGATTAGTTGGGTGGGAATGCTCCATTTGTTTGTGCCTTATCTCTAGCTTGCAACTGCAACCCCATGGGCTCGGAACCTGGAGAGTGTCAAAGTGACGGCAGCTGTATTTGCAAGCCAGGCTTTGGTGGTCTCAACTGTGAGCATGCAGCACTAATAAGCTGTCCAGCCTGCTACAATCAAGTGAAGATTCAGGTATGCTCGCTTCTCCATCCCAGCCTCCAACCTCAGATCCTGAATGGCTGTGTGTCCTGGCTCTGTCACAGGTCTGGAGCCCCCCCAATTTCATAGGGATGGAGTGGAGGTTACTATCTTTAAATTTTTATATATAATATATATTATTTATATATATACAAGATTATATATATATATATATATATATGAGTGGTGAGATGGCTCAGTGGGTAAACGTGCTTGGTGTACAAGCCTGACAACTGCAGTTCAAATGTCAGAACCCACATAAAGGTGGAAGGAGAGAACTGATTCCACAAAATTGTTCGCTGACATCCACACACATGCCCTGGCACTTGTATACATGTGTGCACACATATATGCCAATATTAGTAATAAATAAAAATTTAAAAAATCATACTAAAAGATTCTGTCTAATAGTATTACAAGTTTACATTTTTAATAAAATGTTTATTTTCATTTTATATGTATAAATATTTTTGCTTATGTGTATGTAAGTGCACCCATGTCATGCAATGCTCGTGGAGGCCAGAAGAGGTCATTGGAGCCCCTGGAACTGGAGTCAAGGATGGTTGTTAGCTACCACGTGGGTGCTGGGAACTGAACCTGGGTTTTCCACAAGAGCAGCCAGTGTTCTTAACCACTGGGCTGTCTCTTCAGGTTTACATTCTTATATATACTGTTTTTAAAATTCCTCTTGCAAGCTGCGCGTGGTGGTGCACTCCTGTAGTCCCAGCACTTGGGAGGCAGAGGCAGGTGGATCTCTGTGAGTTCAAGGCCCGCCTGGTCTAAATAGTGAGATCCACGAAAGCTGGGGCTAAAGGGAGACACTGCTTTTTAAAAAAAAAAAAAAAAAAAAAAAAAAAAAAAAATTCCTCTTACAGACACTGTCTCTTTTGATATTCATGTCAACTTAGTTAACCTGGAAAAAGACTATTCTAAACTCAGTTTTCTTCCCCTCCACCCCCACACACTTAATCACACTTAATTTCTTTTCTTTTTAAAGACATGGTATCACTCTACACCTCTGGCTGACTGGGAAGTCCCTACTTGGACCAGGCTGGCCTGAGACTCACAGTGATCCACCTGCCTCTGTCTCCCTGAGTACTGGGAGTAAATGTGTGCCTGGCTGAACTCAGTTTTCATGGCCAAACAGCCTCAATAATGCTTGTGATTTTTCAAAGTGGCCAGGCTAGGTAGGACAGGACTGTCACTCATGTCCCCCAAAACCTAAGTCCAATGCTCTTGCCAACTGTAACATGCCACTTTCCAGCTTGGTGCCCTCCTCCTCGAGAGATATCCTTATAAAGTACATGCTGGAGCACATCACTATGGTTCGCATGTATAATCCCTACTATGCAGGAGGCTGAGACTGTTGCCTAGAGTTTGAAGCCATCCTGGGCTGAATAGTGAGTTCCAGACCAGCCTGGGCTACAGAGTAAGACCCTGTCTCAAAAAATAAAACAATAAAATTTAAATTTAAAATTCAGAGAAGAATGAGTTCAGTGTTGTTAATTATTGATTATTCTTTTCTAGAGGGAGCAAGGTGGCCCAAATTGGACTTCATATGTAGAATACAGTCTGGTTTATTTTATTTTATTTTTTATTTTTGGCCTTTTTGAGACAGAGTCTCCCTGTAGCCCCAGCCGTCCTGAATCTCACAGAGATACACCTGCCTCTGTCCCCAAGTACCACCATACCTAGGCTCAGTTTGTTTTTTAAATTAACTTACTTAATGGCCTGGGGGGAAGGGAAGGTGAGTTTGAGATAGTATCTCATATAACTCAAGCTATCCTTGAACTCTCTATGTATCTCAGGATGATCTTGAACTCCTGATCCTCTTGCATCTACCTGCCTAATGCTGGGATTACAGGCATGTACCACCCCCTCTTGCTAAAAGTTAGATATTTTATTTTCATTTTGTGTGGTACTAGGGATTGAACCTCATGTGTACTAGGCAAGGACTCTAGTGCTGCACTGTATCTCTAGCCCTTAAATAGCCCTTTACAGCACTTTATTGGTGCCAGGCTCTGTTGTAAGCACTTTACAAATATCAGCTCATTTAGCACCAGAAATAACCATATGAACGGCATTATTCTTATCACCTCTATTTTATAGATAAGAAAAATGACTTGCTAAGGTCCCGTGGCTAGAGTAGTGGGCCAGGATTCACAATCAGCAAGTCTAGGTTCTAGAGTCTACATTTTCAGTCACTGTGACAAACCTAGCATGTCTAGCTGTTGGCCCCTGGGCACCTGCTGTAACCCCTGGTGTTGAGCCATGCCCCAACCCTGTTCTGATACCCTTTCCTGTGCTTTCAGATGGACCAGTTTACACAGCAGCTTCAGAGCCTGGAGACTCTGATATCAAAGGCTCAGGGTAGTGGGGGAGCAGTCCCCAGTGCAGAGCTGGAAAGCAGGATGCAACAGGCTGAGGAGGCCCTTCGGGACATTCTGAGAGAAGCCCAAGTTTCAGAAGGTGAGGAGGGCCAACTTCCTATCAGCTAGGAGGAGTCACATCCCAGAAAGAATTGCAACATCAGGTCAGGCCATCAGCTCTGCAAGTGTTTCCAGCCAGCCTTTGTGGTGGTGGAGGGAAAGGATAGGGGGAGGGTGGACAGAGGGGACATGGGACCCTCTGTGACATTCCCTTGGGACCTGAACAACAGAGGTTAAAGACAGTCACAACACATTTGTCTCTGGGGCTTTTCTCCTTTTGCCATTAATTAGTCAACTTCAATAATAGCCCAATCATTCTGTGTTCAGCCTCACTTTTCTTCTTTGTGTGCAGGTGCTAGGAGAGCCCTTAGTCTCCAGCTGGCCAAGGTGAGAAGCCAAGAGAACAGTTACCAGAACCGTCTGGAAGACCTCAAGATGACCGTGGAAAAGGTTCAGGCCCTGAGCACTCAGTATCAGAACCAAGTTCAGGATACAAGCCGGCTCATCTCTCAGATGCGCCTCAGCCTGGAGGAAAGTGAAGCTTCCCTGGGAAACACCGTATGTCTGGCTGGGTTTGGGTGTTATTTGCTGCTGTGTTGGGTGATGCCCCCTTGGTCTCACTGGCTTACGTTCTATCTCTGAGTTTTTTGATCTACCTGGCAGGTAGTTGGACCGCTCTTCTTTGCAAAAGGCTTAACTATCCTTTGTGCCCTTGGCCTCCTGCAGTTTCCAGTGGAACTGCATTATGCTCTCCTCTCTAGTTTATTTATTATAGCCACATTCTTACCTTAGTCCCTCCTCTCCTCCTTTCTTTCTACAGGATTTAGTTTGTTTATATTTGTATTCTCAGCCCCCAGTATACTATATGGCTACTGTATTTGTCTGCTGCATAAATGAATGAATTAATAAAGGAATGAATAAATGAATGAGTGAAAAAAGGAATGAAAAAAGAATGAGGAAAGAAAGAAGGAAAGCAGGCAGAAAGGAAGGAGTCTGGTAAAGATGTAACTTTGAAATGAAAAAATAAGTTCTTGCCAGTATAATCAGCACAAACTCCTGCTGAGTTTGCAGTCTGATACAATCAAGTCCTCTTCCATTTATGAGTTTTAATGCTGTGGTATAGCTGGGCTTAGTGATAAGAATGCCTGCAATCCCAGCACTCAGAAGGCTGAGGCAGGAGAATAGCAAGTTTAAGACCAGACTTCTCTATATATTGAGTCTGTGGCCATCCTGGGCTACTAAGACCATAGCTCAAACCTAAACCAGCCAAACAAAAAGGCTATAATGACAATAACATAGTGGAATGAGTGGAGCTGAATAGAGAAAATTGAGCTGAACTCAGTGGAGGCAGGAGATCAGGAGTTCAAGGTCAACCTCTGCTACTTAGAAAATCTTGGGCCAGCCTGGACTATATGATGCCCTGTTTTACAACAACAACAAATTAAAAATTAAAAAGGAAATTGGAAGATAATCAGATTATAATGAAAAAAATATATTAAAAGTGTTTCATAGTCCCAGCACTTGGGAGCCAGAGGCAGGCGGATCTCTGTGAGTTCGAGGCCAGCCTGGTCTACATAGTGAGTCCCAGGACAGCTGGGGCTACAGGAAGACCCTGTCTCAAAAAGACCAAAAAAAAAAAAAAAGTTTCAATTTTTATTTTGTAGAAAATAACCTTCTCATACCCATGAGCCAATTACTACTAAATAACTACCATTAAAGCTTGGTATATTGGGGCTGGAGAGATGGCTCAGCAGTTAAGAGCACTGACTGTTCTTGCAGAAGACCTGGGTTCAAATTCCAGCACCCCATGGCAGCTAACAAATGTCTATAACTCCAGTTCCAGGGGACCCAACAGCCTCTTCTGTCCTCTGTGGGCAATGCATGACATGGGTGCACTCACCTACATGTAGGCATAACACTCATACACATAAAATAAAAATAATAAAGAAAAAAATAAAGAAAAAGAATAAGTAAAATATTTTTTTAAAAAAAACAAACTTGGTATATTGGCCTGGGAAGATGGCTCAGTGGATAAAGTGCTTGCTGAGAAAGCATAGGGATTCGAGTTTAGATCCCCAGAACCCACGTAAAAGCCAGGTATGGTGGTGCATGCCTATAACTCCAGTGCTGGGGAGCAAAGACAGGAAGACCCCAGGGGCTCACTTGCCAGCCAGTCTAGCTAAAATAACAAACTCAATGTTCAGTGAGAAACCCTGTCTCAAAAACTAAAGTGGAGTGAGAAAGAGCCTGACACCAACCTCTGGCCTTTACACATGCGTGTATGAGCAAGCACACACATACACACTCAAATAAAATAAACCTTGGTATATAGCCTATTAGACTTTAAGTACACATAAACATATATATCTATGTGCAATCTATATGTAATTTTTGAGACAGAGTGTCACAATGTAGCCCAGCCTGGCCTCAATTTCATCATCTTCCTGCCTCAGCCCCCCAAGTACTGGTATTAGAAGCATGTGCCACAAAGCCTGACAAATATGCATATACGTTTAAATGCATCTATGTCTTTCTGTAGGCTTATTTTAAATTGGATGCCTACCCTGTTCTTGCCCATACACACTTGGTGACTAGGGACATTTGGTATGTCAGGGTAGGGAATCCTACGTGACTAGTGAAAAGTATTTTTGACTCGTGTTTAGGCTCCATAGTCAAATGTAAAACCTTAACCAATTCTCCTTTTCCACAGAACATTCCTTCCTCAGAACACTATGTGGGGCCAAATGGCTTCAGAAGTCTGGCTCAAGAGGCTACAAGGTTGGCAGACAGGTAAGCAGCAGGGTTTGGCAGCTCTGCTCCAGGCCACCTCTGCAAGGCCCACTTGGAACAGCACTGTAGAACTCTCAGGACCCATGTACTAGATTAACTCCCTCAAGGCTCCTCTCAGCCTTCCCCTGCCTTGAAGCCAGTTTTGAGCCACTTGGGAGTGGACACTGAACAGGGTCCTTTGGCAGGAGTTGGGGGTAGAAGTGTACCTCTCTCATCTTTCTCTATGGCTCACAGTACATCTTTGGTGCATGTCAGATGTGATTCCTCTGTCCATATGAGATGAGTCAGCTTCTGGAAAAGGCTGTTTGCAGCCTTCAGGGACTCCTCGACTCTCACACCAAGCCTGGGAAGAAGTAGCAATAAGTTGTTTGCCTGCCTGTAGGGGCCAAGTATGCTGAAAGGAACATCCTCCTGGAAACCGGCTCTGTAGGACCCCAGGGATGACAGGCAGCTCCGTTGGTCCTCGCTTTTGACAATAAATCCTATCACATTCAAAATTTGCTTGGCAGGATGGCAGGCTCTGTTAATCCCAAGTGGAATTTAGTCAGCAGAGGTGGGGTGACTTGTGATTTTGTAGCATGAGCTCCTTCAGCCCCTGTTTTTGTTGGTTTAATTTTTTAAATATATTTATTTTTATTTTATATGTATGAGTCCTTTGCCTGCATGTGTCATGCAATTACACCTGTGTCATGCAGTGCCCACAGAGGTCAGAAGAGGATGTCAGAGCCTCTGGAACTGACGTTATGGATGGTTGTTAGTGCTATGATTCACACCCAGGTCTTCTACAAGAGCAGCCAGTACTCTAAACAGCTGAGCCATCTTTCCAACCCCTGTTTCTGTTATTTTAATATCATTTTCTAGAGCCAGGAGAACAGAAACTTTTAGGAGACTTATTGACAGACTTTGTCCCCTTAGCTGTAGGCCTGATTCCAAGTTTCAGTAAAATAATCAGGGAGTTAGTCTCTCCATGAAATAGACCTCAGGGTTCTTCCTATAGAAAACGGCTTATAGATGCAATGGTTTGCCACTCTGAGACTACTCCCATCTGTTCCCCACATGCCTCCTCCGAAATGCAATGAATGCAGATGACCACTGAAGACTGGGTCGTGAGGTGTGTTCTCCAGCATACCTGTTTCTTGGTAGTTACTCTAATTCCATCTAGTCTGACTCAGTTCTGTTTGGCCTTTATAAGCCAAATCTGTTCTCTTATTATTTTCTCTATAACTACAAGAAAGATTTGTGTTATTAACCTATGCTAATTTTTCTATGAAAATGCTAATTCTTTGTTTCTAATGTCTTCAGCCATGTTGAGTCAGCCAACAACGTTGAGCAACTAGCAAGGGAGGCTGAGGACTATTCCAAACAAGCATTATCACTGGCCCGGAAGGCTCTGAGTGGAGGAAGCGGAAGCGGCACCCCAGACAGCTCTGTGGTACAAGGGCTTATGGGAAAGTATGTTTCAATGGGTCCTCATCTGGGTCCTACATTTATAACACAAACTATACTTAAGGAGCACCATCTTTCTTTGAAAATGTGTATTTGTAATAATAAGAGGACAAGAGACCATTACTTTGGGAAAAGTAAATATCTTTAATATTGAAAGAAGAAAGGTTGATATCTAAGTAAAATTTATATTTTAACTGAGATAATAAGACTTGGAGAGATGGTGGCTCTCTATGGTATTTGAAGGGTATGTGTGTGTAAACCCATTTGACACACTGGAGGGCATAAGAACACATTTATCAGAAGTTGGGAAGCTGGAGTTGAATTTTTCTGACCCTACTTAATACAAGCTAGAAGGCTTATGTTTAGATTGTGGAGAGGGTCATATATCTAATGTATAACCTCGTTTGTTTGTTCTGGTTATTCCAAATATACAAAACAAAATTGTTTTGAGGCAGGGTCTCACTATGTAGCCCTGGCTGGCCTAGAACTCAGAGATCCATCTGCCTCTGCCTCCCAAGTGCTGGGATTAAAGGCATGTGCCACCACGACTGGCCCAACTACATTTTTAAAACAACAGGATGAATTTTTGTGCACCTGTAACCCTATGCTCAGAAGCAGGGCAGGAGGACTTCAATAAATTCCAGGCCAGCCAAGGCTACATAGTGGGACCCCATCTCAAAAAGAAAAAAAAGTAAGTTCTCAAAGTGTTCTCTCTCATTTTTCAGCCATCTCCTTTTCCTCCCCACAGATTAGAGAAAACCAAATCCCTGGCCCAGCAGTTGTCAAGGGAGGCCATACAAACTGACATTGAAACAGACAGAGCTTATCAGCATGGTCTCCATCTTCTGGATTCAGCATCTCAGCTTCAGGGAATCAGTGATGGATCCTTTCAGGTGAGATCATTAAGCCTGTGCTTGATGTACAAACAGCCATGAAAGTATTCTTTTCTAGTGATTTCATAATATTTTTCAACTATTCAACTAGCATTTTCTCCATGTTGAGTATGTTAGTATCATATTACTACCATGAACCATCTAAGACAACTAACTTAGCAAGAGAGGTTTCTTTAGCTCAGTATTTTAGAGGTTCAAAAGCAGAGTGCCTGCACTGGCTCTGGTCAGTGAGGGTGGAGGAAGGCTGTCTCAGTAGGAACAGAGAGAAAAGGATGGATAGGTTTGCACAATTCTTTATGAGACCACATCCCTAATGGTTTAAAGATCTCTTACTAGCCCTCACAAAGGCTTCGTATACCCCCAAGAGTACCACTGTAACAACCAAACCCTTAACATGTGAGTAATTACCCACATTCAGACCATAGCAGGGGCTCTTTTTGTTTTGTGGTAGGAAGGATATTTGTGTTTCTCATCCTTTTCCTTATTCTTAAAACTGAATCCTACTCGCTGAAAGAAACTTGGATGCTTCACCCTGAACCTGTTAGTAGAGAGAAGTTTTATATCTCCCCCTCAATTATGGGGATTTTCAAATTGAAACCAGTGGGGAATTATTATGTAGTTTGATGCTTGTACTGCCAACAAAACTTTTGCTATTGAAAGATTTGCATTTTTTTTTCCCTGTCATCAATCTCCTTAACTATTGTAGCCTTGTTGGCTTTGAAAAATTCGGCATGGGGCTGGAGAGATGGCTCAATGGTTAAGAGAACATACTGTTCTTCATGAGGACCCAAGTTCAGTTCCCAGCACACACATCAGGTGGCTTACAGTCACCTATAATTCCAACTCCAAGGGGGATCCAATGCCTCTGGCCTCTGTGGGTACCCACATGCATACATAATTAAAAATAAAATAAATGCTTTAAAAAGTCTTTGAAGATCAAGGCTAAGGTCACAGGTGATTAGGGTGTCATGATACATCTGACTTGTGTCAGTCAGGCACGAGAAGAAAGACGCAGAAATGAGTGGCACTGCCTCACAATATTCCATTTTATACCTATAGCAAAAGGGACTCAAAGTGATTCCCATGGAGATATGTTCCATGAATATATAAGCTAATTATTTGAAGAAATTTTTTAAAGAACAGAAACAAAACTTCTTGGCTTATTGGGAGACCTGCTGCCTAACTTCCATGGGGTACTCTCTCTCATTTCTGGGAGGCCTTGGGCCTGGATAGTTAGTGTCTACTTTCTTCTCAAGGCTGGTGCTATTTCCAAATGATGATACCAGGTCCTGAAGCTGGTGTGGTCACTGGTGAGCAGAACGTCAGACTCATTCATTTCTTTGAGCCCACAGGTGGAAGCAAAGAGGATCAAACAAAAAGCTGACTCGCTCTCAAATCTGGTGACCAGACAAATGGATGTGTTTACACGTGTGCAAAACAATCTAGGAAACTGGGAAAAAGAAACCCAGCAGCTCTTACAGAATGCAAAGAATGGGAGACAGGTACCCTTTGTTAATTTGTTCAGTCAGTCAATAAGCATGTGCCGAACACCTGCTATGTGAATAAGACCGGCCAGAAGAGCCACCAGAAACTCTGAAGGCCACGGTGTGACTGGTTACAGAGAGAGCGACTAAGACTCCACTCTTGATGGAATTAGCCAGACACACTGAGTCAACATTCAAACCTAGGAATAGGACCCAGGCCTTCTATATCTAATTTTGGTCTAAGTCTGTCTACTAGCTTAGCTTCAGGAAGTATCTAGAGTTTAAAATTATGATTTGTAAACTACCTCCATCCCTGATTGTGGACTAGAGTTGAAGACTTTCCTCTAAATGGCATATGTTGTTGGCTTATAAATCACTCCAGCACCTCTAGATGCTGTGGTGATTCACAGCACTGAGTTGTCACAGAGAAATGTGTCAGGGTGATTTTGCTAACAGGAATGCACTTGCTCTAATCTTGTTCTGTCTATTTACAGACATCGGATCAGCTGCTTTCCCGTGCCAACCTTGCTAAAAGCAGAGCCCAAGAAGCACTAAGTATGGGAAATGCCACTTTTTATGAAGTTGAGAGCATCCTGAAGAACCTCAGAGGTTAGTGCAGTGTGGTTCAGGTTGACAATTTTAGAGGTACACTCATGACTCATTTGGTTTAAGCCCTCGCATATCTCCTTAAGTGGTATGTGTATTGGGGTATTATTAGATACTTAGTCAATATCTTTTTAAGGTTAAAAAAACAGTGTCATTCAGAATTGACGTAGGAAGTGGAAACAGTCAAACCAGATGTCAGAGGCATGAGTTCTGATCCTTGCTGGGCCATATCAGCAGATGAAGCTTACTGTGTGACTATAAGCAAATCACACAGCTCTCTAGATCCATACATCCTCTTTAAGGGGAACAAGTGATCTCTCAGGTCCTTCACAGATCCAATATGTCAGTACTGTGTAGATATTTTCCTTTTCTTCTGCAGCCTGTGTGGTCTCACTATGGAACCAGTATGGTTGCTCTGAGATAATATTCTGCGTCTCAGGAGATTTGGGTTGTGCCTTGAAGAAATTTGTTTCAAATTTCAGTATTCTTCACTAACAAATGAAAGAGAAGCATTCTCAAAGTTTTGAGATTTTCTTCATAAAAAGTCCCTCTCTACCCACTGTACCTGCGCCCTGACTCTTGCCACAGGCAGCTTAGGGCTTCAGGCTCAGGCTTAGAGCTTTTGGCTTTAGAGATTTACCTGCTTTTCAGCCACTGTGGGTGTTGATATTCTTGCAGAGATGAGGATCCAGGGGAAGCTGGCTGTCAGTGGCCTCTCCAGTGCCTCCTTTGAGATACTTTCTCTTTGGAAAGAAAGAGTAATCCCAGCCAAAATTTCCCATACCTCCACCACCCAGTCATGATGAATTTTTCATAGAAACAGCAGCTTCCCTCATTCATCTGTAAGTTAGTCTTTCATCTTTGTAGCAATTTTCTTTTTCTTCCTTTCAGAGTTTGACCTACAGGTCGAAGATAGAAAAGCAGAGGCCGAAGAGGCCATGAAGAGACTCTCCTTTATTAGCCAGAAAGTTGCAGATGCCAGTGACAAGACCCAGCAGGCAGAAGTGGCCCTGGGGAGTGCTGCTGCTGACGCCCAACGGGCAAAGAACGCGGCTAAGGAGGCCCTAGAGATCACCAGCGAGATAGAACAGGTAAAGAAAAATGGATGTGCAGGCTGCCACAGGCAGCACCCAGCATGGCGGTGCTGTGGGAGAGAGAGGTTCGGGCTCACCTCCATCGGACAGCTCCGAGTCTTGTGTGTTCCCCAGCAGCCCCAGACCCACAAGCCCATCCTTTGGCTGGATTCAGTCCCTGACTAATTCAGTCCCTTCTGGACAGCACCATGAGAAGAACCATCCACAACTAGTTATTATAGAAATCATGGTATTCATTTTCTAGGGCTGCTATAGCAAAATACCATAAACTGGGTGGCTTTGAAAAACAGAATTTTTCTCTCACTATTCTGGAGACTAGAATTCCAAAGTTAGAGTGAGCAGGGCTGCACACCCTCAGAAGGCTCTATGGGAAAATCCTTCCTTTCCTCTTCCCAGCTTCTGGTGGTGGCAGTCAGTCCTTGGCCTTGTGTGGTTCCACCACGTTCTCCCTGAGCATCCTCTGTCATCATCTCCTCCTCCTCCCCATCCTCCCCCTCCTCCCCTTCCTCATCTTCCTCCTCCTCTTCTTCCTCATCTTCCTCCCCCTCTTCCTCTTCCTCCTCCTCCTCTTCCTCTCCCTCCTCCTCTTCCTCTTCCTCCTCCTCCAGTTTCTCTCCTACCTTCTCCTCTTCTTCCTTCTTTTCCTACCCCTCCTTTACTTCTTTGTCTTCTTTTTCAAGACAGGATCTCACTATGTGGCCCAGGCTGGCCACTGTGCTCTGCTCTCTGTCACTTATAAAATGACATCAGTCATATTGGATTAAGGGCCCACCCTACTTCAGTATGCATTCATTGCAGCTAATTACATCTGGAACAAACCCAATCAATTTTCAAGTAAGGTCACATTCTAAGTTGAGAGGGGGTGGGTTGGGGGGGAAAGGTAATACTTCAACATATCTTTGTGCATGAGAAACCACTGAGAAACATCCCCAGCCCTTAGGACTTCAACCTATAACAACTGTCATCACTGTTTTGATTCTATGTATGAAATTCTGGCACTCTAGACCCTTCATCTTGGTCTACATCCTATGCCTGAGCTCCACTTATTTTTAACTCTGTCCTCCACTGTGTGTGCTGGGTGCTAGGAAAGAGTTAAGAAATATCTGGTCTCTTGCTTCAGGGAGCACTTGGGATGATCAGAGCAGCCAGCTGAGCTATGCTTACAACCCGTGTTCATGCTACAGTGGAAGGAATGCTTCTGAGCTGAAGGAGAGCTCCTTAGCTCTTAATTAAGCATGGCTTCTAGAAAGCTTATGCCACTTTAGAAAGTCCAGAGGGAACTCTTGGTATCTGGACTATTTGACCTCACTTTTAGACCACCTGGTAACCTACAATATAATTTCAAATAATTTTCCTTGAGGATAGAGACTAATTTCATATAACTTTCTTTATATAGATTCTAGTGTAAAGAGACCTACAATTGCTTGTTTATCAACAGAGGTATCTGTAAGCTTTGTCCTTACAGAGACAAAAACTCAACACTGTAGCTGCTTCGTTGTCTGTACCTCAAACATCACCATCTTGGGGTGGGGTGTCCTAGCCAAATCATTCCAAAGACCATGGCAACCAAGGACCATGATAGAAAATGATGTGTTTCCCACCCTCTGTATTTTCCCAAACACTTCCTGATGGTGCTCAATATTTGGTGAGCATTGAACTGAGAGGAAAACAGTGTCTCAACACTGACCCTTCTAGTCTCCAGAGATCTAGCCTAGAACTGACTTGCTTGAGGCAGAGCTTGGGGAAGGGTGTGTCCCCAAGCCTGACTCTCATCGTTCATCTGACCCCACCAGAGGCTGACTGCAGCTGGTTTTTCCTACAGTTGTTCTTGGGATGTTTTGAGCCTCATCCTCTCTTTTCTTCCGCTCCTGGCTCCTTTTCTTCTCCCAGGAGATAGGGAGTCTGAACTTGGAAGCAAATGTGACAGCGGATGGAGCCTTGGCTATGGAAAAGGGACTGGCCACTCTAAAGAGCGAGATGAGAGAGACAGAAGGGGAGCTGGCCAGGAAGGAGCTGGAGTTTGACGCAGATAAGGACACGGTGCAGCTGGTGAGTAACCACTCCTTTCTATGGGCGAGCTCTTTAAAGTGGCTGAGATGGAAAATATCCTTTTGGGACACCTTTGTGCTTTTCCTCAGGTGATTACGGAAGCCCAGAGAGCTGATGCCAAAGCCAAGAGTGCTGGAGTTACAATCCAAGACACACTCAACACTTTGGACAGCATCCTACACTTAATAGGTCTGTGCAGCATCCACAGCCTTCCAGGCCCCCTGCCCCAGCGACTGTCCCCAGATTTGCTATTCTTAGCTGTGGTGGATGGGAATCTCAGTCTTCCTTAAGAGCATCTGGAAATTTGCTTTGTTTCCAGGCCCAGATGTTTTGAGCAGGTTGCTTTACATTTTCTGGGCTTTGTTTTACCATCTCTAAGATGAGTCACTGAGCATTTGTTGCATTGGAGGTCAATGTCTGTGAATCAGAGAACTAGGCACATTCCAGAAACTTCCCAGGAGAACGATCAGATGGAGGGGTCCTGCTAAGGAGTCTGGTCTTCGTCCTGAGAAGCCCCCTGGACAGTTTAAAGCAGGAGAGTAGCGTCATCACTCTATATTTTAGAAAGGTCACTAGGGCAGCTGAGTGGAGGAAAACTTGAAAGGGGCTTAGATAGAGGCAGGGTGAGGCCACGTAGAGTGCTGTTGACAGTAGATCAGGATGAGGCAGTAGAAGTGGTGAGGGGTAGAATGGAGGACTCCCCTTCGTCTGCTCTTTGTCCCCTTCGGTTCTGCTCTTTGTCCCCCTCAAATCAAACATACATCTTCTGTGACCAACTGGGGAAACTTCAGCTTCCCAGGTAGATGACCCAGAAGAAAGAGCAGGTTCATGAGATACTGCAAATTTTAGGATAAAATAGAGTTAATGTCACAGGATGGCAGGGAATCAGGTTTCCCCATAGTCAGTCCCCACATAAAACTGATGGGAATTAAAAGTCTGAATTTAGGGGTTGGAAAGATCAGTCAGTGGGTAATAGCACTTGTTGCTCTTCCAGAGGACCCCAGTGTAGTTCCCAGCACCCATGTGAGGCAGCTCATAACTCACCACCTGTAACTCCAGCTCCAGGGGCTCTGATGCCCCTCTGGTCTCCACTGGAACCTGCACACACATGACAAATGCTTATATAAATATTTTAATAAATAAATAAATAAATAAATAAATAAATAAATAAATAAATAAATAAATAAAAAGCTTTAATAAAAAATTTTAAAGCCTGAGTTTAAGTAGAGCTGATAGGAAGCCATCATCAGCGTGGACTATAGTAGATAGGGATGTAGCAATTTGGTCACATGTTCCCATGACATCCAGGAAAACCTGCTCTGCTTACCATTTCAGTAGAACAACTTAAACACTGTATTTTCCTATAGAGCATTATCATCTTCCTGAAAGACCAGTATTTTCTGTGCTGTTACACTAATGGATCTGTTTGTGATCCAATGAGCCCCAAAGAGTAAAATCGCCTCTAAAGATTAAAAAAAACTCCCCAGTTGAGGTTTAAGCAGCTAAGCAGCATTGTTTAGCATTCTAAAAAACAGTAATGACATTAATGGAACCTTTAAAGGGAAAATGAGAGAGTGGGGAGGGAGTGGTGGGAACTATTAAATATTTACTATGTGTCAGGTACTGTGCCAGGAATTTTCATGGCATAACCATTTAAGTCTTGTTAGAGCCCTATGAGATGGGTTTTATTATTTTGTTTCATGGGGAAATAAACTGAGGCTGCAGATCATACAGTAAATTGTGGGGACAGGGTTCAAACTGAGATCTTGTATCTCCAATGTTCCTGTATTTCTTTGGAAATCATGGTATAATTTATACCCTATTTATTCTCTTGAGTCTTGGAATAATAACTCATTAACTATTCTAGGTATAATAAGCTCACACATTGAGATATTATCACTGGGCTTGAGAGAACCAATTCCCACAAGTTGTTCTCAACCTATGGCATGCACTTGCCCATACACATACACACAAACAAATAACTAAATAAATGTAATTTAAACATTTAGAGAAAAACCAATACTATCACTATAGCTCAGACATGTGAGGCAACTTGATCTTCAGTTTGAATTGACCCAGAGCTGCTTAAATCTAGTTGAACTAAATGGGTCTGGCCAGGTGCCCTTCATGCTGACATAGGCTTTATACCGTTTATGGGTAAAACATACCTGAACAAATGCAGTTACATTTCACATTGGAGATAAACAGATACCTAGCCAGATTCCCATTGTTTTGCACCAGAATGAAGTCATTCTCTTAACAGCTGGAGTCCATCCTCCGAATAGCTAAGCATACCTTGGCCTCTATAAACCCTGAAGCTCAGCCAGTTTCTAGAGTTTCTTAATAGGAAACAGCAAGGTATTTTCTCAGGATGATTCAGAAGGCATATTGGCAGTTCAGATCCCAGGGGGAACTGTGTTAGGCTGTCACCTTGGACAGTGCTCAGTCTCCTATAGCTTTCTCCTGTCAGAGCGTGACCTATTATTTTTACGAAAGAGTGCTTATTTCATTGGGTGCATGATAGAGCTCAGTCTTGAACTAGGCTGTTCATAGCACAAACACTTGGCTAGTGCTGTCAGGACTTCCTTTACATTATTTGTAACTTAAGGTGAGCCTTTTAAATGTATGACACAGTATTTTCTCTGGGAAGGTGGAATCAGAAATTTATTAAGATTCTAAAAGGGCACACACATGTTCCATGAGCTCTAACTATAGCTTTTCTCTGTTAACATCTCTCCTGTGCCCTAAAATAGACCAGCCAGGTAGCGTGGATGAAGAGGGGCTGATCTTACTGGAGCGGGAGCTTTTCCAAGCCAAGACCCAGATCAACAGTCGACTTCGGCCCCTGATGTCTGAGCTGGAGGACAGGGCACGTCGACAGAAGAATCACCTTCATCTTCTGGAGACAAGTATAGATGGGATTCTGGCTGATGTGAAGAACCTGGAGAACATTCAAGACAACCTGCCTCCTGGCTGCTACAACACCCAGGCTCTTGAACAACAGTGAAGCTACAGTAGAGATTTGTCTGCTGAGGCTCTTTGGATACAGACCTCAGGGCTCAGGAGCCATCTCATGTGGATGGGATGGGCTAAGGATATTTGAACACATAATGGGTGTGTTCAGATCAATTGGACCTGACTCCATCCCTGAGACCCCGGCTAGGTGGAACCTGCACCAGTATGGTACTGTTTGCTTCCTGATGCTGGCAATGAGGCAGATAGCACTGGGTATGAGACTGTCCGAGGACCAACTACACCAACAATTGTCAACCTCAGAGCAGTCATAACTGAGTCCTGGAATATGGAAAGTATACGTCAGGACAGGGAGTGAAATCTAATCACACGGTGGCCAGTAAAGCATTCTTGCTTCATGTCGTCCACTACAAGTTTCTTGTTGAGCAGATTTCCTCCGCTGCCCACCTAGTACATGAGTATGTACTCTACTTTCAGACTGGATGCAGTGAGCAGTTGGAACAGTGAAGGACGTGGCTGTCTGGTTCATTTGGAGCAATGGTGCCTGCTGCTGCCCTGTCACTTCTTGTTCTAGGCTTGAGAATTACATCCTTTCTCCTAATGGTGCCGGAACAACTCAGAAACTGTATTTTTATTAAAGCATTTCATTTCCTACCAGCAAAACAAGCAGTGGGAAAGTATTTACTTTTAAGTTTCAAAGTGATATTAAAAAATGTATCTTGGGCATTGAAAGAAGTGGAATATTCTAGAAGATTTATTAGTCTTAAACCAATTCCCTTTTCCAAAAACTAAACTCACATGCTTCTGTGTATTTTATCTTATTGTCTCTCTCCCTAAATCAGGGATGATACATCCTTTCATATATCCTTCCAACATATATTTATTGAGTCCCTACTGTGCGCCAGAGGTGAGTGGGACAGTACTGCCATCATCTGCCCTCATAGAATTGATTGTCTAGTGAGGAGGACAAACATTAAAAATAATAAATTTAAATTTCCAAGCCTCGTTCATCACAAATGGTATTTATTGCAGTCACCCTTGGTTTGGAACCTCTTTTCTCAACAGAACATGTGTTGCAAGACAGTCCCGTGGGGGCTACTTGAGTTAGGGCAAAGCTGAAATAGTTCTGAGTCTTACACACTTCTCTGTGTTCCAGCTGTCCCTCCACCCCTTCCCACAACACACTGTTGCAACAGACTGTTGAGTCACGGTAATACCAGTGGGAATTTCTGAAGGAACCAGAGGCACTTCCACCTCAACTTGGAAGACGTCTGTGCTGTCTCTTTTCTGCATTTCCTTGTCTTTTCTTGGATGTGTTTTTAAATAAAAGAACAATTGTTAGATGTTGGGGATCAGTTTCTGTTTTTATTAAACTCAGCATGAGATGGGAGTGCCAGAACAGTGGAAATGAAGATACCATCCCCATGATGGTCCCAAGGCCAGCATCTTCAAATTCCTCAGTAGCCTAGCTTTCCAACTATGAGGGTATTTCATAAGATTTAGATGATGCTGTATCCTAAGCATAAAAAGTTATTTCTAAAACAACTCAAACTGAGTGGAGGCTATAATTAATACTCTTGTCTTTTTCATCTGCTTTAAAATAAAGGGAAAATCAGTCGTTTGTGGTACATATGTAATGCCTTTTAATAAATTAAATTTTAATAAGTTAAGGTCCTGAATTGGCTGTTTACCCAAGCTACTAAGGAAAGGACTCTGCCTCTGTCCACTTTGACTCCCAAATTCTAGGAGGTCTGACAACTTGGTCTTTTGTGGAAGTAATTTGATAATTCTACCTTGGTATGCTCCATTCCATAGCCTACACGTTTCTTGTAATTTAATTTTTTTCTCTCTTGTAGTTCATGTCTACAAAGTATATGTATATTACAGTACATTAACTATTACTACAAAAGCCTAAAATACATAAATAACTTAAATCCAATAGACATACATAAAAAAATACATCTCCCCAAACTTGAAGCCAAAAATATGTTATGATTTCCAATTTTTTCTTGGTCCTATAACAGATTGGGTACTTTCCACATAACCATTTCAAAAGCCGTTTACAATATGTGACTTCTAAGGTTGCCTTGAGAGGGGAGGGAAGGAAAAGAACAAGATGAAGGACATACTTGGGGGTCTTTGTAGGCCAGAAGTCCTCATGTTCTAATTATCCAACGCCATGTTATCATAATCTGCAAGGGCTTCCTTGAAAGAAAGCCATTTCTCAGTGACAATTCTATACTATGAAAGGGGAGACTATATTGTTGGATTAGCTATGTGTACGTATAGGATTAGACAGTACATATCCTAGAGGATCTGATGAGACAGCCCATTAGTTAACAATCATGGTATATGCAATCATAAGAAGATTTCTCACTGGATGGATTGTTAAGAAAGGTCTAAGAATTAGTCTGGGGTTGTAACTCAGGTAGAGTGCTTGCCTAGCATGCAAAAGGCTCAGGGCTTCATCCCCAGGACCTCATAAACCAGGACTCTTGAGAGTGGAGGCAGGAGGATCAGTAATTCAAAGTCATCCTTGGCTACATAGAAAATTTGAGGCTAGCATATCTCTAAAAGATAAAAAAGAAAAGAGAAGTTTTAAGAATGTCTTTCTTGGCAAATGGGACCACTCAATAAAGATGAGGAATAGAAAAATGACCATTGGAACTCTACTGGTATAAAAAAGACTCTCTCATTTCTGAGGACTTGGTGAAGACCTTATAGCTAATAGGTGGCCGACTCAGAGCCTAGGGCCAGTTTTGATCTGACCCTGCCAACAGGGTGGTTTCATCTTTTCTGACCTCTTGTCAATATTTGTGAGAACTTTCTTACAGCTCTCTGAGAGTTTTATGGTTAACTGTGCTGTTTGTAGGATATGACACACATCCTCATCTACCATGGCTCATGGTAGGTGAGAAGAGGGGTAGAAATGAAACTTCCCATAGACTTGAATTCCTTAGCAGATGTAGTTCTGACATCATCCCAGGATGTGGTTTCTTTCTAGCACTCTTAGGAAGTTAGAGAAAAGGGTAAAAAGATACTCAGTCCTGTCCAATGTTTGGAACAAATCTCAAGGACCAGGAATATGTTTATGATGTCTTCTTCTAATGTTTTGCATGGTCATGGGAATGTTATGGAGTCTTACTGTGTTTTAATTTTCCCACTTGAAAAACAAAGTAGAATTTCTCTCTGCTTTATACTATTGGCCACAGAGAACTTCTTGGGAAATTCTAATATGTAAAGCTTCATTATGGATCACAAGGAAAGAAATGTATATGATTGTTAATTCATGTTTAGTATATATATTTTATGTTAGTATAAGTTAGCAAATTAAATCAGTGTTTATAGTCCATTTTAACACATCATTACGCATCTGGACATGGGGGGAAAGCTACAGTTAGCTTTGTGAACAAAACAGCAAATATAAACACAAATAATCAATTTACAACGTGATATCAGACATCGTTTTGATGTACCATGAAATCCACATGGATACACACAGAGTTGGCTAAGGTCAATTTTAAGAAGAAGAGAAAATCTAAGAATCCTAAAATGAAAATAATCACAGCACAAATTAATCTGACAAGTATCTAATCCTTAAGTGAGAGTTGGGAATGGTTATTTCACTTTCTGAATAACAACTGATGATTGGCTAATGACTGTAACCATTTACACCCAGCCAGTACAGGACACGTTATAGCTAAAAAGGAAACTGGAACCCAGGATCACAGCAGGAGTGAACAATTAGCAAGTCATTAATTTTTGCTTGTTTACATTGCCAGAAGAAATTGTGAGCTTAACAATTTCTGTCTTAGTTAGATCTTTCATGCCAAAAAGTTCAATAAGGGTTTAATTTTCACAAATATATTTTTACTTCATAAAGTACCAATTAAAATACTAATTTCATTCAAGAGCCAAAATTGCCAGTCATGATGGCACACTGCCTGGAAACCCAGTATTTGGTGGGTAAACACAGAAAGATCAGAAATTCAAGGCCATTTCAAGCAACATATCAAGTTGGAGACCAGCCTGGACTACATGAGACCACGTCTGAAAAAACAAGCAAACAACACCAAAAAGAACTGGAGTTAACCAAGAGCACAGACTGTGAGGGCTGATCTGGGTCTAAGTTTTAATTTTCTTAAACTGGGAAAACAGGCACAATTCCATATATATATATGGATAAGGAGATAATGTGTGTATATATATATATATATATATATATATCCTTGGAGATATGTGTGTGTATATATATGTATATATGTAAGCACATATGGATTTTTGAGACAAGTGCTCACTATGTAGCCCAGGCTAGCCTCAATTTGGAATTCTTACAACAGCCGTTCAAGTCTCGAGTGTTGGGACTACAGGCTTTGCCACGATACCTGGCTGTATACACTTTTTAAAACATTTACTTATTTATTTATTGGCAGGGGTGCTTGCATGCTCCTCAAGGACAGCTGGCAGGAGCTGGTTCTCTCATCCACTGTGGGAGTTCCAGGGATCAAACTTGGGTTGTCAGGGTTGGCAGACAGCATCTTTACCCACTGAGCCATCTCACTAGCCCTGATTGTATATACTTCTATGTCACACTTGTGACATCAGCTCAACTAGGCAGAACAGCTCCTACTCTAAGTATATTCAAATTTGTTTTTAAATTTTATGTGTGTGCTTTGCCTGCATGTATGTAAGTGTATTGCATGCATGCAGTGCCCACAGAGGCCAGAAGAGGGTGTCAGATTCCCTGAACCAGAGTTACACACAATTGTTAACCTCTGTGTGGGTTCTGGGAACCAAACTCAGATCTTCTGCAAGAGCAGCCAGTGCTCTTAACTCCGGAGCCATCAATCCAGCTCCCTAAATACCTTTTATATCTGTTATCTCCCACCAAGTAACACTGAGAATCAAAAGTGATTACGTCTCAGAGCAACTCAGAGAAGTTTCCAGACAAAGACACAAGACTCTAGTAGCATTGTCTGATTTATTAACATAATCGAAACATTTTGCTGATAAAACTCTTGTCCATGACTATTCTAGCAACAAAATTTTACTCAAAATATTTCACTGTGAAATGGTATTGCAACTTGAATGCACTTTTTATTAATGAGTTGATTTCCATAAAGCAAATCTTATTCTTAAGTCGTCAGATGATATGACCAAAAAGAGATCTAAGAGATTTTTTTAAAAAATCTTCTTCCCAATACCAACCCCATGAGGATCAAGCTGAGCTCTGGGTCCTGGGACTCAACTGAGGTGGAAGGAAAGAGCCATAACTCATTCCTAACTAACTGAAACAGGCTATTAGGATACTCCAAATACACACTACAAAGAAACCACATGAGGAGTTGAATTTACTGGTCAGCTACAGGAAGGTACAGGCTGGATGAATGTGACAGAGGGCACCGATCCTCACTACTACACACTATTTCTAAGAGACTTGACCATCTGAGCTACAAAATTAGTCCCTGTTCCGTCCTTCCCATCTCACCTGCTGGCTCTCCTGCTATAACCTTGGGAGAAATCCTGAGCTCTACATATTGTTTTATTTTTGCGTTACTGTTTTTGTTTTGAGACAGTCTCATGTACCCAGGCCGGCCTTGAACTCCTGATCTTCCTATCTCCACCTCTTAGTGCTTGGATCACAGGCATGTGCCAACATGCCTGGCTTTGCACTACTTTTTTGATGAAAATACACTGAGATGCTTCTTTCTCTTAGTCCCCTAAAAGTGTGTATGTGTGTCTGTCTGTGTGTCTGTGTGCGTGAATTTCAGTTTGGGAGAGTAGGCTTAAGCTCCTTGTAATTCTCTGCCTTTTGCTGCAGTTTATCAAGTCTTACTTCCTACTTATTTGAATAGACTTTCTTTGCACTCAAAGGATAATGAAAGCCACGGGCTGCCTGGCATTGGGTTGTGTGTGACAGATCTGGAAGCAACCCAGAGCTCTCCGAGGACCATATCTTGAGGAGAGAGTCATTTATACAGTTTCCCTCTTGTCTGCTCTTCTATCAGCCAGTTTCAGAAAAATGGCAGGGACTTTATTGACAGTGGGAAACAGGGTCCAGATCCCTCATGACATGATCATTACAATCTGTGCCTTTCTCACCATGTCTGTGCCATGCTGGTAGTGGGGTGGCCTTCATAGGAAGTAGCAGGTCCCCAAAGGGCAACAGAGCCTGGAAGTTACCCTGATGACACTAGAAGTACCACTTAGAACTCTCTGGTCCATCTTTCTGGTATTAGCTGAGGCCGATCACAGTCACAGTGTCCTGTTCTAGACTGGGAGAAGTGCTCTAATCTGGCTCTATCTAGAAAAAGAAGAAAAAGGCAGGATAGCAAATGGAAAATTCCACCCAGGGGGAGATTCATGTTCTCTTTGTCAAAGATAAGTCTTTTTTTTTTTTTTTTGGCTTTTTGAGACAGGGTCTCCCTGTAGCCCCAACTGGCCTGGAACTCACTATGTAGACCATGTAGACCAGGCTGGCCTCAAACTTACAGAGTTCTGACTGCCTCTGCCTCCTCAGTGCTGGGACTAAAGGCGTGCACCACAATTCCTGGCAAAGGTAAGCTGTTCTAAACATACTGCACCAAGATACAGAGTGTCCCATTGCTTCCTAAAATCCACTTCTTCCACACCTGTTCTTTCCCTTAGCTCAGCTCCCTTTCCTTCCCTGGCCCCACCTGCCTTCTGTGCCCACTGAGGGTACAGGGCTAGCCTGGTTCCTTCTCATAGGTTGTGGATTAAATGAGGTTTGACCTAGAACCTACTGTAGGAACAGAGCGAACCAAAGGAACAAAAGAAATATAATCTTTTTCAGGTCTGGATCCTGGTCAACGCTAGAGCCTTCAAAATGTCAGGTTTCCCCAAGGAAATCCAGCTCCCTGTTTTCTTTTGTTTCAAGGAAACAACATCCTCGCATCACATTCTCCACATGCTAGGTGATCCTGGACCAGGTACTGAATTCATGGGTCTCTGCTCCTTTCAAAGGAGAGCCTCAGAGCACCTGAGTTCTGAAGACTATTTTTCCATGAATCTCAGCCAACACTGGGACATAAGAAAAGGATCTTCCCTCCTTTCTCTAGAGATCAGCTCTATAATCTCAGAGGAGTATCACAGCTCTAGGGCTGCTTGACCATGCTCTTCTGTTGAATCCACTTCCTTTTCCCGGAAACAACGGAAGGCGAAACATGTAGTGAAGAGCATCATCCCGTCCCTGGCTTCAGTCCCACCACGGCCTAGTTCATGTTAGAAGTTAAAAGGGGCCATTCCTCATGAACAACCAAAAACTCAAGATACACAGGCTGGATGAGGACATGAAATACAAGAATCATTTCCTACTAGCTCTCCAAGCAGGACAGGCAGGTCCAAACTGTCTCCAGAGGTAGAGAGGAGGACAGGACATTAGGGAGAAATGTCTGTGACAACTCTTTTGGAAACCCACTGTTTTGTTGGGAAGACTTCTTTGACTTCTTCGGGCTGCTTCTGTGGCTGCTTCTCTGCAGGATGTAGGGTCAGCTCAGAAACAAAGTCAACTCTTTGCCCAAGAAGGAAAGGGCTTTGGGCACAGCTGAGTAACCTCACTGGAGTGGGTGAGGATCATGCATTCCCCTCAGGGTAACAGATCGCATTCTCCCTGGTCATCCTGGACCAGTAAGTTCTCACAGGGACAGTTCCTAGTCAATGGGCAATAAATAATCCCAATTAGCAAAGAATCTCTAGGGTCGAGTGAATTCCTAACATTTAAAAAAAGAAATGACTGGATTATCAAGACTTGGCCGTGTCCATATGATTCTCCTTAGGGGCAGGACCCTGTCTCAGCATGGCCTCAAAGGGTTTATGCTCTTTGGAAATGCCTGGGTTGGCAGGGAATCCGCACAGGACCACCAGCCACAGTCCACTTAAGACTATGCATGTATAGATGCCACCAGAAAATAAGGATGCACTGGCTCTGTGTAACCACGGGAACAGAGCATCACGAAGACAGTATTCTGAAACTGAGGAAATAGACTCAAATTCTGAGAAACCTTACTATTCCCAAGCTTGTCTCCCAGGTTTTAGAAAGTCTTATGACCAAAGGCTGCTCTCCTCTCTTCTCTCTCTTTCTCTCTTTTCTCCCTCCTTTCTCCTCTCCTCTTCTCTTCCTCTCTCTCTTCTTTCTCTCTCTCTCTCTCTCTCTCTCTGTCTCTCTGTCTCAGTCTCTCTCTCTCTCTGTGTCTCTCTCTCTCTCTCTCTCTCTCTCTCTCTCTCTCTCTCTCTCTCTCTCTCTCTGTTGGAGAAGCAGAACTGAAGAACTGGGCTGGCCTTCTATCCTGGGTGTGGCCCTCACATGCTTTGTGAGTGCTGAGACTGGCTATAGTGTCCTGTCAGAAAGGAAATAAAACTGCAGGGGTGCATCAAAACTATAAACATAAAGAAACATACACACAGATTTCACTCCAGTTCTACAATAAATGAACAGAAGAAAATAAATAAAAAAGAAAGAAGAAAAATAGCCCTTTGTGGTAAAGGGCATGCTGGGAAGGCGAGAGCCAGAGCCGCCTCCCCAGAGCATGCTGGGAGGATGGGCACCAGAGCCGCCTCTCTAAGCATGCTGGGAGACAGACACCAGTACATCTCCAAGGACTGTACTTCCCCCAACTCCCACCCTGTTCCCTTACCCACCCCCAACCCGGAGACTAGAGGAAAGTTTGTCCAAAGATGACTGTGAATAGAGAATGCCATGGTTCTTTGCAGGTCCCCCACACTGTGGGGGTTAAGTCAGCCAGTGGGAGAACAGTCAAGATGAAGACAGAAAAACAGAGAGGCGGGAGAGAAACCAAGGTCTGACAGAGACTGGAGGGGCCAGTGTGTTGGTGGAGCAGAGAGGTGGGTGGCTGCTAGCCAGAGGCATTGATGTACAACTGGCTCTTGAGGATGTAGTCGATGACTGGCTGAGACAGGTAATCCACAACATGGCCATCCCCGTGCTGCAGGGCCAGCCTGCATGAAAAGAAACTGCAGTCAGATGGCCACCCGTGCCCATATACATTCAGAGTGCTAGGCTGCCCCCAGCCCCCACCCCCACCAGTCTTGGCTTGGGTTGAGTAAACAGTATTGATATTAGGTACACACTGCCCCCTACTCTAATGACACCTTCATCCTGGTTCTGTCCCTGCTTAGCTTATTTAATTTTTTTTACATTTATTTATTGTGTGTGTGTGTGTGTGTGGTGTGTGTGGTGTGTGCGTGTGTGTGTGTGTGTGTCTATACACACATGCTACAGCACACATGTGGACATTAGAGAATAAGTTTTGGGAGTTGGTTCTACCTTTCCACTATGCAGTTCCAGGGATCAAACTCAGGTCATCAGGATTGGTTGTAAACACTTTTACCTGAAGAGCCATCTTGTCAACCCACTGGGCAAGTAATTCACACCTTTCTCCAGATTTCTCTTCAGTAAAATGAAAGCAATGTTTAAGTCAATCACATTCAGTTATTAAAAGGATTAAATGAGTCATTATGCCAAATGTGGGGTTGATATTTTAATGTGTTGGCTACTCTTCTTTTTGTTTTACTTATTTTTAAAATTTTTATGTGTATGAATATATTGCCTGCATGTATGTATGTGCACCCGTGTAATACAGTGCCCACAGAGGGCATCAGAACCCTAGAACTGGATGGTTGTTAGCTGCCTTGTAGGTTCTAGGGTTCTGATGCCCTCTGTGGGCACTGTATTACACGGGTGCACATACATACATGCAGGCAATATGTTCATACCCACCGAGCCATCTCTCCAGCCCTGTCTTTTTGTGTGGATATTTAAGATAACTTATCTCACCCCTTTAGGCTTCTTTGCATGCTGGTCTCATGAAAACTGATCTCCCAGAAGCTTCCTATGCTTGACCTCCCTTTTTCCCTCCTACAGGAGCCTATGGTTATGAGCTCACAGAGAGACAGAGACAGAAATGAAAGATTCCAGTAACAAATTGATTCCTGTACAATTTTTCTCTGGCCCATTGCTTCCTGCTCTTGCCTTATATAATAGCCTGGGGACTGTTAGCCTCCGAAGAGCTATTTGTGAAAATTTATATGCTCCTCCAGCCATCTGGTTATGCCAGGTGCTGACCCCTGCAGTGGAGACTGGCTCTTTGCCCTCAATGCATGCACTACCCTTACCTGACAAGGCGGGTCCTTAGGGGGCTCCCCACACAGAGAAGCTTTTTGAAAAGCAGTCTCTAAATGCCAGTTCCAACGTCATCAGACTCAGCTGAGAAGCAGATTCTTAGCCCAACCCCAACAAACGGTGATCCAGTGGGATGGAATGGGGCACAGAAATTGGTATGGCCCATATCAAGTAACTTCCCCAGGAGTCTAAGTGCAACCATGTTGGCATCACAGCCCTCCCGTCCTCATTTCTCTGTCCTTGAATTCTGCCTTCCCCTCCCAGTGGCTGTTACTCTTGTGATATCTCCATAATTGTCTTCCAAGGGAAGCAGGCCAGCAATTTAAACACTGGGTTCATTTGACTTCTCTGAAATATGCAGCCAGCTGGCAATGCTCAGCTCTCTTCCTCTTTGGCCACTGGACCATCCCTCACGGAAACTTCTGACTGCTCCTCTGCCACCTCCTAGTAAGCTTGCAGTGTTCCCTATGCTGCTTTCTCTCGGTTGCTGGACAGTCTGTGAGCTAATTTGGATTCAGAATTTTAAATTTTTAATTAGTTAATGTGTGTGTACACATGTGTGCATCCCATGACACAAGTATGTAGGTCAGAAGCCAATTTCAGGACTCGGCTCTCTCCTTCCACTGTGTGGGTTCCAGGGATGGCTGTCTCATTTTACCTGACATGTCTGCCCGTACATAGCTCTCCGTTTTACACTTCCAGACCTCTAGATCCCACATAGCTCACTACTTCACAGAACATTTTCCCCTGGAGATCGTGAAGTAAACTGTTAACCAGTTCCTAGTATTCATTCTTTCCTTTTGCGCTTTATCTGGACATATGGCTGCTGAGCAGTAAACTACACTTCCCAGCCTCCCTCCATCTGAGCCAGTAGAATAACAAAGGAAATGGGGTGCACAACTCTGGGTCACTTCATTGCTTTTTTTATTCATTTATTTTTAAGTTTTCATTTATCTGTTTTTAATTTTATGCTTATGAATGTTTTGTCTGCGTTTACATAAGTGTATCATGTGCATACAGTGCCCAGAGAAGTCAGAAGAGGGTGTTGATCCTCTGGAACTGGAGTTAAAGATGGTTGTTAGCCACCCTGTGGGTACTGGGAACCAAATCCTAGCAGCCAGTGCTCTTAACTGCTGACCTATGTCTCCAGCCCCATTCATTTATTTTTGAGATAGGATCTTGCCTCATAGCCCAAGATAACGTGGATTTTTTTATACTCTCTCCCCAGCTTCCTGAGTGTTCATACTACCATGCATGCCTGGGTGTGGGTCACCTTCTTAAATACAAAGCTTTGAGCACTGGGCTTCACCTTGCTCTTTCCCGGTGGCTGAGGACAATCCTGGCTGTAGCTGTGGACCCAGCAATACCATGCATGCCTGGGTGTGGGTCACCTTCTTAAATACAAAGCTTTGAGCTCTGGGCTTCACCTTGCTCTTTCCCAGTGGCTGAGGACAATCCTGGCTGTAGCTGTGGACCCAGCATTGGAAGTTTCAGATTGAAGAGACCAGATTCAATTCCTTTAGACTTCTGTAAGTGAGAACTATACATCTACTTTATTTGAAACTCTGAATATTGAGGTATTTTTGTAATGGCAGCCTGGCTTACACCCTTACTTATACACGACTTTATAAGCACCTCAAACTAAGAGTTTCCCTCATTTAAAAGTAAATGGTTAGAGATTTTAAAAAATGAAGTCTAAGAAGAGCTGAATGCTGGGACGGCAAGTGTTCACCTGAACATAAGGGTTGCATTTGACTGAGGAAAGCTATGGATATTTAGAAGGCAGTCTGACCAGAGTCAAACTGCTTGTCAAACTTACCTGCTCTTGGTGGAGCTGACTACAGACATGGGATGGTTGACGTCATCCTTCACCACCATGATGTTGTTCTGGAAATAGAGCAAAAAGAACAAGTCACCAATCCCTCGCATTGAGCTACTTTTGCTCCCTCACCCTTCCAGTACCCCAGAACTTTCAGAGAAAGAGCACATCACAGAGATACACCAGCAGGGTGCTGGAGGATTCACCTTGTATTTGCGGAGTATGGAGGAGTGATTCATGATTCGGTCTGTGTCAGCTGCATCCCGGGGTACCACCACGATTCCAAAGTCCCCAACAATCACTTCCATCTGAACCGAGGGAGGGAGAGGGCGAGACACCTTTGGTGAAATCTGTTACCCCAAATAACACTCAACAGAGTAGAGCTAATCCCATTCTTCCATGTGGAACTTGAAACTTTAGTTTCTAACTGACCTTCTCGGCCCCATCAGTCAGCAACTTTAAGTAACTACAGATAATAATAGTGTTAGTAGAATGAGTGGGAACTTTGCCTGGTACACAAAGATGCTAGGTAATTCCTTCTAGAATGAATGAACATACTTTTGCATGCCTGGACAAGACCATTGTAATCCTCGAGGCTCTCGTTTGAGTTCACAGTGTTGCAGAATAGTGTGGATGATATATACTTCTTACCCAGTAAATACCCTCACGGGTGAAACTGATCCCACTGTCCATCAAATACACTTCAGCCTTCAGCTGGACATCAGAGAGGCTGGCATGCTCCCCTCTTTCACGTGACTCACACACCGGAGAGTTGCTGTGAGACTCCGGGCAACCACAGCAGAGGAGTGCTCAGAATATATCCTGTGTGCACAGGCAGTGATGAGGGGCAATGATTAATTCATAGGCGGGGGCGGAGGGGGCGGGCACCTCTGAGATCAGCCTCTGATGGAAGTTTGAGGAGTGCTCAGAATATATCCTGTGTGCACAGGCAGTGATGAGGGGCAATGATTAATTCATAGGCAGGGGCGGAGGGGGCGGGCACCTCTGAGATCAGCCTCTGATGGAAGTTTCATTCCTTAGTGAAAAACAAAACTTTAAAAACAAAACAAAACTAGATCTTTTGGGGCATTGAGAGATGATCTGGCTACATGGCCTAGGCTATCTTCAAACTCACCATCTACCTGTCTCAGCCTCCTGAGTGCTGAGATTATCCCTACCAAGCTGGCTCTTTAGCTTCCACTTCTGGTTACAGATATAATACAAGCATAGGAAATCCAGAAAAAGATAGAAATCAGTCCCAACCATACAATCCAGGTAACTGTAGCTAGCACTTCAGCTTACTCCAGTATTTTCCTCTCTGTGAGTGGGTGTGCATATCCACATTACTGTTGCACCACAAAAGTAGGGCAGAGGATGTAACTCAATGGTAGAGTGCTTCCTTAGCATGAGGCCCTGGGTTCAATCCCAAGCATTGCAAAAAGTAAAAATAAAATTTAAAAATCAACCGCTTAAGTAGTAATTAGTAATTTTACCTGAATTCTTTTCTTTTCATACGATTTGTTTTATTTTTAAGTGTGAGTGTGTGTGTGTGTGTGTGTGTGTGTGTGTGTGTGTGTGTGTGCATGTGAGTGCAGGTGATGGAGGAGGCCAGAGGTATTGGAGCTCCCTGGAACCTGGAGTTATAGGCAGTTGTGGACTGTACGGTATAGGTGCTGGGAAATAAACTCAGGTCCTTTGTAAGAGCTGTGCACACTCTTAACTGCTGAGCAATCTCTCCAGCCCCAACTGCATTATTTTTATTGTATTACATTGTGAGCATGTCCTACATCATTAAAAATTATTTGAGGGACATCCAGTGGCCCATCAGGTAAGGGCACTTGCTACCAAGCCTGATGACCTGAATTCAGTCCCTGAAACCCACATGGTGTAAGAAGAGAACCAGCTTCTGCAACTTGCCCTCTGACCTCCATGCCATAGCACATATAGGCACATACAGAGGTGCACATACACACACACACACACACACACACACACAGTGGCACACACAAGCACACAGAGAGGCATACAGAGCACACACAGAGGCACACAGACACATGTATGCACACACAGGTACACACAAGCATACACATAAACAAGTAAACAAACAATAAATGTCAAAATTATTTGGAAATAGGTCTCAGCCTTTTATACACTTTTTATCCTTATTTATTTTTTAAATTTTATGTGTATGCGTATTGCCTGCATGTATGTAAGAGAATCTGTGTCGTGCAATACCCTCAGAGGACAGAAGAGGTTGTCAGATCCCCTAGAACTGTAGTTATGGACAGTTGTTAGCTGCCATGTGGGTGCTGGGTTTCAAACCTGGGTCTTCTGCAAGAACAGTGAGTGTTCTTAACTGCTGAGCCATCTCTCCAGCCCCTGTATTTCTTTTTTAAATGTTTTATTATTTTTATTTTATGTGTATGAGTGTATTGCCTGCATGTAGGTAAGTGCACCTGTGTCATGCAATGCCTGGAGGACAGAAGAGGCTGTCGGATCCCCTGGAACTGGAGTTACAGACAGTTGTTAGCTGCCACGTGGGTGCTGGGATTTGAACCCGGGTCCTCTGCAAGAACAACCAGTGTTCTTAACTGCTGAGCCATCTCTCCAGCCCATCTTTTTTAGAAAAAAAGTATTTTATTATTTTTTTCATTTTATGTGTATGAGTGTATTGCCTGCATGTATGTAAGTGCACCCACGTTGTGCAATGCCTGTGGAGGTCAGAAAAAGGCATTGGCTCTCCTGGAACTAGAGTTATGGACAGTTGTTAGCTATCATGCAGATGCTGGGAGTCGAACCTGGGTCCTCTGCAAGAGCAGTCAGTACTCTCAACCACTGAGCCATCTCTTTAGCCCTTTTGTTTTCATTTTTCTGAGACAGGGTCTCACTATGTAGCCCTGCCCAGCTTTGTAACTCACTGTGTAAACCAGGCTGGCCTGGAACAACTCACAGAGATCTGTTTGTCTCTGCATCCTGAGTGCTGAGATTAAAAGCTTGCGCCACTATGCTGGGCCCTTTTATGTATGTCATTGTCAGCTGTACCACAGTACATTCAGTTAGTCCTATTGTATGGAAATCATACAGCTACCTGTTATTTTTTGCAACCATATTAAACACTTTGATGAGTATCTTTATATATAAATCTTTTACCACATCTCTAATTATTTCCTTAGGATAAGAAGTAACATAATTGGATAAAAAGATATGAACTGGATATATTTCAAGCTCTTGAGACATATTACCAAGCTGCCACCTAGAAATTTGTGCTGATACTTCTTTTCAAGGAGGTTGGAATTTATGGCATTTAGTAGGCTTGGATCAGCCTGGGCATATTACTGTTTAGACCTTGCCAATTATGGATCCCAGCAGAGGAAGAAGGATGTTGCTTCTAAGCAGTTTAGCTCATTAAGCAAGCTCTGCTTTAGGGGTAAAGGACTCCATAATTATTCAAATAAATGTCACAAAAACAGACACTATGGAGCACTATGGTCCATTCTTCTGTGCTAGAAAATTTCACACCAATAGAATTCCATTATAAGCCTGCTTTATTGTGCATAATTGCAGTAAAACCTGAAAGTGATGATGTCTCACTTGCCCTCAGTAGGAGCCTCAATACCTGCGATGCCTATGCTATGTTCCTTGAGTTCATGAGATTTCACCCACTGGGTCCTTTTCTTGTAAATCTCTACTTTGTGATTTGGGAAGCTATGGGTGATCTGGGTATGACCCTGATTCCAGACATTGTGTGTGTGTGTGTGTGTGTGTGTGTGTGTGTGTGTGTGCGTGCGCACGCATGCACATGTGCACATAAGTAAGTGTGCACATCCTTGGCTATTTCCACCCACCTTTACTCTGCTTTTCTATTGCTTAATAACTAGACCTAGAATTACAACGGGAACTCTGATGTTGAAATAAAAGGGTGGCTTTAGTGTCCTAGGAGGTGAGAAGTTACAAGCTAGACATAGAATATCAGCACCCCCGGGTCACATCATTTGGATACAGAGCATCATAGAGCAGAGGCATTTAGGGGAGCTCAGATCAGGTAAATCAGCATCAAGTGCTTTTTCCTATAGACCAGGAAATATTCCAGAGAGGCAAGGCAGAGAGCTGGAGCAGACCCGGCTCCTCTTGTCATAGTGTTTAAAGTACTACACTGGGATCACCACTCAGTAACTGATTCTGAAATCTGGCTACACATCAGAAATTACCTGAGAAGGGCTAGTGAGGTGGTTTAGCAGGTAAAGTCATTTGCCACCAAACCTGACTGAGTGTGATCCCTGGACCCACATGCAAGAAGGAAACAACTGACTCCTACAAGTTGTCCTCTGACCTCCCCATGTGTGCCATGGCACATGCATGTGTGGGTGCACACACATACACAAAGATACATACAAAATAAATAAGTACATAAATGTAATTTTTAAATTAGCAAAAAAGGAACTACCAAAGGAACTTAAAAAGTCTCAATGTGTATCTCACACCAAAGACCAATGAAACCAGAATCTCTCAGAACAGGACCCAGACATCAGTATTAAAAATTCTCCAGGTGATTCCAATATGAGCCAGTCATCTCCAGAACTGAGACTCAGGAAAAACTGGCAGAGCAAAGACAGAAAAGAGAAAGGAGGAGGGGAGGAGAAAGGAGAAAGAGAATCTATGGAAGTGGATGAACATGGAAATCCCTAAACTGCTTGCTTCTGAGATGCTTCTGGAAAATCTGGTGAGTAAAACAGTGGGTCTGCCTTCCACCAGACTTGAAGAGCCCGAGAGGCACATTTGATATGTGTGCTCTCCATGATCTGGGTAATAAGGGTGCAGTTCAGAGCTATGTTCTAGTGGCTCAGAATGGCAGGTGGTGCTCACAGGGAATCACTCTGGGCACAGCTGCTGCTATCCACTCAGGACCCAATGATCTGACACCCAGTCAATAACCGGCTTGGTGGGTGGCAGGCAGATAGAGACCTTGCTGCTGGAGATATTTCTCTTTTCTAATAATGGGTGATAGACTTGCCCTCTGGGAATCAAAGACCAGGGACAGAGATAGGGCCCAGCTGACCCATAGATACAACAGCATCTCTAACTGACTTCAGGCCAGACACAGAAAACCCTCTCTGTGCCTTTGGGCCAGATTCTAGGGCATGGGCTTCATTTTCCTGCCAGAGACGGTGTGGGTGGGAGGAGGTATGGGAAGCGTGCCATCAGACCCTCAGGGGTTTAGTTGTCTAGCCCGGTCTCACTTCTCTAGTTCAGGCTCCAGGTCGCACCTCTCCTGGTTGTCCCCCTTCCTTTACCAATGCCTTTCTTCAGTCTCTGTGCAAATACTTTCTCCTCTTTCTGACCTCAACACACTGGCCTCTACTAGGCCTCTCTGTCCTTGGACTTCTTTCCTGTCTATATTCATATACTTAATTATTTCATTCCATTTCAAAGCTAATTTAAAGACACACTAAAAGCTCACAAATCAGTATTTCTGGCTTAGGGTTTATTTCCAACTTAACGCTGGACCTGCTGTCATAAATAGAGTTCCTCTCCTCCAAAGAAACCTTTTTCCTATGGTCTTTTTCATTCCTTATAATTGTGCACAGCAAAAGTTGGCATATTCCTTCTTTGCTCTCTTTCTCTCCTGTCTTCTATTCAGCTCATAATATAATCCAATGAATTCTGCCTTCAAAACAAACGTATGAGCCAGGTGTACTGGTGCATGCCTGTAATACCGCACTGGTGGGGTGGGGGCGGTGTGGAGGCAAGAGGATCAATAGTTCAAGGCCAGCCTGGACTACATGAGTTCCTGTCTCAAAACAACAAAACAAAACAAACATGTGATTCTGCTTCTTACTCAGTTATGCCTGGGTCGTTCTCCTCTGGTAGGATAAATAATGACCTCCAAAGATACCCAGGCCCAAATCCCTGAAACTTGTGACTGTTACCTTATATTTTAAAAGAGAGCTTGGGGGCTGGAGGGATGGCTCAGTGGTTAAGAGCACTAGCTGCTCTTGCAGAGGACCCGGGTTCAGTTTCCAGCACCCACATGGTGGCTAACAACCATCTATAACTCCAGTTCCAGGGGATCCAATGCCTTCTTCTGACTTGCAGGTACATTGCATGACACGAATGCACTTACATGCAGGCACATAAAATAACTATAATTAATAAAATATATTTTAAAAATAAAATAAAAATAAAAAGAGAGCTTGCAGATGTGATTCAACTAAGAGTAACTAATCTTGAGATTACCCTGCATTATCTGGATGGCCCTAACTTCAGGAACAAGGGTCCCTCTAACCGGGAGGCAGAGAGGAACTAGATATAAGAGAAGATGAAATAAAGTCAGAGCAGAGAGAGATCTGAAGAGGGAGAAGGAGGCTGGGAGCTAGGAACACAGCACATGCAGCTCCCTGACTGGAAAAGTCAGGCCAGCCATCCCTAGGGCCTCTGGGAGGATGGCCCTGCCAGAACTAAGCTATGGCCCAGTGAAACCCATTTCCTACTCCTGGCTTCCGGAACTGTAAGAGAATAAACATTCAATGCTTCTAACCACCAAGTTTGCAGTGGTGAGATATTCCTTCTCCGCTACTTGTCACTTAGAATGTTGCAGTCTCCTCATTATTTGCTTGCCTTTTCCAATCTATTTTCAATATCTAGGTTGTCATTCCTGGGTGAGATCTTCCCCATTATGGGGATATATAGGGATATAGCTCGATCGATAGAGTGTTTGCCAGGCATTCATGAAGCCATGGGTTCAATCCTTAACATTGCATAAACCAGGTATGGTGGTGCATACCTATAATCCCAACACATGAGAGGTGCAAACAGGGATTAGAAGCTTAAGGTCATTCTTGGCTACATAGTGACTTGAGGCCAGCCTGGGGTATGTGAGACCCTATCTCATTAATAAAAAAACAAGTAGAAATAAATAAGTAAGCTTGCATCTCTTTTGTACACCTGTGCTACAAGTCTAAATTGAGAGAGCTGCCTCTTAGCCTTCTTGGATCTCTAAGCAGTACCACAGAACAAGAGCCTCACACAAGACAGAAGATGGAGAGTCAGGAAGAAAATACAGAGCCCATTTCCTAAGAAAGAGCCATATGACGTGAAAGCAACAGTGATGCTCAGTAGAACTATTGGAAAAACACTAGGCCTAAGGACTCAAGAACCACAGTGGCATCTCATGGTTTCAAGGGTTGTGTGTGGAAAGTGAGCCTTGCTGATCAGCAGAAGGATGAAGTCATATTTAGAAAATTATAGCTAATTATTGATGATGGTTACAGCAAAAACTAGCTGTCTTCCATGACCAGGATCTTCCTGGAGCTAAAATGTACTACATGATGGGGGTGGGGGTCGAGCAGACCCATGTTGATGTCAATTCTATGATGGTCACTTGCTTCCTCCATTCTGTGCTGGTTTGATTTTAAAATGCAACAATCAGATACAGAAAGCCTCTCTTATGCTGGGCACCAACAGGTCTACCAGATCTAGAAGGTGATGAAAATTATGACTAGAGGGATGCAGACAAATGTAGGGGATGCACACTTAAGTGGTCAAAAAGACCAGTGTGGAGGCTGGAGAGACGGCTCAGCAGTTAAGAGCACTGGCTACTCTCTCAGAGGATCCAGGTTCAATTCCCAGCAGCCACAGGGTGGCTAACATCTACCAGTATCTCCAGTTCCAGGGAATCCGACACCCTTTTCTGGTTTCCACAGGCTTTGCACAACACAGGTGTACTTACATGAAGGCAATACACTTATACACATTTTAAAATGTACAGTGTAGTGGCACATGCCCATTCATGAGACAGAAGCAGGTAGACATCTGTGAGTTCCTGGTCAGCCTGGTCTACATAGTGTCAGGGCTACATAGTGACACCCTGTCACAAAAAAAAAAAGAAGCAAGGAAGGAAGGAAGGAAGGAAGGAAGGAAGGAAGGAAGGAAGGAAGGAAGGAAGGACAAAAAGTAGGCAAAAACTGATTGCACACACTGGCAAAGACAAAGGAAAGTCTTTCTAATCTACTAACCCTCAGATCTCTACATGGTTCCTTTGTTAGGCAAGTAAAATGCTAAAGAAGTCATGCTTGAATTGGAAAACTGATGGAGCTTCAAATATCAGTCCTGGGAAAGATACTGGATTGAGACAGGTGCCAAAGTTCAGCAAGCTGAGTCAGTAGCCCAAGCATCTGTTTAGAATTCAGATTTTAAATCATGACCAAAAAGTTGGGCGTGGTGACCCCCCCGCTTTTAATCCCAGCACTCCGGAGGCAAAGGCAGGCAGATCTCTGTGAGTTTGAGGCTAGCTTGCTCTACATAGTGAGTTCCAAGCTAGCCAGTGCTACAGAGTGAGACCCTATCTCAACAACAATAAAATTATGACAAAAAGTCTTATTTGTAAAAAAAAATGTACAAACAACAAAACAGATTTCCCCAGACCTTGCCACAGGAGTATTGATAAAGCACGCATCAAAATCAATCCTAGGGCCAAAGGAGATGGTTCAGGGAGTCAAAGAACTTTGCTGTGCAAACCTGATGACCTGCGTTTAACCCCCAAAATCCTCAGTGGAAGGAGAGAACGGACTCCCAAAAGTTGTCCTCTGACTTCCACAGCATGCCGTGGTACACTTGGGCCCACTTCCAACTCCATCATACACACACACACAAACAACAACAATAAACCAAGTCTAATCTTTCTTATGTACACCTGCCTTGAGGAGTTGTTGCTTTAAATCACAGGGGCAGCTGCCTAGGCTGCTAACATTCTGGTCTGGTGTGGGATGAGGTCAAAGTGAGATACCTGTAGGACAGGCATCTTATGACCTCTGGAGAGTCCAGGGAGAGAGAGGACATTCCCCTGCATGGTGAGGAATGGTTAAGACATATATCTGGCTACATGTGGTTCCAGAAACCTAAGTATACTTGGGCTTTGCACTGAACATTTGGTCCAGTACCTCCTGTTCACCTGAAGAGTTCTCTGTTGGTCTTGCCCTTGGGGGTGGGGAAGTAGAGCAAGAGAGTAGGTACAACCGAACAGACCTGATTACTAAATCCCATCCCACTCCTGGAGTGGCCAGTCTCCAGTAAGCAGAATCACAATAGCTCTCTCCAGTTATCCCAGGCCTGTGTCAGTGCCTCAGAGGTGGGGATCTATAATATTTCCTGCTTCAACTTCCTGCCCATTGGCATAGCTTTGATCTTTTTATCTTCCAGTCAAAGGCTTCCTAGCAGGAGATAGAGTTTTGGAGGAGGAGACTCTGCTTCCCCAAATGTGGGGAATCTGAAGGAAGGATATGAGGCATGTTGAAGCAGGATGCAACTTGGCCTTGGGAGAGAGAACACTCATGACTCAGATGGCAAAGCTTTTAGAAGGAATGTAGAGTTACCATCATCCCTTCAAGAGGCTGAGATGAAAAAGCTGGCCTGCTAGCTTTCAAGGACGCTTGGGTGGGTGGATGCCCTGTGTGGCCTTAGTCAGGCACCTTCCTGGGTTCTAGGGGTATACAATTGAAAAGACAGATATTACTTTAATCTTTTGGATAGGTCACTATCTAATGGGTAACATTAAACCAAAGACTATTTTCAACTATATTTCCTACTGTGAAAGATAAAGATGATGTTGGATGGATAACATTTTCTAGTGACTAATGTATTATTAGCAATTGGAAAAAAAATGACTAAATAAAGCAAAGACCAGATTGTGATGATGATGGGTTTTATTCAATGCAGAAAGAAGTCACTAGAGTGTTCTAATCAGAAGGTTTGCCCACATTGGCTATGGGACCCAAGCTATACTGACTACTCTGGCAGGCTTCACTGGGAAGATTCTATGTGGGGCCACTCTGAATCAGGGCTCAGAACCTCCACCTGATCTTTTCTCACAGTACAGTACATCAGTGGCTTGGGCCCCCTTGTGTGTCTTTTCAAGATGACAGTCAGGGATGCACATGGGGCCATCAGATAGGAGAGGAAGAAATGTTTACAGAGGACTCTGCCATGTGCCAGGGACAAATCTAGGAGCTTTATTATCATACTGACTCCTTATGACTGTCTTCTGAGATGTGTGTCTCTACTCTCATTTCTTAGATGGGAAAACCAATTCAGGAACTTGTCTAAGTCGCACAGTAGTTAAGTGACTTCAATGACATTCAGGAACCTGTCCAAACTGCACAGGTAGTATGTGAATTTAAGCCCTCTCCAGCATTCTTTGAAGACCCTTCCCATTAATTCACATGTCTAGATCCACAAATAAGCCTCATATCTTTAGTGACTACTTCTTAGGTCTAATAATATTGCAACTTGAAAATAAACTCAGTGAGGCATGGTAGTGCATGCCTGTAATCCCAACACCCAGAGGCTGAGGCAGGAGGCTCATGAGTTTGAGGCCAACCTAAACTACATAGCAAGATCCTGTCCAAAAAAAAAGGACAGGGAGAGTGAAAGACCATCCCCTTTTGTTTTATTTCAACTCCAGGGGTGGTGGCAAACACCTTTAATCCCAGTCCCTTGAAGGCAAAGGCAGGAGGATCTCTGTGAGCTCAAGGCCAGCCTGGTCTGCATAGTTACTTCCATTTTGGCTGGAAATGCCACATTTCAGTCCCTGCTTGCCATGGGCTGTCCTCAATTCATTGCTCTATATCGCCCCCTAGAGCATATATAGGGTACTTCTAGGTGGGTAAAGATGTAAGGAGAGAGCTTCCTCCAAAGACCTTCTGTCTGTGAGGAACTTCTAAAACTTGCATGCATTTCATCAGAGAATCCTCTTCACTCTTCTGGCCTTTGCCTTTCTCTGGAGGGAAGGCGAGGCCAGGGCTAGTTTGATGAGTTGGGCAGCTGGGAATGCATTTCCAGGATGGCCCTCAATGCAAATAAATGCAAGATCCTTCAGCAGGACTTCCCAGGAGAAATCAACCCCACTCTGTGGCCAACTTGACTGGGAGTGTGGGAAGGCGGGGAGTTCTAGACTCATGTCAAAAGCTTGAAAACCAATGGACAGCACCCTTCACACTAGAACCAAGAACCGAGAACAGCTCACATCCTGCACTGTTGGGTCTGAGGGTCCATCCCCTGAGCCTGTGGATTCAGCTTGGGTCTCATGGTGTGGGGACCTAATCCCTGGGGGTGGAAGAGTCTGGCAGGCTTCCTGCTTCCTGGCAGGAGCTAAGCAGTCTGATAAAAAGGCATCTGAGCTTGAATAACCACATGTTTGTCTTTGCTCCATTTATCCTGGGGCCCTGGGATTTCTTCTGGAGTGGTTAATGCCCCCGGCTCTTCCTCTGTTTATTTTCTTTGGTTATTTTCCCATAGCTGATGGATGTAGGAAGCAGTTTGTCCACGACTGGTTGGCTGGAGGCATGTAAGGAATAGCCAATGAGAAGCAGCCTACAGAATGGGAGGCTTTGAGGTGTATGAAAAGAAAGGAAAACAATTCTTTCATTGGGTGATTTCTGGTGTCTGTGTTACACCTTTAGATATTTATTCCTTTGGGTTAAATGTTGGCTCTTGCTTGTTTAAAATGCAAACGTCCTTGAGATACAGGTGCTCAGTATGTTTAATGATTTCTGCTGTTTCCTCAAATCAAAGCCTTTCCAAAGAACAACAGTTACTTCAGCCAGGCCTCCCCCCAAAACTCTTCTTCCCACACCTGGATCTTTCATAGCTTCCTCCCTATGTGAAAACTTCTCTCTTTGTACCTACTTAACCCACATCTGGCCATGACTCAAGGCCCAGCTGATGGGCTCCCCTGGGTCTGCTTGGAGGGAGGGCCATCATTGTTTCCACTTGTCTGTTTTATCTGGATGAAGGAGCTGAAGACTTTGTGAAGCCCTGCTCTGCCATTCAATAGCTATGCGGTCTTAGACAAGTCCCAGTCTCCTTAAGCCTCCCTTTCTATATATTTTCTTATTGTTATATTTGATTGATTGATTTAGTTATTTAGTATGTGTGTGTATGCACATGAATCATGTTGCTCATGTAGAAGCCAGAGGATAATTTGCCTGAGTTGGGTCTCTCCGTCTACCATGTGGTTTTGGTAGTGGATTGAACTCAGGCTTGGTAGCAAGTGCCTTCACCTAAGTCACCCTGCCAGTTCCTTT
>NW_008360303.1:11011933-11013026 GCF_000622305.1 Nannospalax galili | reverse complement strand
TGGTTATTTTTGAGACAAGGTCTCCCTGCAGCCCCAGCTAATCTAGAACTCACTATGTAGACAAGACTGGCTTCGAACTCAGAGATCCTCCTGCCTCTGCCTCCCAAGTGCTGGGATTAAAGGCATGCGCCACCACGCCCCGCCCTTTTCATATCTTTAAGATAGGAATAGTATTCCATCTCATAGGAATTAAATTGAATAATCCATGAGACATAGCCAAATACAATTTATTTTCTGTCTCCCCCACTAGAAAGCATAGTGAAAGGTCAAATAGTTGGTTCTGTTTTTATGTTCTTTCAAAACTACAATAGTGATTGTCACATAATAGGGGCTCAAAAAAATATTTCAAAATAAAAGAATGAGTCTGGTGACACAGACCTATCATCCCAACTATTCAGAGGACTGAGGCAGGAGGATCATATAAGTTCAAGGCCTTCCTAAGAAAACTTAAGATCTTGTCTCAAAAACAAAAAATCCAGAAGAGCATGGGGCCTTCAGTCCCATCACCCTGGAGGCAGAGGCAAGCAGATCTCTGTGACATTGAGGCTAACCTGGTCTACTTAGCAAGTTCCAGTCCAGCTGGGGACACAGGGTGGCCTGCCTAAAACAAACAACAACAACAAAACAGGCTAGTGAGATGGCTCTGCAGGTAAAAAGCAGACAAAGCAGACTCCACAAAGCTATCCTCTGACTCCCACACACCTGGCCTGACACTTGCACACACACCCCCTTAATAATAAATAAACTAATTTTAAAAAACGAAAGTGTTGGGGGCTGGAGAGATGTCTCAGTGGTTAAGAGTACTGGTTGCTCTTGCAGAGGACCAGGGTTCAGTTCCCAGCACCCACATGGTGGCTAACAACCATCCTTAACTTCAGGTACAGGGGATCTAACACCACCTTCTGGCCTCCATGAGCATTGCATGACACAGGTACACTTACATACATGCAGGCAAAACACTTATACACATAATATAAAAATAAATTAAAATGAAATAGTTGAGGGTATAGCTCAGTGGTAGAGCCCTTGCCTAGAATGTGTGAAGAAAGCCCTAAGTTCAATTCCTAGTACTTAACAGAAAAAAAAAAGAATG
>NW_008360303.1:11004488-11011423 GCF_000622305.1 Nannospalax galili | reverse complement strand
GAAAAAAAAAAAGAATGAAATAACAGACAATGATTATTGAGTATTTACTGGGTTCAGGAACACTTCTAAGTTTTCTATATGGTTAATTTCATGTTATATAATGAAGTAAGTATTAATAACTAAGATATTCTTAGCTTGCAAGTACCTCAAGGGCACATACATGCTATGTTCGTATGAGCACTGTTAAAAGAGTGATTGAGGAAGGAATCCTTAAATCCGAATTAATTTGCCTCTCTCCTGTTATATGACGGCTAGAGCAGCTGGCAGCATCAGATCCCTGCACAACAGGCTGGGTTTTGTTTCAAGGAGAGTTGCTTTTGGTTGGAATGTTTTGTCACAGCAACAGAAATCAAACTAGAACAATTGGGAAGGAACAATTGGTTAAGTGGGGTTTGGATTCAAGACGGCCACAGGCTGAAGATGATCACTGAGTGGGGCAAGCTTGAAGGTCTGCTTGACTCAAATTCTGCTACCTGTAGGGGAACTGAATTCTTACCATCTTGGACAGGGTACAGGACTGCTATGCCCTCTTAGAGTAGCCAGGTTGAATATCCTAGATCTTTGAGCTGTGGAAGTTGTTAGCATAAGACTTAGAGAGTTCTAAGAATGTGGGACTTTAAGTTTTTTCTTTTTCTTTTTGAAACACCTAAGCTGTCCTTGAATGTACTACATAGTACAGAATGATCTGGAACTTCTGATCCTCTTGCCTCTATCCCCTAAGGGCTGAGATCTACAGGTGTACACAACCACGCCCAGTTTGTATAGTTCTGAGACTCGAACTCAGAACACTGTGCATTCTAGGGAACTGTTCAACCAAATGAGCTACATCCCTAGCTCCAGGTTTTAGATTTTTGTTTGTTTGTTTATAGTACAGGGTATTTGATCCAGGGCCTTACACAGCAAGGAAAGCTCTCTACCACCAAGCTACAAATCCTTAGCCTTGGGACTTTGTTAAATCCATCAAAGTCCTGGGGAAAAGTGAGATTAGCAGGTAGCCCTCCTTGCACCTGGTTCATTAGCTCATCCTTCCTTGGCTTCCACAAGAATGCTCCAAAATTATGCATCTCAGACTAGGAGCTGGGAATGAGCCAGGAGAATCCCCATCTTTTCCACACAACTGCCAGTAACTGACTGAAATTCTCTGACCCTGAGGAATCCAAAAAGTCAAGCCAGTCATCACTGGGACCTGTTCACTTCATCAGGTGGGAACACATTTGAACAGTGAAGAACTCTTTACCTGTGGAATTCCTGAGAAATCCATAGCTACTGACTTCTCAAACTTCATTTCTTAATCAGCCAATGCCAGTCTCAGCACAAGGGATGAACCAGAGGGAGAGAGGCCAGGGGCTCGTCTCTCTGAAACACATACCCCTAGGGCCCTAATTTCTTTCCTGCTGTTCTTGGTGTTGTAAAATGCCAACATTTGAGGATTAGGGACTAGCCAGGCAGCTAGGGCCCCAAGGGTGTGTGTTCAGGCTCCAGGAAGCCTAGGTCTGCCCCTGAGAGGAGGCTCCCTGGGTCCCACTTAGTAAATAGCCCCAGGGATTTCCTTCTCACACAAGTGGCACTTCAGGCTGCTACAACAGTTGCCAACTTCATCTCTCTAAATTCCCAGACTGCTCTGGCCTCCCATAGCATGGGGCCCCAGGCAACTGCCCTGCTTTTGCCCAGCTTCTTGAAAGGGCTTTGCTGAGAACTTGTAGAGAAGTTGCAGGCATTACTCTCCATTTTCACAGTACCTTGTGAGGAGGGAGGAAAGCAAAAGCTGATAAATCACTTAATCCAAAACTGAAAGGAGGCTTAAGATTTCACCTGCAGGAAATTGCTCCAGGGTGCAGATGAAAGAACTGACTGTTACAGCCCCATCTTCCTCCACTCAACCCTCCTTGCCCTCCTCATTATCTCATAGCCTGTTAACATGTGTGTCCTTCACCTTGAATAATTTCCCCTGCATCTGGGTGCCTGCTTCACTTTAGTTAAATTCTCTTAATTTAAGAGAATTGGTAGTCCAAGCCTATAATCCCAGCAGAGATGGAGGCAGGAGGATCTGGAGTTCATGATCTTCTTCAGCTACATAGCAAATTCATAAGGAAAGTAGTAATATTATGCTCATTGTAGAGATAGGAGAAACTGAAACTCGGAATACATTTTGGCATGAGCTGTATTGGAATAGAACTGGAATCTTGGTTTTGTTGTTGTTGTTGTTTGGCTTTTTGAGACAGGGTCTCCCTGTAGTCCCAGTTGACATGGAACTCACTATGTAGATTAGGCTGGCCTCAGTCTCACAGAGATCCTGCCTGCCTCCTGAGTGCTAGGACTAAAGGTGTGTGCCACCACGCCCATCTGGACTGTGAATTTCTTTAAAGTCTCAGACAACTGTCAATAACATACTGTAGATTTCATACATTTTAAGGCACAACTTGAGATGCAGAGTGACACCCAAGGAAAGCCTGAATTAACCCTCTAGCACTGCTTGCTGTTTGGTTTCTTGGTTTCTTCACCAGTTTTGGAAGTTACACATGGAGCTAGGCCATACACCCCCATTAGCTTTCTAGCAGACAACACCTGATTGTAGGTCACCATCACAGTGTTGTTTTTCAGGAACATGGAGGTTTCAGAAACTAGTTGAAACTACTGATCCTTTTCTTGGATCTTTGCAAGTGTCCAGTGGGGGCTGCTCTGGGAATAAAACTTGCACAGGGAAGCCAGGAGTGGTGGCCCACTCTAGAAGCTGAGGCAGGGTTGACTAGATTACACAGCAAGACCTAATCTCAAAAACAAACAATTTGCATGGGGCTATGGGGTTGGAGCTAGTAGCTCAGCTGTCAGGTGCATGAATTAATGGAAGAGCAATAACGTGTGAAGAGCGAGTGCATTAAGACCATCAGAGTCAGAACTGATAACAGGACATCATGGAGCTTCTGAGTGGTATAAGTTTAGCTGGTACTTTCTCCTATCCCAAGTCAGTCACCAGAAGGATCCTTCTTAACTTTGCCATTAGCCATTTGTGCCCCTCACCCTTTTCTCTTGCTAAGGGGATTGTAGAGTGGTATTTTACTACTTCAAAGGGATCAAAGGGAAAACAAACCACACTATAATCTCCAAAGGATCAAGGTTTTTTCCTCTCCCTTTCTGTCTCTGCCACCCCCAACACACACACCCCAGACAGTGCTTGGAACAAGGAAGGCATTCTAGACTCGGAGTGCATTTTTCCCAGGGGTGAGCATGGGGAGGAGAGTCCACAGGCTGGGATAGGTGAGAATTTTCCTCCACACTGAGGGGAATGAATTGCCCTCTTGGGAAGTCGGGGGAGGCACGGGAGGTGAGAGATTTCAGTGGGGGGGGGAGAAGAGAACAGAGGCCAAAGTCAAGTGTGCCCTCCCCGCCCCTCCCTCCCCTCCCAGCTGTGTAGGGCTTCATATCTTGCTACTTACATCTGCTTCATTCCAGAGCCCTGGGATACAGAAGGATTCCAGCAGGTCACTGCCACACAGCAGTAGGATCCGTAGCTCTGAGGAGGAGCAAAGTTTGCAGAGGGAGTTAGAGGAGTTCTGGGAAACTGCCCAGTTACTCTCAGCTTTCCTCCCTCGTGAACACAGAAATCTACACCCTTGGGGCTGTGTGGCCCAGGTCTCCCTGGCAGCCCCACACCAGGGGTCTGCAGTTCAACCCTCCAACCCCTCTCTCTTCCCTCATCTCCAGTGGGAATTCCACACACAGAGGGAGCAAAACACAGAGGGTAGCCAACTGTCCTGCCAACCCCCACACATGGGCCCTTGAGGGCCAAACCAGGTTGTCTGGGCCCTCTGATAGAGATGGAGCCAGCTAAACCAGGTTATCTGGGTCCCCTAAAAGAAATGGAACCAGTTGCATACTTTGCTTAAGGGCTAAAAGACTCTAGCTTTCTTTTTCTGTCTGTTCTTTCTCTCCTCCTTCCTTCCCTCCCTCCCTTTCTTCTTTCCTTTCTTTTTTTGAGATGGTCTCAGGTAGCCTCGGCAGGCAGGTCTCAAACTTGCTATGTAGCAGAGGCTGACCTTGAACTCTGGATCCTCCTGTCTCAGCCTCCCTAGTGCTAGAGTACAGGCTTGTACTGTAGGACCCTGAGACCCTCTTCATTCACCCCCCCAATCCCTCCAGACCCCCGACTAATTGCTCTTTTAGCTTCTGTAAAATGCTTGGCTGCTGCTTTAGACATGCCTAGACATGCCCTGGCCCCCGCCTGCTATCCCCCCACCCCACTTTCCAGGAAACTATAGATTAAGCAAGCCCGGGCATGAAAACTGTCCTATAAGGTAAAAACGGAGACTCCTGGCCCCACAGATAACAGTCAGCACATTCCACAGCCCTGAGAATAGCACCTGCCAATAAGAAACTTCCAGGGCTGCATCTTATACATCCAATCGGTTTAAAATTATGTTGACGTGCGTGTGGGCTCCTTGAACCAACCAAAATGTATCTTTGGTATCTTCCCCCGCCCCTTTTGTCTAAAACCTATAAAAGGCTCCACTCTCCCTTACTCTGGGCTCTCAGCACGGATCCGTTGAGTTGGTGTGGTCTGAGAGCCCGAGCTTAAGCCTGAATAAACCATAAACCTTTGCTTTTGCATTTTGGTGTGTTGGGTCCTCAGTGGTCTCTTTGGGGTCCAGTGGATGGGGTACAACATTTTGGGGCTTATCCGGGATCCCCCCAGAGACCTCCGAGAGGAACTGACCCCAAAAGTTTTGTGATCAACTGGCCGGGTAAGTTTTTGTAAAACTGTGTGTGTGTGCCTGTCTTCTCTATGCTTTCACTTTGGTTGCGGCGATCTGATCTCAGTTTTTCTTTGTCTCTGAAACGCTAGCGAGGCCACCTGGAGGATTCGGGAGAAGTCCCCATCCTCGTTGGGGTGGGTGTTCCCCATTGGACACCCCACCAGGACACTAATCCATCTGAAACCTCAGAGGACCTCGCGACCCTGTTGGGACACGTGCGTTCTATCTGTACGGTCTTTGGCACAATCGAGCCAGAGAATCCACACAGCCGAGAGTCCAGACCATCTGAAAGCTGCGGTAGTTTATTTTGGGCCTTCTGTCTGTCTGTGTCATTCTTGTGTCTTGTGATCTTCGTTCTAATTTCTTTGTTGACGAAACGGACAGGACTGATAAATACTATGGGCAACGCACCATCTTCCCCTCTAGATCTTACACTAGTCCACTGGGGGCATGTTAAGATGATTGCCCATAACAATAGTGTAGATGTAAAGAAAAAGAAATGGACAACTTTATGTTCGGTTGATTGGCCCTCCTTCAATGTTGGATGCCCCCCTGAAGGGACTTTTAACCTGAGTTTGATTTCCAGGGTAGAGGACCACATCTTTCACCCACGGATAGGCCACCAGGACCAGATCCCATACATTGTGACCTGGTGAGGCCTCATCAAACAACCTGATGGCCCCCCTGGCTGGGTCAAGTCCTTCCTTCCCCCAATTAATCCAACTGCTCTCCCTCCATCTCTGCAGGTCCTCCCTCTCAGACTAAAGGTGGAAGAGAAACCCATTCTCCAGGGAGGCATGGAGGAGAACATCTTTCCCCCGCCCTACTCCTCTCAGATGGGCACCCCGCCAATGGCACCACAAGTGCAGGCCCTGCCTCCTAACCCTGAGGAGCCACCATTGCCTCCACAGAGACCTGCGCAGGCCACACGGAGCCGGAGGGTTCAGCCCCCCAGCCTGACACCACTGTCCTCCCCCTCCAGCCAGCGGGGCCCCCAGATGGAGAGGGCAATCAGCCCTTTCATTACTGGCCCTTTGCCACCAGTGATCTTTACAATTGGCACTCACAGAATGCGCCTTTCTCTGAAAACCCCAGGGACTAGATTAACTTATGGAAACTGTTCTCTTCACTCACCAGCCCATGTGGGATGATTGCCACCAGCTCCTGGGTGTCCTGTTCACTACTGAGGAGTGAAACAGGATCCTGGAGGCAGCCCAGAAATTGGTTCCGGGCCCCACCAGGGACCCTACCACAGACCCAGGCATCATTAATGCCAGCTTTCCCCCTAGCCATCCCAGCTGGGACTACAACACAGCAGAAGGTAAGGGGAGGCTCCTGGTCTACCGCCAGACCCTGTTAGCGTGTCTCAAAATGGCGACTCAAAAACCCACCAATATGTCTAAGGTCTATGATGTCAGACAGGGGCCTGAAGAGAGCCCAGCCTCATACATAGAGAGATTACAAGATGCCTTCCGGCGGTTAGAGGCAGAGGAATCAGCTCAAACTGTGATGTTTGCCTTCATTAACCAGGCAGCCCCTGACATCAAGAGAAAGTTACAGCCTTTAGATAGACTAGGAGAAAAGAACCTTAGGGACTTAATAGCAGTGGTGGAAAAGGTTTATAATAGAGGGGAGACAGCATAACAAAGAGAGGAAAGAAAAGAAAAAAGACAGGAAGCAAGCCTGACCAGGGTCCTGGAGAGACAGCAGGCCTGCCACAAAAAGGACCTCAGAGAGATATTATTGGCAACCAACCCCCAGTACGGAGGGAGCTCACCAGCGGGATCCAGATCACGAAATAAGGTAGGGAAAAACCAGTGTGTGCACTGCAAGGAGGAAGGGCACTGGGTGAAGGACTGCCCCAAGAAGAATAAGCAATCAGCTAAGGTATTACCAGCTCTAATTGGGGGTGAAGACAGTGACTAGGGGAGATGGGGCTCAGGTCCCCTCCCTGAGTCCAGGGTAACCCTGAAAATAGAGGGGAAACCAATTGAGTTTATGGTGGATACTGGTGCCCAGAATTTGGTTTTATTGGAGCCAAGAGGGCCAGTGCCCTCCAGAACTACATGGGTACAGGGAACAACAGGAACAAAGTCCTATTCATGGACTACCCGAAGAACAGTAGATTTAGGGAAGGGCCGGGTATCCCACTCATTTCTAGTAATCCCAGAATGTGCCTACCCA
>NW_008360303.1:11001539-11004083 GCF_000622305.1 Nannospalax galili | reverse complement strand
GCCTTCTTCAGCCTGCCACTAGCTCCCAGCAGTCAGCCCTACTTTGCCTTCAAATGGCATGATCTGGAGGCAGGAATCAGTGGCCAGCTGACCTGGACACGACTGCCTCAAGGGTTTAAAAATTTTCCAACTATATTTGATGAGGCTCTGCATGAAGATCTGGGTGAGTACAGAGCCCAACACCCCACATAAGCCTGTTACAATATGTAGATGACTTATTGATCATGGCACCGTACCAGAAGTTCAAGGGTTTAAAAATTCTCCAACTATATTCAATGAGGCCCTGCATGAAGATCTGGGTGAGTTCAGAGCCCAACACCCCGACATAAGCCTGTTACAATATGTAGATGACTTATTGATTGCGGCACCGGACCAGAAGTCCTGCCTGGAGGGGACAGAGGACTTACTCCACATACTTGGGGACTTGGGATACCAGGCCTCAGCAAAAAAAGCTCAGATATGTCTGTAAGAAGTGACTTACCTAGGGTACATCCTCAAGGAGGGGCAGCGGTGGTTGACTAAGGTCTGCAAAGAGACTGTGCTAAAGATACCTGCACCGACCTCCAGAAAACAGGTGAGGGAATTCCTGGGTACCGCGGGGTTCTGCTGCCTCTGGATTTTGGGGTTTGCTGAAATTGCAAAACCCCTATATGAGGCTACCAAAGAAGGACAGGACTTCAAGTGGACTCAGGAAAGGCAAGAGGCCTTTGAAACCCTAAAATGTAAGCTCTTAGAGGCCCCTGCCCTAGGACTACCAGACATAAGTAAACCTTTCTGTCTATATGTGGATGAACATAAAGGTATTATGAAAGGGGTCCTCACCCAGAGAGTAGGCCCCTGGAAGAGACCTATTGCATACCTATCAAAGAAATCAGACCCTGTAGCAGCTGGATGGCCCCCTGCCTGCAAATTATAGCAGCAGTGGCCCTGTTGTTTAAGGATGCTAACAAGTTAACCCTGGGACAGGACCTGCTGTGGCAACCCCTCATGCCCTCGAGGGGGTGCTCAAGCAACCCCCCCCATCAATGGTTGAGCAATGCCCGATTAACTCATTATCAGGTTCTGCTCCTAAGTCTGCCAAGGATCACCTTCCAGGTACCAACGGCCCTGAACCCAGCCACGCTGTTGCCAGGTCCCAATCTTGGGGACCCACTCCACGACTGTACTGAAATTCTGGCACAGGTGCATTACATCAGACCTGACCTGAAGGATGTTCCCTTGCCTGACACCAAAGAAACCTGGCACACGGATGGAAGCAGCTTCATCAGAAATGGTAAAAGGCATGCTGGGGGAGCGGTCACAACTACCTCGAAAGTCATTTAGGCCGAGCCACTGCCAATAGGTACATCGGCCCAAAAAGCTGAACTGATTGCGCTCACCAAAGCCCTAAAGATGGGTAAAGGAAAGAGACTCAACATCTACACAGATAGCAGATATGCATTTGCCACTGCCCATATTCATGGGGCTATCTATCAAGAGAGGGGCCTCCTTACTGCAGAGGGAAAGACTTTTAAAAATAAGAGATCTTAGACCTCCTGTAAGCCCTCTGGGGCCCAACATAGATACCTTCTCTGTATGGACTGAGGCCTACCCAACCAAGCATGAGACTGCTCACATGGTAGCCAAGAAGCTAATCGAAGAGACCCTGCCCAAGTATGGTTTCCCAACTACAATCAGATCAGATAATGGGCCAGCTTTTGTCTCTCAGGTAAGCCAGGGAATAGCCACTGCACAGGGGCCAATTGGAAACTACATTGTGCTTATAGACCCCAGAGTTCAGGACAGGTAGAAAGAATGAATAGAACTCTAAAAGAGACCTTAACCAAATTCGCTTTAGAGACTGGTGCAGACTGGGTGGCTCTCCTCCCCTTTGCCCTTTTTAGAGTAAGAAACACTCCATACCAGATGGGTTTGACCCCCTTTGAAATCATGTATGGAAACCCCCCTCCTATGATACCTAGCCTCCAAGCTGACCTAGTATTGACCTTGGAAGACCAGGACCTACTGGACTCACTCCAACGGTTGCAGCTAACCCACCAACAGACACCAACAGAAAAATCTCGAGCCAAGATGGAAGGGCCCCTTTGTGATCCTCCTGACGACTCCCACTGCACTCAAAGTGGACGGCGTCGTGGCTTGGGTGCACTACTCCCACGCAAAACCTGCCAACCCGTTTGCAGTCCCAGAGGATTACAAGGGAGACACCTGGAAGGCATCCCCACACCCTTCGAATCCATTCAAGCTCTGCATCCGGATGAGACCCTTCCTGCTAACCTGTCTGTTGTTGACATTGAACTGCTTATCGGCTGATGGCACCTTTCCTGAAAGTAACATGAATCCCCATGTGCCCCTTAGCATGATCCCCCCAGATACCTGTGAGCTGGCCAGCCAGAACTCATGATTGGGTTCCCCAGTTACAAGACAAGGGGGGAATGTATGACCCTGAGACCATCTTCATTCACCTGCTACCCCCAATCCCTCCAGACCCCCACTAATTTCTCTTTTACCTTCTGTAAAATGCTTGGCTGCTGCTTTAGACATGCC
>NW_008360303.1:10996713-11001160 GCF_000622305.1 Nannospalax galili | reverse complement strand
AAACCATAAACCTTTGCTTTTGCATTTTGGTGTGTTGGGTCCTCAGTGGTCTTTTTGGGGTCCAGTGGATGAGGTCCAATAGTACCATTAACACCCAGCTTCCCTCTGTTAAGAGAGTTTGGATTCTCTTCTATCATTTGGAGTGTGTGTCCTGTAACAAGTGCCAACATAGTTGGAGGGGGGGTATTGAGTGTGCCCATGAAGTATCTGAGTTGATCAACTGTGTCCCCTCATCCTCAGAGTAGCAAAGGCAGGGGCCACCTCACCTCTGGCCTTTAGGGTGCTTCTGGCTGGTTGGTTGTTTTTCTTCCCTCATTAAGCACAATTTGAATTGTTCCAGTGAGACCCATTGTCATTTAAAACAGGCAGCAATCGGCTGCCTATTAAAACTGAGCAATGGGGGAAAAAAAGAATCCAGAGATTCTTCAAATTCCAGAGTTCAACACCCTGTGCTCTGTGTGTGTGTGTGTGTGTGTGTGTGTGTGTGTGTGTGTGTGTGTGTGGCATGTAGGTCCCAGGCTGCCCAGGTCCTCTGCATTATCTGTTAGGCCCTGAGTGTGAGATAATAAGATGTCCTGTGCAGCCCCTGACACTGAGAAACTAGGGAGAAGCTTGCCCAGAGCTCTGCCTGCCTTATGCCCAGGACTTGGCAAGGACTTTCAAGTGCTGAGCTTGCCCCTGCTCTACAGGGAGTTTCCAGATGGGACTGAGGCTGTTGAAGATGCAGCCAGCATCTCATTGTCCAGGATATGTACAGCCCACCCACCTAAGAAAGCCCACAGAGGACTCAGAGCTTAAGTGCTTAGTATTCCCATGTCCTCTATATACTGCACCAAATGATCTTTTTACCTGTAGAACTTTGTCTTTATATCCCCAAGGCAGTGATTGTCACCCAGTAGGCTTTCTGACATGCTGAGTAGATGAGTCAGTGGGTGAGTTGACTACAGAGCTATACAAGCTGCCTGACAGCCCTTGGATAGTTTCATAGGCTGTGGTGACTACCATGCCTCTGAGACACAGCTCCCCTTCTGTGTCATGGGATGGGACAGTGGAGATGGGCAAAGCTTGGTATGGCTGGGAAAAACCAAATGGAGCTCATCCCAGAATTCTGTTCTCTCTCAGTCCCATTGGGAGCCACTCAGACTTCCAAGTCAGTTTTCTGTTGAAAGCCTGGAGCTCTGAGGAAATACTACCCTCGGTTTTCTCTCTATCAGTAGTTCTCAATTGGGGGCAATTTCACAATGGCCAGAGACATTTGGCAACGTCTGATTGTTAGAACTGGGGAGGGGATGGGTGTGTCTCTGGCATCTAGTGGGTGGGATGCTGCAAAACATCCTCCAGTACACAAGGGAGCTGCACAATACAAAATGATCTGCCTCTAAATATCAGCAACGCTAAGGCTGAAAACCATGCTTACTGCCATAGAAGTGAATCTCTTTTCCATTCCCATGCCAAGACTTACTTTCCCACCCAAGCATAATACGGATTTCTTTTCTTAATAAGTCAAAGCAGAAAAAACTAACGAATGAGGTCTCTGCCTTTTCTTGCAGGACCAGAACAGAAACCTTTATTGGTTATAGACAGGTGGCCTTGGCAGAGCCTGTGGTTCCACGAGACACCGCTGGAGGGCAGCAGTGATTTCAGTATTTCCAGTTTACAAGTCCTTGAACTGGGGTAGCCCCAGGGGAAGCAGCCAACTGTTGGGAAGAGGTAGGAGAAGGTAGTGGTTCAAAGAGATGTGTGCAAGGGGACTTCCTTATGGGGGCCTTGTGAGGAGCAGACCCTCACAGACTGGTTCCATTTGTCTTCCGCTGGGCCCTGCCTCCCTACCCAGGTCACTCTAAGCCAGGGCCAGGAGCCAGAATCAGTGCTCTCCCACCACACTCCCTGCCCAGGAATCTCAGCTATGTGTAGCCCAGTGGCCCATCCCAGCTCCCACAGCACACCAAAGGCAGCTGCCACCTATATCTCTGCAGGTCTTGAGTCTATCCTACAGCAGTGGCCCCAAGGCTCTCCTCACAGCCTGAGTATTCTTCATTCCCTGCTCCAACATCCCTTCCTGTCAGACATTCCTGACCCTTCCCTCCCAGTGAGCAGAACGGATCAGAGGTGAACAGGCAGAGTTAGGAGCCAACGGTGACAGGCTCTTTGGATAGCAAAGGGATGTCTCTGGGCAGGAATAGTGTGGCCTGATACAAGCCTAGGGTGCTAGGAAGGCAAACAAAGTCATCAAGGAAGCATGGTACAAAGTCTATGAAACAAAGAGAAATACATATTGGAGAACCCTATGGCTATTCTAATGGCTGTTCTAAGTTTTGCTGGTCAGAGACCCACAGGGAGGTGGCAGCCCCTAGAGAGGTAGAAAATGGCAGAGGTGGAGTGTATAGGGCCTTGTGCCCCGCCCCGGCAGCTTTGACCCACCTCTGCCTTTAGATACTCTTGGCCTGCAGAACCTGATGTCAAGTTCTCCTGATTGCTTTAGGGGCCAACCAGGAAGCCAGGTGCCCTCTTTCTTCAGCCTTCCAACCAAACATACAGAAATAGAACTGGGAAGTGAGGCACTTGAGTATCCTTTGTTTAAATGTGATTTATTTAACTGTCACTAGCACTTCATTTTTTATTTTTTAAACAGGGTCTCCCTGCAGCCCCAGCTGGCCTGGAACTCACCATGTAGACCAGGCTGGCCTTGAACTCACAGAGATCTGCCTGCCTCTGCCTCCCAAGTGCTGGGACTACAGGCGTGCACCACCACGCCCAGCCTACTAGCACTTCATTTTTATTAATGGCTCTGCTTAATAGTTGTGAAGACTTTACACATGGTTCTAGCAAACCAATATGAGCTCACTCAGGTGTCACTACATCTTAGATCAGAGAACAAAACCAGAGATGCACTTTAAAATGATGTCACATCTGCTGTGTGTCTTGGAACAACCAGCTGCTCAGACACACTACCAAATCCATGTCTCTCTGGATCATGGCAGGGTCCCAGACACCCAGCCCTCATGCAGAGGAGTACCAGGAGGGTATCTAACTTAAAAGATTTTAAAAGTTTAAGATTGTGCAGGCTAGACACCAAGTTGCTTCTCTTCCCAGAGTCCTAGGCATTCCTGCTGCCACTGACTCATTTCTACTGTCACCTGTGCCAGCTCCAGGTCCCTTCTAGTCTGCCTCTGACATTCCTTTCCCCAGCTATGGGCACTTGGGTCCCTCACCTCTGTCTCCCACTCTGGAACCTTAGAAAGACTTCAGTTTGCTGGCTTCTTTTACTGTTTGCTTGCAGAGCTGTCAACTCCTTCTGATCCTTAAAGCTGTGAGTTACCAGCTTCCACTTACTCTGGCCCTTGGGGTAGGGAAAGGGCTGCCACACAGACATCAGGGTGCCTTAGCCTGAGCCCAGGCTTCAGCCAACCCCTGCCTCTTTCTCTCCCTTCATGCACTGAAACCCCCGGATGGCACCTTGTTTGTGTGTAATCTCTGCGGACAAAACCAATTGTCTTTCCCATTAGCACTGAAGATCGAGTTTCATTCTTTTAGATGAGGAGGGGAAGCTCTGAAGGGAATATTACCAGCTGATCCACTCCCACTTGGGAGTAAGTTTAGTTAGGAGATGTTAAATAGGAGCTAAGTAAGACCATGATCTTATTCTTGGGGAAGAACATCATGAGAGCAGACCCTGCTGCAAACACACCCCAGAGATTTCAGACTTCTACCCTCCCCAACATTACTGCCTCCACATGGTGGAGGTACCTCAAGATATCTCCACTTTCACAGCCTCACTCACCGATCTCCTCGTACCGCATCACTGTGCCCAAATTGGCATTCTCATCTAGGGAGGAAAGAGCAATACAGAATCATTAGGGAACCGAGAACCTCCTCAGTGATGGCATGACGGGGCACACATCAGATGGGCAGGGAGATTCCCTCCCCTCTCGGAGTAGGGCCTCACACTTCTGGGACTTTCAGAACTAGATCACCTTACTGGGGGACTCAATGACAAACACATTCATGTTGAGCACTGTTTCTGTATCTTAAAGCTGCCTACCAGAACAACATCCTCGAAACCTAGGGAGACAGTTTTCAGAGTCATAGGAAATAGTCCCCTCTCCCTTAGTTGCAATCTAGTTTTAAGAACCAGCAAAATTGGGATGTTAAGCTATTTCCATGGTGGGATATTGCAGCAAGAGCCCACAGGAAGATGTGAAAGGCAGAGCCTCTGGCATGGGCTCCTTCATGTGCATTGTCTGCATGGAGGTGCCCAATGTGTGCATGGGTACACACACACACACACACACACACACACACACACACACACACCCCTAGAGTGCGACGTTTCGCCCTGCCTTGTGCCTCCTCAACCATCTTTTAGTCCCCTTTCAATCTGCCTGAAACTGTAAATTTCAAAAATGGCAGAAGGCAGCCCCCACTGCCCCCCAAAAAAACAAAAAGA
>NW_008360303.1:10977738-10996669 GCF_000622305.1 Nannospalax galili | reverse complement strand
ACACACACACACACACACACACACACACACACACACACACCCCTACAGTGTGCAGCTTAGCCCTGCCTTGTGCCTCCTCAACCATCTTTTAGTCCCCTTTCAATCTGCCTGAAACTGTAAATTTCAAAAATGGCAGAAGGCAGCCCCCACTGCCCCCCAAAAAAACAAAAAGAATAAGCTCTGGGTCTCGGGTTCTTCTGCAGAGTTAAATTTGGGGTTAGCAAGAGAAAGAGCACCAGGGATTCTGATGCTCTCATCCATGCTGAGTCTTTGGGGGAGCAACCAAAGACAGAGGGAACCAAGGGAAAGAGCATGTGTCCCTTGGAGGGACAGACACTGCTTGAGCTGAACTGATCTAGAAGAGGATTCGAACCCCACTGAAAACACCTAATGTGTAGACACATTTTATGGGATGCAGGGTTAGGAGTAAATACTGGCTGGAAGAGAGTGATGACCAAGAAAGGCCTCTCAGGTAGCTGTACACCAGGATCCCCACACCGTCTTCTTGACACTGTAGGCCTTGTGACATTCCTGTTCACCCCTGGTCTCTTTCAACTATGGCTCTACAAGCCATCATCACATAGTAGATTGTCTTAGTCCATGTGTAGGTCAGAGGATAGTTTGAAGAACTCAATTCTTTCCTTCCACCACGTATGTCCCAGGGACTGAGCCTGGTCATCAGGCTTGGTGGCGAGTGCTTTTATCCCTTGAGCCATCTGACTGACCCTACAGGGCCTCTTCTATAAGGGCACTAATCCCACTCATGAGGGCTCCATCCTCATGATTTAATTACCTCCCAAAGACACTGATTCCTAATATTGTCACCTTGGGGTTTGACAATTTAAGATATGAATTTTAGGGGACACAAACATTGAGATCATAACCTAGGTGCCTATAGCTCTTTGCTAATGAGTGAAGGGAGGTGAGATAGAAGAAAGACTGGACTAAGAAAGGGAGTCTTCTCTTCCTTACCTACAAAGGTGAAGCGCTCCACAGGTGGGCGGACGCAGCAGATCCTGCTGAGGCTCTCTCCCACCTTTCCCAAGATCTTGGCTATGGGAGAGAATGAGAGAGATAGAGGGGAAGAACCTTTCACAACTTACACTCGTGTCAGCCCAGCATTGGGGTCACTGGGGAGGTTGGGGTTGGAGAGTGAAGGCAGGAATGAGGATGGAGAGGAGTGGGAAAGTGACAGCAAAAAGTTCCTTCCTCCCATTCCAAGTCCGTGGCACAGCCATTGTCAGCCACGGACTGCAGTCTGCTTTCTGGTCATGTTTATTGTTGGAAATTGGAAAACAGAGAAAAGGATAATATAGAAAAATGAACATTACCCACCACCCTGTATCTAGAGTAACTGCTATACTATTTATTTTCTTCCATTTTAAATGTGTGTTTAAATTATGCAGGAATGTCTACATAACATATGTTGGATCAGATTGCACATTTAAAGGGCCATTTATGCTGTTGCATTTTCTTTTGTTGTTGTTTGGTTTTCTGGTTGTTAGTTTTGTTTTGCTTTGTTTTTTGAAACAGAGCGGCTCTGTCATCCCAGTTGGCCTGGAACTCACTATGTAGACCAGGCTGGCCTCCATCTCACAGACTGCCTGCCTTTGCCTCCTGAGTGCTGGGACTAAAAGCATGCATCACTATGCCTGGCTCTTTCTTATTTATTTAACATTTTATTTTTTTTAAACTATTTTTATCGCCAGGCGTGGTAGTACACGCCTTTAATCCCAGCACTCTCAAGGCAGAGGCAGGCAGATCTCTGTGAGTTCAAGGCCAGCCTGGTCTACATAGTGAGTTCCAGGACAGCTGGGGCTACAGGGAGACCCTGTCTCAAAAAGACCAAAAAATTTTTAATTTATTTTATTTATGTATGTATGTGCACATATGCACTCATGCCATGGGGTACATGTCAAGGTCACAGGACAACTTATCAGAATTGGTTCTCTCCTTCTATTATGTTGGTCCAGGGAATAAAACTCAGGTTGTTAGGCTAAGTGGCAAGAGCCTTTACTTGCTGAACCATTTTGCTGGCCTGTTTTGTTTTTCTATGCTATGGCTTGAATCTTAAGTGTCTTGCAAAGGCCAGGTGTTGGAAGTTTGGTTGAAGGCTAGCTGGTGACAGTATAGGAGGTGGTGGAAATTTTAGAAGGCAGACTTAAAAAAATATATTTTATTTATTATTTTTATTTTATTTTATGCATATGAGTGTATTGTCTGCATGTATATAAATACACCCATGTCATACAATGCCCACAGACATCGGAAGAGGGGGTTGGATCCTCTGGAACTGGAGCTACTAATGGTTGTCGGCTACCATGTGGGTCCTGGAAGTCTTCTAAGAGCAGTCAGTGCTCTTTAACTGCTGAGCCATCTCTCCAGCCCCCAGAAACTTTTGCTTTGCCCCCGTGTGTAATTACATGCCAACTGTGGAATTTGGGCTCTTTGTAAATTATCTTATTTATTTATTTATTTATTTTGGTCTTTTTGAGACAGGGTCTCCCTATAGCTCCAGCTGTCCTGGAACTCACTATGTAGACCAGGCTGGCCTTGAACTCACAAAGATCCGCCTGCCTCTGCCTCCCAAATGCTGGGATTAAAGGCATGTGCCACCACGCCCAGCCCAAATTACCTTATTTATAAAAGACCTGTGGTCTCTGGGCTAGAAAAGAAGTGAACCTAGATTTTACATTGGTGTTGTTTTGTTCTGATTTGTTTGAGACAGGGTCTCATGTAACCCAAGCTGGATTTGAACTTTGGATTCTTCTGCTTCCATTCCCTGAATTCTGAGATTACAGGTATTTGCCACCATGCCCTGCTACGTCTCATAGAAGTGACTTGGAAGAATCATTTTGAGCGTGGTCCTTGGAGCCTGACAGCACTGGATGTGACTTCTAACTCTTGTACTTTTGAGCAAGCAGTCTTTGGCAAATCACTAACCTGAATCTCAGTTTTCTATTTGTCAAGGCAGAGACAGCATCTACATCACAGAATTACAGTATCCAATGAAAACACAGTAGAAGACTAAGCACTGTGCTGGCCTGGAGAAAAAATTGGTGGCCTTGCTCTCTGTCCATGAGAGCTAGCTGAGAGTCAGGCATTCTGCATGCAGTGTGACTTGTGGCCCTGCTACTTCCTCAGCATGACCCTGGGTGAGACCCTCAGTCTCCCTGGAGGAGGCAGAGAAAAATGCTCCCTTTTGTATATTTAAATGCACTTGAGGCGGTTATATTTGTATTTAAATATATACAAAGATACAGCCTCATCCTTCTCTACCTTCTCCTCCTTTACTTCCTCCCCTCCTGTCTCTTCCTCCTCCCTCTACCTCCTTTCACCCCTCTTCCACCTTCTCGCCTCCTTCCCCTCCCAAGCAAATCCTGATGTGGGCCCTCCAAGTGATTCTGAAGGCTGAGAACTTAGCAGTGTTCACCTACCTGCAGTGGGCTTGGTGGGCACATTGCTGTTCTGGTAAATGGGCTGGGGGGTCTCGTGTTGTGGTTGTCCGATCACAGGCGTCATGGAAGGTGTGCTGACGTTGGAGAGGATACAGCCAGTCACCCTCTGGGGAAAGGGAGAAGCACTGAGTCATTGTCACTGGCCAGGTGATACTCAGAAGCACTTCCCAGTTATCTCCCCAGGGACATCTGCCTGCACAACATGGTGAAGTGGCCTAGAGTTGAGGGAGAGCCTGAGATAGGTTCTAGATCCAGTTGTGCTGTGTGGTCTCTACAGTGGCAGGAGATGAAGCAGCTCAGCAAGAGCAGCACAGGATGTGGGATCACACAGCCCTGGACCCCAGTTTGGGCTCTGCCTCCTTCTAGCTATGTGACCTTATACAGTTACTTTCCTGAACTCAGTTCCAGTCTGACAATATACTTGCTTTTTTTTTTATTTTTTGAAACAGTCTCATGTATCCCAGGCTCAAACCCACTATGCAGCTGAGGATGACCTTGAATTCCTGATCCTCCCATCTCCTGAGTGTTGGCATTATAGGCTTAAGTTATCACACCCAGTTCCTGCCCTTTTAAAAAAAAATTATCATTCCACTGATTGATTGTTGTGGGGGTACGTGTTTTGGGGTGCATGCATGCCACAATACACATGTGGAGGTCAGAAGACATTTGCTGGAGTTAGTTCTCTTTCCACTAAGTGGGTCTCAGGAGTTGAACTCAGGTCATCAGGCTTGATGGCAAGTGCATTTATCCACTGAGCCATCTTGCAGGCCCAGATTCCTTCCATTTTGACTATGGTGGAATGATATGGGCAAACACGTACGAAGTGCCTCTGACAGCTGGTAGAAACTTCTGTGTATTGTTGCTATCTACTCTCCCTGCCTGCTTCATGAGGCTCAAATGAGATCATGTCTGGGAGAGGGCTCTGTGAGCTTGGGAAAGGTCACGCCAACACAAGCATATCACCACCTGCGGACTCTGCGGGCCTGAGACGTCAGTATCTCTGGCCAGCTAAAGAGAAGTGCCAGGTGGAGCAGGATTTGTGTCACAGCAAGTGTGGGGGTGAGTTCCAAGCCCTTAAGGGCCCATTTGTCTCACTTCTGAGCCCTGGGGTGACCTGAAATGCATTATCCATTATCCTGTATTATCAAGCCCACTACTCCCTCCAGTGTCACAGAAAACATCTCACTGAGAATGTAGCCTTCTTCACGGGAGCCAGAAGCAATCCTCCTTTACCCAGGGTCACTGGGCAACAGAAAAACACAGGAGCAAGTACTTATTTAAGGTCCCTTCTCTGAAAGCCAGGATCCCAGGAGTGATAGTGATCAGTCTTGCTGTGAGAGCATCCCCATGGCCTAAGCTGCCAGGGAGACCCTCCAAGCACCTCTTCCACAGACCACTCTGCAGGCAGAATGCCTGTGGATCCTCCCAGCCCTAGAAAGGCAGGCATTTGTTTTACAGGGTAATCCATCCCTTCAGTCACACAGCTGACAGAAAGTAGCCACGGCAACATCCAGTCACTCCTGTGAGGCAGCTGGGGCTGGGTACTGCAGCCTCTTCTCAGCCTGCTTTGAGCGCTCAGCTGCAGCTGATGGAGTGGAAGGGGCAATCTGCCTCTTTTTAAAATTTATTTTATCACCAGGAAAGACAATGCCACATTGTTGCTTAATAGCTGGTCTGTGGCTGAGGAATTTCTTCTTGGTGCATCATTAGTCTTGTTTGATTTGGTCTGTCCAGGAAGAAAATGGTTGGCCAAATGCCCGCCCTGCTCAGCCCTTCCTGGTTTTCTTGTCCTCAGCAGCCTTTCCATATCCAGCCTTGAGTAGCCATCTCCCCGGCAGGACTATCAGCCTCACCTCAGGACTGGGAAGGAGCTCTGAGCTCTGGCTGCAAGACTGCAAGGCTGGGGACCTATATTGTCAGCAGCCTCTGCCCAGAGCTGTAACAACTGGAACTCTCTGAGCTTCTCTGGCTCAGGCTCAGGCTTTGAGTATGAGTAACAGAGTGAGTGTTCAGGAAGCCCAGGCATTTGGACAGCTAAACAATAGCCAGGCTGCACAGTCATTAAAGCCAGGACAGCACTTAGGAATGCCAGCAGGGTCCTTGACTCTCCCTTTTACTATGGAATCCAAGGCCTCTGTATGATAAGAAAGAACACAAGTCCTCAGGTGACATTCCCCTCCCCCACTCAAATAACAAGCTTGAGAAATAAACTGGTGTGAACTCAGTGATAATTTTGTTTGTTATCACAGCACATCTTAGCCTATCCTGACTGACATGTATGCATCTTTAAAAAAAAAGATTTTAATCTAAATTTATTTAGTTAGTTTTTTGAGACAGTTTCACTATATAGCCCTGGCTAGCCTGGAACTCACTATGTAGGCAGGTTACCCTCAAATTCACAGAGATCTGCCTGCCTCTGCCTCCCAAGTACTGGTATTAAAGGCATGGGCCATCACATCTGGCAGATTTATTTATTTTTATTTTATGTATACACATAAATATATAAATGTTTTGCCTGCATGTAAGTGCACCACATGTGTGCAATACCTATAGAAGCTAGAAGAGGGCATTTGATCCCCTGGAACTGGAGTTACAGACAGTTGTTAGCTGCCATATGGGTGCTGGGAGTTAAACCCAGGTCATTTGTATGAGTAGTCAGTGCTCTTAACTGCTGAGCCATCTCTCTAGTCCCAAGATATATAATACTGTTATCAAGACCAGCTCAGAGGAGTAAGTCAGGGTGACCCAGTGTCACAATCCTTTCAAGGGGACTAAAAATGAGTCAGAGTATGTATGAAGGGTTCTGAAAGTGGAGGGAAAGAAGATCTACTCAATTCCACAGAGAAAATAAATTGAGCAGCATTCAGCTGCTTCTCTTGCTCTTGGTTCCCTAGGATGGTCTGGGACCCCAAATCACATCTAGTAAAATAAAGCCCAGCTGTGCAGCTGGTGTGGTCTGGGGTGGGCAGGGTTGCTCCCCAAGAAGAAGAGATGGCAACAGCTCCTCCAACATCAAGGACAGAGATGGGATGATCAGAACAATGCCTTTTTTTGGTTGTTCTTTGAGGCTGGGAACTTTTCACTGCAGAGTCTGAGGATAAGAGCACAAAGCATTATTTGTTGTCTGTCAGCCAGAGGGTCAGGTTTCAGGCCATGGGTGGTGCTGATTTTCATCCTGCCCTGTTGACTCTGCAGGCTGGTATTGATCTGGGAAGGATGCTCTACCCACACTGTGGCTGCTTGCTGCTGGCCTGCAGCCAGCCTTGGGTTCCCACAGGCCCTGAACTCCAGTAGGCTTTTCTCCATCTGTGGTCACTAAGTGTCACTGCATGTCCTCAGGTAAATAAGCTCCTCGCTGTTCTTCCTCTAATAAGCTGGGATCAGATACTATCTCCCTGTGAGGAATGAATGGGAATGAGGGGGAATTGGTCCTCTCTGGAGTGAGGGGCGGGGGGGGGGCATGGGCCCTTATTAGATGGGGAGAGAAAACCTGACCACTTATAACAAGACTAAGTGGACTTTGGTGGTGGTTGTTGTTTTGAGATAAAGTTCATGTAACCCAGGCTAATGGTTTTGAACTTCTAATCCTCTTGCCTCTGCCTCCCTATGGCTGGGATTACAGGAGTGCATCCCCACAACCAGTTTTTTATGTGGTACTGGGGATCAAACCCAGGGTTTCACATATGCTAGGTAAGCATTTTACTAGGGGAGCTACATCCCATCCTAAGTGTACCTCTCTCCTCCTGCCTTTCCCTGTCCAGCCTCCTCTTCTCCTTGCTTGCTGAAATCCTACAACTGTAGCCACTGTCATCCCACCTTAAAACCTGCTTATCGAGCTGATGAAAGCTGCCCACATCATATCTAGCCCCACCAATATCCTATCATACCCAGATTTGAGGACAAATCAGAGGGTGGAAGTTAGGGAGCAAGCCCAGTGGTGCTCCGGGTTCCTAATTCACTGTCTTCCTTGGTCCCACTCACAGGCTGGTCCCTCTCACAACTGTCAGGGAAGCAAGAAGATGCCAGACCAGCACATCAATATGCCGGCAAACTAGCAGCATCCTTCCCCTTCCCTTCTCCTGTCTCCTGCTCATCCATCCACCCTGAGTCATGGCCCCACTCACCTTCATGAGGTCCCGATGATGTTCCAACACACTGCATGTCGTCTGCCAGGTGTCCTGGTAGCACTCCCATGGGTCCACCCTGCAATCACAGGGAGAAAAGTTGCCCTTGGTTTCCTTTCGTACACTCTCTTCTATTGCTTCCTTCTAAGACTCAGAGCTCAGAGAGCTTAGCAGACCTGGCCATGAGGTGTGCTTAGAGCTTAAATCAAATCAAAACTGAGCCTCAGTTTCCTCTTTGGTAAAATGAGAGGGGTCAGCCAGGCGCGGTGGCACACACCTGTAGTCCCAGCACTTGGGAGGCAGAGGCAGGAGGATCTCTGTGAGTTCAAGGCCAGCCTGGTCTACATAGTGAGTTCCAGGACAGCTCGGGCTACAGGGAGACCCTGCTTCAAAAAGACAAAAAAAAAAAGAAAGAAAAAAGAAAAAAGAGAGAGGGGTCTTGCATAGGCACATGAGAGAGGATGGTGCGCATCACCCTGTGTTTAATCCTACTCAGCACTCTTCCTAAGGTGAGGGTTTGGTTAGCTGTATATGCATAGTGCCTAGCAGAGTGTCTTTTGTTTATTCTTATATGAAAAAGGCAATTCTCCTCATAACTTTACAGGGTTGTGATAAGGAATAAATGAGCCAGGCCCTCATCAAGTAGGGCCTGAGGCTTATCTTGCCAGGCTACAAGCCCCTGAGAATCAGCAGCCTGTCAGCCTTGTATGTGTAGTGTGGTGCCTTGTGGCTGGAGGTGAGGCATGGCAGTCAGAATAGAGGGCACAGATAAAATCTATTCTGCACAAGAGGCTGGGAAGTAAGCAGGGATCCTGCCCTAGACTGATGCTGCACTTGGCCTTAATTGCCAATTTAATGAGCTGCTAAATTGGGATATTTCTCAAACATTTTCTTAGCAGTTGAGCGTTCCCTGTCCACTCTCTGACATGTGTAGGCACCTCAGGTTTCCAGAGTCAAGATCTCATTAACTGAAAATGAAGGAGTTTGCCTGCCCTAGCCTGGCTCCCCTGCCCTGTCCCTGTGCACACCGATGCTGGAGGGTAGCAGACCCCTGGCCTAACAAAATAAGTGCCCTGGGTCTGGCCAGCCAATCAGCTTCCCTCCCAAGAATTCGGACTTTTTAGCCACCTCAGTTCTGATCTTCCAGGTAGGACAGGTGGAAACACTGGATGAATGAAGGAATTATCCCAGAATCTTCTAAGCACATCCAAACAGAAACAGCTTCCTGGACTCAGTGTATTCCCCCTGGACTCATTTTTCCAGACAATCAGCCCTGTCACTCAGCCCTTTGACTTCTCTGGGCCTGTTTCTCACCCAAGAAAGAACAGCCACTCTATCCAACTGGTGTCTTGAGGGGACACAGACAAAGTCCCCCAAGGTCATGTGCTTTTCACACAAATCACTGTGCAGGACTGCCTGGATCACTGCTTATTGCTGTCCCTTTCCTTTACTGCCCTCAGATCCGCCTGCCCATCCCTCACTCTGAGGTCAATGTACCAACTCCATCTTTTCTCTCCCCTCTTGGAAACCTCTGGGTGCTGCTTATTTTTCCATAGTGGGTAATTACAGTGCAAATGGTGTGCCATTATTTTTTTTAAACATCATCTTCTCATGCAAATTATAATGGTAGGAACTTCGGGGAGCATAATTAGCATAATTAGTAGAAGCTTGCTTTAATTACACTGCAGGCTCAGAGGGTGGGGGAGCACTGCCATCTTTGTGGCATGGCTGGTCTGATCTGGGGAAAGCAGTGAGCTGAAAGATAGCTTTGGGTTCCGAGTTGGGAGGGAGGCCCTAAAAGGCAATATTCAAGGCCCCACATCTTTGTCCAGGAGTCAGTGTGGGCCCTGAGGGGTCTGAGTTCAGGAGTAGGCAGTTGCCAAGGGACATTCTCTGAAAGGAAGTGAGCTCATGAGTGTTGGTGGGAATGTGAGTGGGAGTCATTTGGGATTTAGGGACCATGCCTCCCCCAGTGATGTTTTTGGCAACTCTAAGAATCACACCATGACCCAGAGGTATCAAAACAGATGAAACCTTTAAAGCTACCTCTTTAGTTTCATAAGCCTGTTTTTTTGGTTTTAAAAAAAACAACCGGTATCAGTTTGGCCACCCCTGTTGGTCTACCTAATTATGGCCTGTACCAGGCTAATATTTCTCCTGCTACTTCCCCACCTCTGCAGGTTCCAACCGATTGTCTCTTTTTCTCTCCCACCTGGTCAGAGTGAGCCCAGTGAGCCACTGGCATCATCAGCCTACCCTTACCTGATCCAGTCGGAATTCTGGACAGCCAGCTGACACATGATGAGACGGTGCCGACTCGACACAAGGCCCTGGGAAACAACAGAGCCATCAATGGAAGGTGTCTTTAATCTCCCACAGCACCCAGGAGCACCAGCCCAAGCCATCCCCTTACAAAAGTTAACCATGGTTGAGTGGTCAGAGGGAATCAGGGATCCCACCCTTGAGTCCAAGGACACCCTCATGTCCTTCTGCCACATACCCAGGCACTGCCCTGAAGGTTAGACATGTTTTAAGCTTAGACAAGTTGGTTTGGTGACTTCCCCAGAGCCCACATAGCGGTGTGTGTCAGGGAAATGGGAATGTCTGGGAGAGTTCCCACATTTTCTGGGACCTGGGCAGGAAGGAGGGTCACAATAAGGAATTTCAAATTAGATTAGAAGAGGCTTTGGACTGTTTTTTTCCCTAAAATTTCAGGAAATATTTGACCAATTTGGAGTCTAGCACTGTCACACCAAACAGGCGGGCTTGCTCCTCTCTGTGAGCAGCTGGTGTGGTGGGTAGCTGGCCCTCTGGCTATAGCCAGACACCCACTCATCTGGGTCTGATTGCGGTCCTGGGATAGAAGCCAGATGCCTGCTGTTGGGCATTTTGCATTTCCAGGAATCTCCATAGACTATAGTGGGGCAATTTTACCCAAGCAAGACATCAAGTAGGGAAAAGAGGGTGAAGGGAGAGGACAAAGGAAGAGACTCACCTGTTTTCCATAGGAGTCGTGGACCGGGGAGACAATCCCACCAATCACAATAAACCTTCCAGTCTTGTGCAGATAATCCCTGGCTCTTTCTAATTAAGAGAAGAAAACCCAGACATTATAAAGAGGAAAGGTGTGGATTAAAGGTGGTAATTGAAATCAATATGTTCAGCACTTGAACCATTAAGTTTTAGTACCTGCTATTAAAATAGAAAGTGTCAACTTTCAAAGCAAAAGTTTGGCGATTTAAAGGTTAGGGAAGCAGTTTTTAGCCTCTAAAACAAAAGGATTTAGAATTTGAGGGGATTAATCCCATTCTAAAGGTTCTCAGTTGGAAGAGCCACAGTAGCTGGAGGGGCTTAAAACAAGCACCTCATTAAGAGTCATTAGGAGCTGATTGGAATTTGTTCCTATAGTCACTTGTTGAAATTCCTGTGAGGGGCAATAGCTCAGAAGAAAAGAAAAACCTCCTTAGAATATGAAAGATGTGCTGATTGCCTCATCTAATCACCTAGAAGAAGAAAACACCAAAACAAATTTAAAGGGCCTTCTACATAATTACAGAAAATTAACAGCAAGTCACCAGCATTACAGTTGGTTGAGAAAAAAAATCTGGCCAAACAAAGGCCTGGGTAGAGTGTAATGTTCCTTCTTCAAATCATCACCCACCTTCAAGAATGAACTAGTAAAGTAGGAAGGGCTGAAGAGTCTAGTTCTGTTTTTATTTTTAGAATTGTGTGTGTGTGTGTGTGTGTGTACGTGCTCGTGGGTTTGCACCTGTGTGCGTGTGTGTGTGTGTGTGTGTGTGTGTGTGTGTAGGTCGATGGTATTTTCCTCAATCTCTCTCTCTCTCTCTCCCCTTCCCCCTTTAAAAAAAGACTTATTTTATCTTTTTAAAGTTTTGTTTTTTGGGTTTTGTTTTTGTTTGTTTGTTTTTGTTTTGTTTTGTTTGTCTTTTTTTTTTTTGGTCTTTTTTGAGACAGGGTCTCCCTGTAGTCCCAGCTGTCCTGGAACTCACTAGGTAGACCAGGCTGGCCTTGAACCCACAGAGATCCACCCGCCTCTGCCTCCCAAGTACTGGGATTAAAGGCATGAGCTACCACGCCCAACCATTTTTAAGGATTTAAAATTTTTCTATTTTATGTATATGAGTGTTTTGATTGCACGTGTTTATGTGCACTGTGTGCATGCCTGGTGTCTGCCAGAAGAGGGTGGTGAATCCCCTGGAACTGGAATTACAGCCAATTGTGAGCCATCATGTGGGAACTGGGGACCAAACGTGGGTCCTCTGCAAGAACAGTAAGTGCTCTTCTCCACTGAGCCGTTTCTCCAGCCCCAAGATTTATTTTATTTTTATTTATGTGTATATGCATCCACCTGTATGTAGGAATGTACACCTGTGCATGCAGGTACCTGAGTAGTCCAGAAGTGGGCATCAGATCCCCTGGAACTGAAGTTAGAGTCATCTGATGTGGGTGCTGGGAACCAAACTCATAAACTCTGAAAGAACAGTGCTCACTTTTAACTGCTGAGCCATCTCTCCAGCCTCCTCACCTTATTTTTTGAGACAGAATCTCACTGAACCAGGAGCTCACCAATTCTGGCTAGAGTATCTGGCTAGTGAGCTCTGCCCCTGACCCTGGCTTGACCTCCCCAGTGCTGGGGTTAAGCGAGGCAAGCAACAATGCCGGTCCTTTTAAGTGAGGGCTGAGAATTAAAGTCAGGTAGTCCTGCTTGAGGAAAACGCTTTACAGACTGAGCCACTGGCCCAGCCCTGAGACAAAGACTTTATAATGAAGGAATTTGCAAGTGAAAGAAGGCCTGGGTATCAGGGCCTCTTTGTGGATTTTGCAAATCAAGTTTTCCAGGATACTTTGGTGGGTCTCTCAACACTTAAAAATAATTTCTAGCCGGGCATGGTGGCGCAGGCCTTTAATCCCAGCACTTGCGAGGCAGAGGCAGGCGGATCTCTGTGGGTTCAAGGCCAGCCTGGTCTACATAGTGAGTTCCAGGACAGCTGAAGCTACAGGGAGACCCTGTCTCAAAAAGACTAAAAAAAAAAAAAAAGAAAAAAATTTCTAATTTACTTATTTTTATTCTTTCAATGTAAAAATCTTTTTGATTAAAAAAATGGATTATTCTTAGAACCATCTTAGATGTTCAGAGTAATTGGAGAGGTTGTACCTATTGATGAGAACAGGAGATAGAAACTGGTCAAGTCTGGTAAGGACCCCCAAGCAGCAGTTCTGAGAATGTCCTATCTGTTCCTGTTTCTTTGTAATCTCCTAAATGAGCACCGCTGCCTAGAGGCTACATGTGCCTAGGTGACTGAAAGTGTCTGGAGGCACCTGGACACCTGGTTGGGTCAGCTGGACTGAACAGCCATCCACCTCCCCATACCTCATCCCAGTTTCTGCGTAAATCCTTGCAAAAGCCCCCAGTCTTGATGGTACTGTACTTCTTAGGATCCCTCCTGCTTGTTGTCTCTCCCTTTTAAGCTCCTACCTATGAATCTGTAATAAAATTCTCTCTAAAACTCACCCTTTCTGGTCCACAAATTTCATTTCTTGAATTCTCATAACAAGAGCTGAAAGCCATTGGCGCTAGCGGTTTGGGTGGTCATCAAGTTTCCAGGACCCTAGCTCCCCAAGAAAGACCTCATCATTCTCAAAGACACCCCAGTATCACAATATCTCTGTAATTCGGTATACTCAAGCACTCCTCTTTTATCTCTTTCCCACACAGTTTTCCCATTACATTAATAATCTTGCACTTCAGTAGCATGTTTGTTCTACTTGGTGAGCCAATATTGCCATATTTTGATGAACTATTTATGCATTAAAGACTCATCTGTGCTATAGAGTTCTATGGGTTTTGATAAACACATAATGATGTGCATACACCATCAAACACCATGAAGAGTATTTCACTGCCCTGAAGTTGGCATTGTGCCACCCATTTGCCCCTCCTTATTCCAACCTCTGGATCTTTTCGTTATTCTTTCTCTCTCTTTTTTAGACAGGGTCTCACTATATAGCCCTGGCTGGCCTTGAACTCACTATGTAGACCAGGCTGGCCTTGAACTCACTGAGATTCATTTGCCTCTACCAGGACTAAAGCTATGTTCAACCACGCCCGCCTCTTTTTACCAGCTCTTGAGATTTGCCTTTTCCAGAATGCTATTGTAGTTAGAATTCTTAGCCTCTTCAGACTGGGTTCTTTCGTTCTGCAGTATGCACTTAAATTTCTTCATGTCTTCATCAGTGAGTAATAGCCCACCATCTAGCCATACCTCAGTTTGCTTACCCCCAGGAAAGACATGGTAATTGCTCCCAGTTTGGGGTCATTATAAATAAAGCTGATGTAACATTCATGCACAGGTGTGTAGATAGTCATGTTTTTAGCAGACTTGTGTAAATATCTAGGAGTGAGATTGCTAGATCATATGGTAAGAACATGTTTAGTCCCGTAAGAAGCTGCCAAGTTGTCTTCCACGTGGCAGAACCACTTTGCATTGCCACCACCAGCAGTCATGAAAATGGCTGTTTCTCCACATCCTTACCAAAAATCAGTATTGTTTGGTTTATGGATTTAGCCATTCTAATAGGTGTGCCACTTTGCTTTTTTCTTTCTTTCTTTTTCTTTCTTTCTTTCTTTTTCTTTCTTTCTTCTTTCTCTCTCCCTTTCTCTCTCTTTTTGAGACAGGGTCACACTATGTAGCCTGACTTTCTTTCTTTCTTTCTTTCTTTCTTTCTTTCTTTCTTTCTTGTTTTCTTATTTTTGGTCTTTCTGAGCCAGGGTCTCCTGTATCCCCAGCTTGCCTGGAACTTACTATGTAGACCAGGTTGGCCTTGAACTCACAGATACCCTCCTGTGTTAGATTAAAGGTGTGTGCCACCACCCCTGGCTAAGACTTTGCTTTTTAAAGGAACACTGTTACTTTTCTTGTTTCTAACTCTTGTTTTGGTTTTTAAATTTTATTTTTCCTCCCCCCCCCCCCTTTTTTTTTTTTTTTTTTTTTTTTTTTGTTATTTATCCCTGTAGCCCCAGCTGGCCTGGAACTCACTATGTAGACCAGGCTAGGCTCGAACTCACAGAGATCTATCTGCCTCTGCCTCCACGTCTAGCCTTTTAAATTTTATTTTTATATATAGGAGTATTTTGCATGCACCCATGCTGGTGGAGGCCAAAATAGGCCGTCAGATCCCCTGGAACTGAAGTTACAGCCAGTTGTCAGCCACTATGTGGGTGCTGGGAACAAAGCCTGGGTCCTCTGCAAGAGCAGCAGGGGCTCTCAACTGCTCAACTGTCTCCCCAGCTCATGTAAGTCTTATTTAGATGTTTGAATGATTCCACAGCCCATCCTCCCATTTCTTGGCCCTTTATTCCTGCCTTTCTTGGGATCACGTGCATCTGGCCCTTGACTGTCACAGACCCTCAGCTGCAATAAGCTAGCCTTCCTTACTCTCCCTTTCTTCCAAAAAGTCTTGTTTCCCTTCTCTTACACTTCATTAGAAGTCCAGTTCTACCCCATAGCCTGCATGGCTGGTCTGTCTAGCATCTCCCTTCTCTGAATTTGCTGTCTTAACACTTCACTTGGCATCCAGTCTAAGAGACTGGAAATGTATTATGGATTCCTCAAAGACATTCCTCTTGCTGTAAGAGGTCCCAACTGCACAGCAATTGCCTTGGCAATGCCTCTAAAGTTCGCTCGCCTTGAAAAGAGGCAGTTTCTGATAGGAATAACCCACCCCTAACCCTGAGCCAAAATAGTTCAGCCAGAAGAGTTATTGTGATTGTGCAGTGCAGTTCAATTCAATTTAGGAAATGTTTATGGAACATGAAACCCCATGATGAGTGTTAGAGAGATAAGAGGACTTTATACTCCAAAGCTTCAGAGAAGTGGAGAAACAGAAAGTTATGCTCATGGTTCTGATGGGCAAATTGGGATGAATGCTAAAGCAGTGGCCCTCAGTGTTGTCTACTGCAACCCAGAGAGTACAAAGCACATTTAAAACTATGACACAAAACAACATGGTTATGTTACAGGGCAATATACAGAGCTGAAACAAATCTGTTGCAAGATCCTTACTACAGCACCACAACAGTGTATTTGAGTCTAGTCTTCATAAATTTAAAATAAAAAGCTGGTCACAACCTATTAATGGATGGCAAACCTATAGTTTAAGCAGCTCTGTGTTATAGTTCAGATGCTAAGGTCAAGAAGAAAAAGAGGCAGAGACATTAATTTTCTCTGGGGGAGATGGGAATAGTTCTTGACAGAAGTATAATTTTAGTTTCATTTTGAAAGAAAGTAGGGCTTCAATAGACAAGTGAAGGTGAGTTTTCTAAGCAGAGTGGGGAGCTCTAACAATAACTAGAAATGGTAGAATGTAACACACACTCACCCACTGGTTTAGTCTTAACCAATACAGTTGGGCTGTGTGGGTGTTATAGGAGTCAGGGTGAGAAAAGGGTGCCGTTGAGCAAATAAATTGGAATCAAACTGAAGAAAGCCCTAAAAGCCAGGTGGAGAGGTGTAGAGTTAATCCCAGGAGTCTCTATTTTACCAGTATATATTCTGTGAACCATTGTCTATGGGACTTGCCTCGGGGTTGGTTATTAAAAGCAGAATTCTTGGTCCTGGTCCAGAGTTACTAAATTGTCCCAGGTGATTCTTCTGTTCTAGAAAGTTTGAGAGCTACAAACCCACACAGCAGCCACACTGTTGACATCTGTAGACAAGAAGGAATCACTGAAAGCCATTGAACAGGGACATAACATGCTCAGAGTTAGAAGAAAAATTCATACAAGCCATAGTCAAGGTAAAAAATGCACAGGGAATAAAATCCTGCTTTAAAAGAGACAATCATTAAGGGGCTGGAGAGATGGCTCAGTGGGTAAGAGCAATTCTTGTTCTACCAGAAGACCCAGGTTGGTTCCCAACACCCATATGGCAGCTAACATCCATCTGTAACTCCAGTTCCAAGGAATCTGATGCTCTCTTCTGGCCGTAGAAGGCATTGCATGCACATGGTACACCCACATACACATAGGTAAAATACTTATGCACATAAATAATAAATAAATAAAATCTTTTAAAAATTAAAAGTGACAAGCTGGAGACGTGGGGATGGATAATGAGGGTTGAGATGTGAGGGGGACACATAGAAACTTCCCAGAAAATGGTCAGAACCTCAGAAGTAGGATTTCCTTTACCTTCTATACACTCTTTTTTGTCTCTAGAGCTTTGCAGTTAAGACACATTGATGTCCACTACCCAAGCGTTAATCTTTAGACTGTACCTGTGTGATTATACTAATAGTACAAGGACTGTCTGTGTGTCACTCTGCTTGTTTGAGACGGGCTCTCACTCTATAGCCCAGGCTGGCTCAGAACTTACTATGTAGACCAGGTTGGCCTCAAATTTCTCCCAGATACCTCCATTCCAACTTCATGTACTCCAGTTGGTGCTGTTGATGTGTGCATGGGTGTGGGGCCATCCACAGGTGTGTGGGCAACCCACCTGGGGCTGCATCCCTAAAGAAACCAGATGCTTCTTCCCCCAGCAGTCATCAACAGCCAAGAGCTCCTCAGCAAGGGCTGAAGCTTCACGAACCCCTCCCCCATCTGTGTTGGACTTTTGGCAGGCTTGATCTTATGCAGGTCTTACTTATGTAGGTAACCACAGCTGCTGTGAGTCTGTGTATGCAATGGGTCTGTCATGTCCAGAAAACATTGTTTCACAGCAGTCCTCTCTAACCTCTAGCTTTTATAATTTTTCTATCACCTCTTCCCAGATGGTCCCTGAGCCTTGCTGGGAGGGGGCTCAATAGAGATGTTCCATCAAGGGCTGAGGATGCCACAGTCTCTTATTTTCTGCAGCATGACTAATTGTGGGCCTCTGTATCAAGCACCGTCTACTGGAAAAGAAAAAAAAAAATCCAGATTTTTACATACTCTGCAATCGCTAGGTGCTTGTTATCCTGAATGGAATGTCAGCCAAGAAAGATCCAGGAGAAGGTGGAATTATTCTCTTCTCTGTTTTCCAAGGAGATGCCAGATGCCCCAGAAATCTGCCTAAAATAACCCAGGAGCTGTGGGACTGTAGAAATGACATGAAGTTTGGGATTGGAAAGTCTCTAGATCACCAGAAAGTCACTTAATTTCTCTGAGCCTTAAATTCTATACCTGTAAAATACCTTCTTTGTAGGATTCTTATGAGGATCAACTCAAGCTATGAATATTAAAATGCATAGAGATGCCAGGCTCTGACTCCCAAGTGCTGGGATTGAGGACATGTGCCACCATGCCCGGCTTTGGTCTTTGGTTTCTTACTCCTACTTTTCCACCTTTAAACTTCATTGTATATATATTTTTATGTAACCTGCTTCAAGTTATTTCTGGAAAAATATATTAAAAATTGCCTCTCTTTGGAATAATAGGAACATTCTTTAAAAAAAGAAGAAAGAAGAAAGTGCATAGAGGCTACACATGGTGGGTCATGCCTGTAATCTTAGCATTTGTTAGGTAGAGGCAGGAGGATCAAGAGTTCAAGGTTAGCCTTTACTACAAAGCTAATTCCAGGCCAGCCTGAGTTACATGAGACCCTGTCTCAAACAACAACAATAATACCTAGAGCCTAGCTGGCTTTTCTGGAGAAGCCACCAAGCAGTTAAAGAATAAAACCAACTTTATATAATCAGGTCTAGAAAATAGGAACAGCTTCCAACTCATCCTATGAAGCTAATGTTATTCTGAAACCAAAACCAGACAAAGCTTATATAAAAAGGAAACTGCATGTTGTTATTTTATTTACATGCATTCGTGTGTAACTGTGCACAACTATATATATATATGTGTGTGTGTAGTCCAACTATATACTTATAGAAAGAATAATATACCATGACCAAGTAGCATGTACTCCAGGGAAGCCAAGCTGTCTCAATACTTGAAATAATCAGTGTAATTAACCATATTAACATGCTAAAGAAGAAAAATCACCTCATCCTATTAATGCACAAAAGCAGTTGAAAATTGATTTATGACAAAACCTTAGTAAAGCAAGAATAGAATGGCACTCTCTTTTAATTAATTAATTGATTTTTATTTATGTGTATGAGTGTTATGCCTACATGTGTGTAAATGCACCTATGTCATACAGTGCCCTCAGAGGACAGAAGAGGGTGTCAGATCCCCTGGAACTGGAATTACAAATGTTTGTTAGCTGCCATGTGGGTGCTGGGATTCAAACCCAGGTCTTCCGCAGGAACATCCAGTACTCTTAACTGCTGAGCCATTTCTCCAACTCCCGAGGCATTTCTTAATTTGATAAAGATTATCTATAAAAACCTACA
>NW_008360303.1:10968370-10975207 GCF_000622305.1 Nannospalax galili | reverse complement strand
GTCAGAAGAGGCTGTCGGATCCCCTGGGACTGGAGTTACAGAGAGTTGTTAGCTGCCATGTGGGTGCTGGGATTCAAACCCAGGTCTTCCACAGGAACATCCAGTACTCTTAACTGCTGAGCCATTTCTCCAACTCCCGAGGCATTTTCTTAATTTGATAAAGATTATCTATAAAAACCTACAGATAACATACTTGAAGTTGAAAGACTGAATGCTTTCTCTCTAAGATCAGGAACAAGGCAAGGATCTCTGCTCATGCCACTGTTATTTGATATGTTACTGGTACATGAGGCAAGAGGAGGAAAACACATATGAATTTATGATAAGGCACCTTCTTGACCATAGCTATGTCATGCTGGGGTCCAGATTGAATCTAGCCTCTGGAAACTAAAAGGCAGTTGGCCCAGGGTGTGGAAACAAGTCAGATGCAGCTTAGCTGCATCAAGGTATGAATTTGAAAACACTTCAGCAGGTGTCTGGTTGCCTAGAGAACAGGTAAGCATGTGCCTGGTTGTTCCTGCTAACTGCAGATTTATGACTCCTGTGTTTCATGCTTAGCTTGCTTTTGCAGAATAGCAATTGTTAGAGGGGCTTTCCACCCCTAAGCTTTGGAAACTCAAACTTTCACCCCGGATGTGGTTTGTCTGTATAAAAGCTTGCCCTGAAGATGGCTCAAGAGTGCACTTAGAACCCAAATGTCCAGTGTAGTCACTGGCTGGCTAATAAAGGCTTTCTTTTTGGCAATTTTCTGTGTCTGAATGGTCTTCTCTGGTGAATTGCCCCACAGCAAATGAAAAGAGAAAAATTTAAAAACTACATTTATGGATGACATGGTAGTTTTCTTAGTAATATCAACAAATCTGTAAAACAGTTCTAGTAAATGAGCTAATAAATGAGTCGATTTCAGCAAAGTCATATTATGAGATACATAAAGAAAATTGTGTTTCTATATGATATCAACAAAAATAAAACCACAAGGCAACTTGTAGAAAACTCAACACAGTAAAGACATTAATTTTTTTCAAAATGATAAAATGAATTGAATGCAATTTCTATCAAAATCCCAGGAAGGCTTGAACAACTTGCAGCAGTTGGTTCTCTCCTTCCACCATGTAGGTCCCAAGGATCAAACTCAGGTCATCAGGCTTGGTGGCAGGCACCTTTATCAACTGAGCCATATCTCTAGCCTATAGCAAGACTTTTTAAAGCGACTGTATAGACAGCACAATATAATTTTTTGGATTTTTTTTTATTTTATGTGTATGAGTGCTCTGCATACATGTGTGCAGGTGCATCATGCGATGCCCCAGGAGGCCAGAAGAGGGCATCAGATCTCCTGGGACTGGTGTTTGATAGCCAGCATGTGAGTGCTGGGAACAAAAGTCCAGTCCTCCCCAAGAGTAGTCAATGCTCTTAACCACTGAGCCATCTCTCCAGCCCCTAGAGAGCATAATCTAAAATTTATTAGAAACTAGACTAATCCACAGAAATTTTATTTGTAATAACCAAATAAAGGAAACAGCTAAAATGTCCTACAAATAGTTCTTGATCTTAATTGTGTTGGTTTTATCAATCTATACACGTGATAAAATGGTATTTACCTTAGGCCAATGTTAAGGTCCCCATTCTGACCATTCTTAGTTGCATTAATTATAGAAAATGTAATTGCTGTGAGTTGAATGCTTGTGACCCTCCCAAAATTCATATATTAAATCTTACTCTCCACTGGGTTGGTACTAAGAGGTGGGAGTGGAGCCCTCAGGAATGCTTGTGCCTAAGGGAGCTCATTTGCTCCTCTGTTGCCATTTTACCATGTATGGAAGGTGGTGCCAGCTAGGTCAGACTCTCACCAGACACCAACACTGCTGGCACCCTGTGAATATGAAGTTTCTTTGTATTCCTTTAAAAAGATCTTTATTACTTTTATTTTATATGTGTGAGTGTATTGCCTGCGTGTATGTAAGTATACCTGTGTCATGGAATGCCCATGGAGGTCAGAAGAGGGCATCAGATCCCCTGGAACTCAAATTATAGACAGTTGTTAATTGCCATATGGGTGCTGGGAATCAAACTTGGGTCCTCTGCAAGAGCAGCCAGTGCTCTTAACTGCTGAGCCATCTCCACAGCTCCTGTATTACTTTTGATATTTAAAAATATTGTTTCTTAACTGTTGAGTATAGGGACTGTCTTCACTATAGTCTCAGCCTGTCTATCATGCTCCCAGGTAGACCAACCTCCAGACTACACTCTCAGAAAGTAGTCCCTGTAAAGTAAAGGTGCCTACACAAAAAATGCTCTCCACTTTCCCTGACTCTACTGCCACCGTGCATGAAAAGGGCATTTCTGGATGTTGGTAGGAAGCCAGCCCATTGGCGAAGCTGCAGCTAGGGCCCTGGAATTAATTTCATGCCAGGCCTCCTAAAATGTACTCTATTTTTGTCCATATACCCTAGGGAAGGAGTCAAATTGCTCTACTGTTTTATACTCTGGTCTGACAGCTCTGCTCCTATTCTCATGGAGACCAGGACCAGCAGCGCCTTTGTCCTTCCTCAGGACCCTGAGGACCCACCACATTCCCTGGCTTATTTCAGGCCCCTCAGATACAGCTCAGTTTCCATCCTGGTAGCTGGTGCTAGACGGACCTGAGAACAAATGCAACACAGGTGATCTGCCCATTATTAAAAAGTTGTCAGACAGATATATCTTGCCTACCTGCTGGCTGCCCCTTGAAGCTGCAGACACATATAAACTACTCTCCCTTTCCAGGGAGTTCATGAAGGGCTTCAGGGCGTAAATAATAAGTTTTTCCTTTTGGGTTGCAATTAGAAATGACCCCCATCTGCTTGTGTTCCCAGCTGGAGCTGCTTGGGTTTCCCTTGTTTGTGAATTTCCCGGAGGCTGTCTGGATTTGTAAACATCCTAAATTGGAGAAAGATCAAGCACTGAATAATAAGGAAGGAATTGAGCTAGGAGTCTCTCTTGGTTTGGGGATTATGAAAAATAATTTTTAAAGGAATCATCCTTACGGCCTTCCAAATTGAATCTTGAGCATTCTATAACAAATGTGCTGAGAGTTTATTCTGCCCCAGGCTCTGGGCCAGCCACTGTGAGGGAGCTGGAGAAGCAGGGCACCACCCCCATCTTCAAGGAGCTTGGGGATTCAATGAGTGGACACAGCATCAATAATAGCAGCAATAGAGGGACATTAAGTGCCTTAGGGTCCCAGTGGTTGGGTAGGATAGCCATCAAAGCCTTCTGAGAACACATAACCTTGGGCTGGGAACTGACAGCAGAAAAGAGAAAGATGGCCAGGCATGGTAGCTCATAATCCCATGGTAGTATAATCCCAGCACTTGACAGCTGGATGGAGACCAGTCTGGGCTACATAGTGAGTTCAGGTTAGTCTGGGCTACCAAGTGAGACTCTGTCTTAAACAATAAGCACAACAACAAAACCAGAGAAAGTTGTATAAACCCATCTTTATTTCCTGTATTCCTATGCTGTCATGGGGACTTTGCAGATTCTGAACAGACAGCTGCTTTCAGAGTTTTCTAGTTTCCAGAGGTCTTCAATAGTGGGCTTTTGGATATACTTTTGAAATGCAAAGTCACCAGTCCCCATTCATAGTACCCCAGCTTCCTCCTTTGTCACCTGAGGGTCACTGTTTCCCTGCCTTAATCACCCCAGGGCTAAACACCAAATAACTAAGGATGTTCCCTAAGCCCCAGAACTCCCTGAGCTCATTCAGGCCAAACACAGGTCAGTCAGCACACCCAGTCTCACCGGTCCTCCTTGCAGAAGCCACAGTAAAGGCTTTGGCCCATGTTTCCCCTATTCTCTCTGCTTCCTGGCCAGTCTTGTGCTTCTCTGTTGACCCCTAGGCAGTATGTAATTGTTCCTCCTATGAATGTAGAAAACTTTCTTTTCAATGGCATTATCTCCTGATCTGTAAGTTGGTCTTGCCATCCCTAAAATAAATAATCAAACTTCCATTGAAATTTAAGAAATTTTTATTGGTGTATGTGTGTGTGTGTATGTGTGTGTGTGTGTGTGTGTGTGTGTGTGTGTGCACATGGCACAGTATTTGTGTGGAGTTCAGAGGACAACTTGAGAAAATTGGTTCTTTTCTTCTACTATGCGGGTCCTGGGAATAAACTCTGATATCAAGCTTGGCAGGCAACAAGTCCATTTACCAGCTGAACCATCTCATTGGCCCCAAACTTCCATTGAAAGCAGAGGGAAATCAGCATGGCAGGGCATACCTGTAATGCCAGCACTGGGGAGGCAGAAGTAGTAGGCTCACAAGTTCATGACTTAGAAACCAGTCTGGAATACATAGTAAAACTGTCTCCAAGCAAGCAACAAAGCAGAGGGAAGACAGACACTCAATTCAGGGGATAAAGCAATGTAAGCAGATGAAGTGGGCACTTATTTTCTTCGAAAATCGATGATATATAAGTAGACAGATTTGCTAATTCCTCTGATTTGGTCATTGTACATTGTATATGTAATACCAAGTGAGATGCACAGAGGATTGCCATTTAGTGATGGTCACATTAGGAGTCCTTTATTAACAGCCGGCAATCAGAGAAGGGGCTAACGCCCAAAAGAACTCTTGACACTGAGGAAAAGCACGACAGGATTTATAAAGCTTAAAACCACAATTACATCATGCCTGGGTTAGGTCAATAACCATAGGTATATCAGATCACCATAGTTACATCAGACCAGGGGCAAGTCAGTTAACAAAGAGGCTTTCAGTTAGCAATAAGTTCTGGTGAGGCTGGGTGGGAGGACGTGCTACCTGGACATGCTACCTGGCTACCTGTAATTCCTAGTATTATATAAACAAGGTACTTCTGAAACTGTTTTCATGAAACACTCTGCCTGGATGGCTGCAGGGGGAATGGTTGGAAACGCAGAGTAAAACAAAACTCAGCTAGAACAAAATGGAGTTAGTTTTGCCATTTCAGCATATATGTACCAGATTATCATGTGGTACCTCATAAACACATACTATTGTCCTTCAATTAAAAATAAGTTGGGGGGTGGATAAATGCTCTGTGGCTGAGAATGTGTACTGCTCTTGCAGAGGACATGAGTTTGGTGCCTAGCACCCACGTTGGGCAGCTCACAAGTGCCTGTAATTCTATCTCCAGGGGGATCTGACCTTCTTTTGACCTCTATGGGCACCTCTTGTACTCATGTACAAAACCCCCACACAGACACACAGTACACATAATTAAAAATAAATTAATAAGTAGAAATAAGTTTGGGGCCAGGCATGGTAGCATACCACAGCATGAGTCACTCTGCCAGCTCAAAGAGTTCTTGATCCTGTTTCTCTGCTTCATGAAGGCAGGGGATAGAAGTTTGATATCCCAAAGGCCCAATGGGGTGCTCAGATCTGCTGTTTTCTTCTGCCAGTCCCTTCAGCCAGTGGCAGAGTGGCAGAGTAGCAGAGAGGTAGGCTGGGTTTGGATGCCCATGAGGACCAGGCAGAGATGCCTAAGCCGAGAGCAGCTGCACAGCTCCTCTGGAGACAAAACCTCTACCCATTCCTGCCTCTCTCCAGCAACCAACCCCACCTCTTAACTCCAGCAGTTTGAGCTCATCCGAGAAAGAAAGAAATGCTTCCCAGAAGCCCATGCCTGCCTGGATTCTGTCCACCTTCTGATTTCCATCTATTTGCAAGCTTTGGCAGCCATCTCCTGCAATCCTGTGCTGGCTGTTGGGGTAACAGATGGCCCTGTTGCTGCAGACTTTCTTGTGCTCCACTATCTCTAGCTAAGGAATCAAGTCCCTTGTCTTCACCACTGGGAAATGATGTATGACCCTCACATCCACAGTCATCACTTCAAGCAAGCCTTGAGGAATGAGCCTTCTCTAGCAGTCTGGCCCATTCAAAACCTTTCCCAGAGTCCCAGAACCCTCCCAAGCCCCCAATTCTGACCTCTCTAAATCATGTTCATGGTAGCTCATGCCTGTAATCCCAGCACTCTGGGAGGCAGAGGCAGGAGGATCACTGCAAGTTTGAAACTAGCCTGGGCTATAAGAGTGAGTTCAAGGCCTGCCAGGCCACAGAGTGAGGTGCCATATCAAAATCAGAAACAAACAAAAACAAAATTAAAAAGTAAATGAACCAGGATCTTGGCTTCTTGGAATTCACCCTTTTGTTTTGTTTGGATGGCAGCGGTCTCTCTATGTAGCCTACCCTAGCCCCAAACTAATGCTCCTCCTGCTTCAGCCTCCTAAGTGTTGGGATTGCAGGTGTGTGTCACCATACCAAGCCTCAAAATTCATCCATTTTGAAAAAGAATTTTTTTTTTCTTTTGAGACAGGGTTTCCTGTGTAGCCCTGGCTGACCTCTATGTAGACCAGGCTGACCTTGAACTCAAAGAGATTTGAATCTGCCTCTGAATCTCAAGGGCTGGAATCAAAAGTGTATACCACCACACCCAACTGAGCAGGTGTGTGTCACCATACCAAGCCTCAAAATTCATCCATTTTGAAAAAGAATTTTTTTTTTCTTTTGAGACAGGGTTTCCTGTGTAGCCCTGGCTGACCTCTATGTAGACCAGGCTGACCTTGAACTCAAAGAGATTTGAATCTGCCTCTGAATCTCAAGGGCTGGAATCAAAAGTGTATACCACCACACCCAACTGAAAGAGTTTTTTTTTTAAATTATTTATTTAATAACCATATAATTAGAAGAGCATTTCATTACAACAGCATTGACATATTCAATAACAATTTCCAGAGCTAAGATGCTTCTCTTTCAAAATTGGCCGTAAATTTTTAGGTTTACAGTTGAATTAATACAGTTATACAATATTG
>NW_008360303.1:10921449-10967676 GCF_000622305.1 Nannospalax galili | reverse complement strand
AGGACAGTTTTTGTTCCTTGCCCTCCTAGGTCGACTAGTTCCAGGGGACTATGAGCATCTCTCAAAATGTCCTGTAATTGTGGTGGGTCATTTGTCCTTTTGATCAAGGAGGCTGAGGAGACCCCATGAGATGGACTTGAACCAGTGTCCAGTCTATAAAGAGGAGGGTCAACACAGGGGAATCATTTCCTCCATGCTTCCAAAAGAAGCCAGCCATGGTCAAGAAGGACCTTTGACTTATCTTCACATAGGTGAAACTGGTAAAAGAAAGGAGCCAGGGGCTCCTCCCAAGCCCATGTGACCCCTGAGGAACAGATCTTTAAACAACCTTAAGAGTAAAACTAAATCAGTTTATCTGGACCAATTGTGTGGCCTTAAACACCCAAAAGGAAAGTGTAACCAAAGATTAAAGGGGACAATATAATTTCATAAGAGTCCATATGTATAGCTAAAGGCTACATAACAAGCAACAATGCCAGACAGGTGAAAAAGAATATTTTAAAAATTTATTTAGCTGGGCGTGGTGGTGCACACCTTTAATCCCAGCACTTGGGAGGCAGAGGCAAGTGGATCTCTGTGAATTCAAGGCCAGCCTGGTCTACATAGTGAGTTCCAGGACAGCTGGGGCAGCAGGGAGACCCTGTCTCAAAAAGACCAAAAAAAAATTATTTATTCAGAGATGGAAAGCTACACACACACACACACACACACACACACACACACACACGACACAAAGTAAATATAACCATAAAAATATGACAAAAAATTAAAGGTTCTCTTTTTAGTGAGACCCAAAAACACATGAGAGAATTATTTTAAAAACACACAGACTGTAATGCTAAATATAACTGGGTGGGTGGATGGACTAGGGTGGGGGACAGAATGAAAGGTGAGGACTACAGACAGCAGACGAACTCATGATGTAGAAAACCACTAGGGCTCCACATTAGGGGGTCAAGTCAGTGTCATCTGCATGGAATCAGGCTCTACTTATAACTACCAGTCTATTACCCACATTTTATTAACCTTTGGAGTATAAGTTCGCCACCCAGACTTCTTACGTAGGAACAGCTCAGGCTCTGAAGTTGGGTTTATCCAGGAAGTAGCTTTGTTTCTGTCAGGTGATGCTAGTGGTGGGTGTTAAGCACAGTTCTTTCTAGTGAGAATGTAGTCATGCTGATGTGAGAGTGAGGATTTCTGAAAGATTGAAAATTGCTTAGAGGGCCGGAGAAATGGCTCAGGGGGTAAGAGCACTGGCTGTTCTGCAGAGGACCCAGTTTGATTCCCAGAGCCATGAGGCTACCAACAACCATGTGTAGCTCTAGTTCCAAGGGCATCTGACGCCCTCTTCTGGGCCTGGTGGGCATTGTATGTATGAGTACTATACAAACCTGGCAACCTGAATTTGGCACTGGAAACCCACGTAAAGGTGGGAGGAGAGAATCAACTCCACAGACTTCAGAAAGTTGTCCTCTGACCTCCACACTCCTGCTGTGGCATGTACCCCTTGCTATCATGTACACATCATCATCATCATCATCAATAGTGAATCTTTTATAAGAATGCTACCAGAAAAACATTATTATTGGTATGAATCTTCCCTTTCAACTTCCCCAAGTAGAAATAACTTTCTGGAACAAGAGCTTCTTTCCAGGGCAACTAGTAAGGAATTGTTCATACTGGCTGGGGAATTTCTTGATTTTAGTGTGAAAAGCTAAAATTGGACTTTAGTCCCCAATAAACTGAGATGGTTGTATGTCAGGTTGAATAATGGCCCTCCTAGAACACCCACCTGGAACTTATGACATGGAGAAAAAGGACTTTGCTGATGTCCCTTAAAGATCTTGAGGAATTATCCTGACTTTATTTGGGCGAGCCCATGGAATTTTTTTTTTTTTTAATTTTTATTTTATGTGTATGTGTGTATTGCCTGCAGGTATATAAGTGCACCCATGTTTTGCAATGCCCACAGAGATCAGAAGACAGCGTCAGATCCCCTGGACCTAGAGTTAAGACAGTTGCTAACCACTATGTGGATGCTGGGAACCAAACCCAGGTCCTCTGCACGAGCAGCCAGTGCTTTTAACCGCTGAGTCGTTTCTCCAGTCCTGGGTCGATAGAATTCTAAAGGGCTCCAGGGAGGGTGAAAATTAAAGCAAAGTGACACCAGAAGCAGAGATTAGAGGAGACCTAAGGGAGTCACGTGGCTGATGGGATGCCCAGAGGGTCCAGGAGAGGATGAATGCAGATGGCTCTGGACTTTAGAAAGAATCAGGAAAAGGACTTTCCTTTAGAGCTTCCCAGAAAGAACACACCTTGATTTTAAGACTGCCATGCCATGAGGACTGCAGTAAAGACAGGCTGGTGGGAAGGGTAGTGGGAGAATTTACCAAAAACTACAAGTTGACACACTATGTAGTCTAAGCAAGTACATTTTTGGTAATGTACTACAACAGTAGGGCACCCTGTGTCACATTGGCTGGGCACTTGTCTCTCCCTAGGCCACAGTGTTCCTGTAACCAGTGAACTATTCATGCACAGAATCAGAGTATTCTGTGACGAACAGAGAACCAGCGCATATGCCAAGAGCCACAGAGGTGGAGGAAGGAAGTCAGCTCGTAGAAAACCGACCATGTGTAGGATCTTTTGGGAACACCAAAGGGACATACTTTTAGAATAATTCCACTGTTAGCTGGATGTTCCTCTAAAAAGCAAAACAGCTAAAACTAAAGAGTTTCACAATAACCTATCAGTAGCCCAAAATAAAGCCTTTGCAATTCATTAAGTCACCAACTCCTTTCTGGGACAACAGAGCATAAACTTATAGACTCTGAGTTCAAATCCTACCCCTATCCCAGGTATTACCAGCTAGGTAAACTGGAGTTACTCCAAGCTGCTCTGACTTGTCAATCCATCTCTAAGCTGGAGAGCATATAGTGGACTTAGTCAGTTGTTCCATAGTAGAAAGAGCTCAACAAAGTGTTGGAGTACAGCTCTCTCTGTGGTAGTGTTCATCTGGAGTTCACAAGGCCCTGCCTGAATGCAGTCCCAGCAACACACACCCAAACAAAACCCCCTTAACAACATGCCAGTACTCAGCAAACGTTAGCCACATTTTTATTTTCTGAGATAGTCCAACAACAACTCTGAGGAAGAAGGCAGAAAGGGACAAGAAAATTCAAAAACTTAAAAACTCTTCTAAAAAATATAGCCAGTTGTGGTGGCACAGGCCTTTAATCCCCAGCACTTGGGAAGTAGAGGCAGGTAGAGCTCTGCGAGTTCAAGACCAGCTTGGTCTACATAGTGAGATCTTGTCTGAACAAACAAACAACAAGAAAAACAACAAATATTTTATGCAGTCTGACCGTGTGAGAGAATTAGGTCAAAGAAGTCTTGCTTTGGGCCAGCAAAGCTTATTGGTTTCCCCAAAGACACGTTGATCCTGGTGTTGGCTGCTTCTTTTGTCAGCCTGCCACCATCACTACCACAGAGAGAGCTGGTGTTCCCCTCTGGAACCTGGGAGCCACCTGCAGGCATAGAAGCCAGATCTTTACCAGACCTGCTCTTGATTGCTTTTTAAGCGAACCTAAACAAAGGGTTCTGCATAATGTCAGAGCAGCCACTGTTTGGGATGGTGGCAAGCTACACTTGGGTAGACTGACAGGCCTCAGAATCTCAGCTTTCAGTTGAGCTGCGGGTATGTCGTGATGATAGATGCGTGAGGGACTGCTCACAGGCCTGTCAGGCTGGCCCACACTCGCCAGGTTATTGATTGAGCTCTGCTGGCTCAGGATGTTGGACGTTTCTGCTGGAATGGATGAGGTGGCTTTGGAAGGTTCCATTTACTTTCTGAAACTCTGAGCTCACAGAGGCTTTGCTGTTTCTCCCCCTGCTGACCTGAGGCATATGAACTGGCTCAGCAAACTTCCCTAAGTTACTCCATTTTGTTCAGAGCCATTTCAGCAGCAACTTTGCTCCACACCAAAAGGAAAAGGGGGGCAACCTTGGGCCTTGGAAAATTGCCCTCGCCATGAATCATGGAATGTGCTAATTCCAGATATTATATTTTTACTAACCAGCTTGTTTTCACTTCTGTAACCTGCTTGCTGTCTTGGGTCGCCCTGACACAGGACACAAGACCACCCTTGTTATCCTGTTATTGTATGACCACCTAGAAGTTATTTACCTTGACTGTCTTATTTTACTTGTTATGGCTAAAGCAGTTGGCTAGTTTTTAATGTCACAAAGTTGAGTGCCAAGTTATATGACTGTATCACTTGTCTGTACAATGACTGGTTGTTAATTAATAGAATCAAAATACTGCTATATTGTACAAACCTGATTGGTTCACAAATGTCCTGTTTTAATAATAATTCTGTAATCCTATAAAAACTCTGACTTAACAATCATCAGGGCTGCTTCTACTCCCGAGATAGACAGCCCGGCCAGTCGAAAATTAAAATTTACCTTGCTACTTTTCTTAAAGTGGTGTTGGTGATTTTTTACGAACTCTGTCCTATAACAGCATACCCAGGAGATACCACCAGGAGACATTAATAAAATGGTTCCTAAGGCTGTGATGCAGAATAAGATGTCACTCTACAGTATCACTTAACTCGAATCTTTAAAATGATGCTAATAAATGTCTTGAGAGTGAGTGAGGATGAGGAGGAAGTGTACATGCCAACCCAGAGCTGGTGGGAGGAGAAACTGATAAAGCCTTTTAGGAAAGCAATATGGCAGCCAGCATCTATCAAAATGACAAATGGGTACAACCTTTGACCTGGCCATTCCAGTTCCAGGAATCTATATTATGGAAAAAACTGATGCATGAGCACAGAGATGTACTCAGGAGGATGTTTTACTTCAAGCATTATTTGTTTGTTATTTTGTTTTGTTTTTTTTGACACAGGGTCTTACTATGTTGTCCTGGCTGGCCTGGAACTCACTATGTAGGCTGTGTTGGAATTGATCTCTATTAATTTGAGGACAACTTGGTCTACCTAGTGAATTCCAGGCTGGCCAGGGCCTGTCTCAAAAAATAAATAAAAAGTAAATAAATAAATGGAAAAACTAACACAAAACTCAAACCTAAATAAGCAATTAGAATATTATGGTACATACATTCAAAGGAATATTATGCATTCTTTAAAAAGAAAGAGGCAAACATTGCTCATGTAGCATGAAAAGATCTCTAAACACACTGTTAGGTATGGAAAAAGAAACCAGAGAACAATGCTGATAGTCTAGGGACATTTGGGGAAAACTATATGAGGATAAAGTAACTTCAGATGGTAATAATATGAACCATTAAAAAAGAATGGAGAGATAGGAGAGAGCCCGTGGATTGGATCAACCTCTCCAACCCACACCATAACCAGAGGGGAAGAGAGGCAGAGCCAGGGAATAGCTGACCCAGATCCCCTGGGGGAGAACCACGCTAAGGGGCTACAGAACAGTGAGAAGAGTCAGTGGTGACTGCGGGAAGGCTAAAGATCGGGACTGTAATCTAAACTGTTAGTGCAATCTCAAGCAAGATGTTTAAGGAGGGAGGGTGATCCAAGTGATGCTTCTGAAAATGGCTGTAGGAAATAAGGGCAGAGGCAGCAAGACCAGTGAGGGGTTGATTTCTGGAGTCTGGTGAGAAACAGCAGAGGCAGACCTCACTAGCTGCATTGTACACCGCTTGCCTTGAATTAGATATGTTAGGATGCTTTTTGGTTTGGGGTTTTTTTCTTAGGGGGTCTTAACTGTGTAGCCCCAGCTGGCCTGGAACTTGCTATACAGACCAAGACAATTTTGAACTCGTAGAGACATGCCTGTCTCTGCCTGTTGAGTGCTGGGATTAAAGGTGTGTGCCACCATGCCCAGCATTAATTAAAAATAATGAATAATAATTGGGGCAGGAGAGATGGCTCAGCAGTTAAGAACACTGGCTGTTCTCGCAAAAGACCCAGGTTCAAATCCCAGTACCTAGGTGGCAGCTAACAACTGTCCGTAACTCCAGTCCCAGGGGATCCAACAGCCTCTTCTGTCTTCCTTGGGCTCTGCACGACACAGGTGCACTTAATACACACATACACATAAAATAAAAATAATAAATAAAATATAAAAAAGATGATAAAATTTAAAAATTTTAAATTTACTTTATGTGTATATGTGTGCCTGCTTGTCTGTATGTACGCCATGTGTGTGCAGTGCCTGTGGAGGCCAGAAGAGAGTGTCAGAGTCCCTGGCACTGGAGTTACAGGCTGTTGTGAATCACTAAATGTGGTGATTACAGCCTAGGTCCTCTGCAAGAGCAGCAAGTGCTCTAAACTGCTGAACCATCTCTCAAGCTCCTAAGATACTTTAAAAAGTAAGAAGGTTACAGTCCTGTATTATATAGCCCAGAGCCAATAGCAATGGCACACACCTGTAACTCCGGCACACAGAAAACAGAGGTAGGAGGAACAACCAAAGTGTAAGGCCAGCTTCACAGATATAGTGAGTTCTAGGCCAGGCAGAACTACATAGTGATAACCTGCCTCAAAAAGAAAAACCCCAGCCAACCAATCAACAAGACTATCTATAATAATAATGTTTTAGTCGTCTCAGTTTATATAAATATATTCCATGACGTTCGCACAGCCACAGAATTGCCTAATGATACGTTTCTTAGAATGTGTCCCCATTAAATGACATACAACTGCATTATATTAAAATTGAATTTTGTTACAGCTCATTAATTATGTAGATTGTTTTGTTATGATTGTATGTGACCTGGGTAAATTGTGCTTGCAAAACAAGACAGTTAATTCCACAACTTGGTGTTACAATAACTTACAAAATAAATAGCAATACTGTCTCTCCAACTTCTAAAGGCACGAGGGGACCTCAGGAAGTACAGCAACCTGCACATCGTCCAGGAGAAAAGAGCGTGTGCCGTAAGCTAAACTTGCAGAAAACCAGATTTTATTTTTTATCCTAATATAAAAACATTGACGACATGTCTAGTAAACCCTCTTAGCACCTTCCCTAAAATAGGGTGGACACCTTTGACCTGGTGATCTTGGACAATTGCTCCATGTGGCCTGCAGCCCCATTCTCCAAATGTAAAAGATAAAGGCTGTGACCTTTTGCCTGAAGGCAAGTTTAATTACACAGAAGGGAAAGTTTGAGGGAACAGATAAACCTGGAGAGTCAAAGCAGGTAGGACTCAGACTTTCCCAAACATTCTTAGGATGCCATTTTCCCCCGCTGGTCAAAGAACAGAGAAGAGGCCTGACCTCCTTGTATCTCTAGCTGGGCCAATGTCCACACTGCTTACAAAAACTCATTACAGGAAGGAGGGTATGGTGGCACATGCCTGTAGCTCCAGTCCTCAGGAGGCTGAAGCAGGAGGATATCTGTAGGTTTAGAGACAACCTGGGCTACATAGTAAGTTTGAGACCACCTTGGGCTATGTAGTAAGACCCTGTCTCAAAACTCAACATAACTAGACAAAACCAAAACTCTTACATGAAGAGCCAATGTGGCATACTCTTGAGGGAAATCATTGGGAAGAATTCAAATTCAAATCTTTTCTATCAAAAAAAATGATCACAGGAATGTAACCTTTGTAATACTATTTTGTAATCCTCCTACCTTGTAAAACCTTCATTTATGACAAGGAATTCGAATCTTTTAATCTCTTCCACCTTGTAAAATTTATGTTTGCAAAAAGGCCCTGCAGCATCCCCAGAACCTAACAGCTCAGAAATGCCCACCCCTTGTCTTTTTCCTTCATTTTCCTTGCACTGATATTTTAAAACTAGCCAACCCTGAAAAATTGTGAGGTTGGACTCCAGCTAATAGGGAAGACACAATAATCTTGTTATGGTAAAGATAAAAACGTATTAAACTTCTGGTTGGGTGTGCTTGCTTGATCTAAATAATACAACTCACCCTTTTGCAAAAGTAAAAGCTGCCTTGCCCAGTTACTTTCAATTTGTCCCTGTGTTCTTTGTGTGGTCTTGGCGGGAGTCCTTGGACCTCAGATTTTATTTCTAACACCCCTTAAGCCCCAACATGCTAGAATGCTAAACTGAAAACTAAACAAACTGTGTTTTCCAGAATGCCTTAGATATCTGTGGTGGTTTAATTAAATGAGAATATCTTCCATAGGCTCCAAGCATTTAAATGGACAATTGGTTCTCAGTTCATGGCATTACTTGGTGAGGGTCATGAAACCTTTAGGAGGCGTGGCCATGCTGGAGGAAGCACATCACTGGGGGTAGGCTTTGAGAGTTCTTAAGCCTTGCTAGATTTCTAGGTTCCCTTTGCTTCCTGTGCCTACTTGAAGATCTGATGGCTGTGCTCTTTGCTCTAGCCACCTCCTGCCACTGTGCCTCCCCTACTATAATGGACTCTGACTCTCTGGAATCATAAGCCAAATGAACTCTTCCTTCTATAAGTTGGTCATGGTGGTTTCTAATTTTTGTAAATTTTTATTGCCTTTTTGTATATTTCATACAGAGCATATTTTTTAATATATATTTTTTATTATTTTTATTTTGTGTATGTGTGCATTGCCTGCATGTAAGTGCACTCATGTCATGCAATGCCCGTGGAGGTCAGAAGAGGGCATCAGATGCCCTGGAACTGGAGTACAGACAGCTGTTAACAGCCATGTGGGTACTGGGATTTGAACCCAGGTCTTCTACAAGAACAGCCAGTGTTCTTAACTGCTGAGCCATCTCTCCAGCCTCCATACAGAACATTTTAATCATCTTTATACCCCCTTCCCCATTGGCACCCTTGCATAGTCCCTCCCCACTGGATTTCATGCATTCTGTCATTTGTGTTAAGGCCTATTGCATTAAGTTAGTGTCCCCAGATGTCCCTCAGTGCAAGTTCATCCACTGGGGTCTAGGCAGCCTATCTAGAGTCCCTCCCTTAAAGAAGGTCAGCTCTCCCCCACCAAGCAGTAATCAGCTGCCAGTAGTTCTTCGGCTAATGTTGGTGCCTGCTGCCCATTTCTATAGTTCTATACTGGGTTTTTGTCTGTTTGAGTTTGCATGGGTCTTCTGCGTGCTGGCATCATTGCTGTAGGTTCATATGAGCAAGGTCCCAGGAGCATAGAGGACTCTATTTCCATATGGTCATGTACCTCCTCCCTGGCTCTTGCCCCCTCTTCCACAATGGTCCTTGAGCCCTGGGTAGGTGGAGTGTTTTATTATAGCAACAGAAAAATAACTAATACAATATCAAATCTTAACTACTTCTCCCTGTATTAGCCTAGTTTAAATCAAGTGCCACTCAGTCTACTCGGACCTCCTCCTCCTTCTGGTATTTTCCCAAGAAGACCATAAAGACCCTGTCCCTAAAAAGAGTTCAGATCCAGCATCAGTAGCCAGGGTTGACTGACTTCCCCAGGTATATTTGGCAGCATCTGCAGACATTTTGGGTGGTCCTAACCAGGATGGAGTAAGTGCTGACATCTAATTGGCAGAGGCCAGGGATGCTACTAAACCTTCTGTAACACACAAACAACCCCCACAGTAAAGAATTTAGGCTGTTGTCACAGCCCTATAATCTTAATTACTATAAAGACTGAGCTAGGAAGAGCTCAAGTTCAAGGCCAGCCTGGGAGACAAAATAAGTTCAAGGCCAGTCTAGGGCAACTTACTGAGACTGTCTCAAAAAAAAAGTAAAAAAGGGGCTTGAAATATAGCTCAGTGATGAAGTGCCTGTCTATCATGTATGAGGCCCTGGGTTCAATACCCAGCACTAAAATTAATCAATTAAAATTAAATTATGTTCTAGCATGTCCACAGCATAGTCAAAAATCGTAAGAGGCTGTTGTGTTGGACTAGGTTCCTGCACTGGGCCCCACGGACTAGGCTTTAAGTCAAATCACTCATGACAAAGTTCAAAGTTCCATATTACCTCGCCGAAATCAGGCTGCTTATCTGAGCCCAGAAGGGAGAGTTAGAGAGTGTTAACAGCCACATTTCCCAAGCAGCCAGTTTCCATGGCATAGTGAAGTTCTCGCTGCCCCAATCTGCTCACAGATAAGGAAACTGAAGTAAGCAGATGTCAACCACTCAGGTGTGTGTCTGTTGTTGTCTCCTGGTATTCCTATTTCTACAAAAGTAACTTTGAAATGACCTGGCAGCCTTTCTTTTTTTTTTCTTCCTTCCTTTCTTCCTTCCTTCCTTCCTTCCTTCCTTCTTTCCTTCCTCCTTCCCTCCCTCCCTCCTTCCTCATAGGGTGTTTAGACACTTGGGAATAGGATTTCTTTTCTGGATGGCTTCTTTGGGCTTTTACATTGGTGACCTTTTCCTCCCTCCCCTCCTTTTTTCCTTCCTTCCTCCCTTTCTCCCTTCCTCCCCCTCTTCCTTCCTCCCTCCCTCCCTCCCTCCCTCCCTCCTTCTCTCCTTTCTTTTTATGCTTTTGGTTTCTACCTTTTTCCAGCCTTTCTCTCTTTGTAAATCCAGTCTTACCTGCTTGGCTCATCAGAATACTTACTCTGTTTTATGGAACAAAGTGTTTCTGGGCTCTAGAACTGAAAGTAAAGCCAATTAAGATCTTTAAATTGGGACTGGTCAGGGGCAGGAGAGATGGCTCATCAGTTAAGAGCACTGGTTGCTCTTGTAAAGGACCCAGGTTTGCTTCCAGTTCCCACATGGTGGCTAAGAAGCATCCTTAACACCAGTTCCAGGGGTCTGATGCCCTCCTCTGGCCTCTGTGGGCATTACTCAACATGGGTGTATTTACATACATACAGGCAAACCCACACATAAAAATAAATTAATTTAAAAATTTTTTAAATTGGGTCTAGATAGCTGGTAAAAGCACTTGCCATCAAACCTGAGGAACTGACTTCCATCCCTAGGACTCCTATGGTGGAAGGAGAGAACAGAGTCCCACAATGCAAATTGTCCTTTGACCTCCACACACATATGTGTCATGTGCACCCCCCCCACATACACAAGTATACATAGATAAATAAAAGGTACTAACAATAATTTTAAAACTTTATAATTTTGTCCTTTGACAAATCCAAGGTTAACAAAGGCTGTTCTAGAGGCATAAAGCAAGCCTCCATCTCAAAGGTTCAGAGGAAACCAACAGTGCTATGGTGGACAAATTATGGGTCCAAGAGACTGGGAACTAAGGTGCTGAGATTTCAAATGTGCTATTCTCTCTCTCTCCTCTCTCTCTCCTCTCTCTCTCTCTCTCTCTCTCTCTCTCTCTCATTCCTTGGGAGTGCTATTGGAAAAAGTGACTAAGTCAAGTTTTACCACATGACAAATGTTCTGCCAGGCAAAGGTGTTTCCAAACCACCGAGGGGGGGGCACAGGAGTGAGCCCCGAGGTCCCTGCTTAGCCTTCCAGCTAGCAGAAAGGGCCTGAGTCAGGGCAAACTCCTGATCCCTGCTCACCTCCTTCTTCCATGCTTTACAAGCCGAATTCCAATCTCTAGTCAGGCCTCTGCCATTCAAAAAACTCCTGACCCAACAGAGGAATGGTTTCTGTGGCCAGCAGTCAGAGCACAGGCTTTTGAAATGAACAGCCCAGACCATTTGGGCAAATTCTTGGCTGAGGATCAAGGGAGACCCTTCTCTTCACAGGTCCTAACTAATTAATTGATTCTTTATGAAGAACTGTAAAACAATAAGTAAGACCAGCAGCAGTGAAAGGATTTTTAAGCAGCCTTGTATTTTTCTAGATCCAGAATAATATAACATAATAACCAGGCAAAACTCATTGCCCTGACTCCTTTGACTCTGCCTCTAAGGACTTTTTTTCTCCTGGAAGTTGGCAAACAGCAGGACCTCTTTGCACTTCTTGGCAGGGGTGGACCAAGAGGCTTGTCCCCAGGCAAGCTCTAGGCAGGCCCTCCTCTTGTTACTCAGGGGGGATCTACTTTATAAACCAGGCAACTGACAGCCATGAAATCCAGTTACTTTTTCCATGCCTAAGAAATGGGCTTCATCTAAGTTGACAGCTGTGCAATTCATCTCATACTCCAGGCCATCTACACACACATACACACACACACACACACACACACACACACACACACACACACAATCTCCTTACATCCTGCACAATTTAGCCATGATAGATTTAGAGATTTATGGACAGTACAAAAGAGAAAAGACAGAACATTTTTTTCTAGGCACATTAGTCACAAGAGTTTTTGTTTGTTTGTTTGTTTTTTAAATAGACTATAGATTTACTAAGAAAAAGTGAGAAGGAACTCCCAAGAGTGGGAAGGGTTCCAAGGGTGAAATACCAGCAACTTCTTTTATTTTTAAAAATGTCAAATTTGGGCCAGAGAGATGGCTCAGCAGGGAAAGACACTTGCTGTCAAGCCTGACAACTTGAGTTGGATCCCTGGGACTCACATGGTAGAAGGAAAGAAGCAACTCCTGTAAGTTCCTCCAACCTACAGAGGTGCACCTTGCCACAGGAGCGCTGACATGCACACATATAAGCACAATATAAATAAATGTAATAGGGGCTGGAGAAAGGGCTCAGTGGTTAAGAGCACTGGCTGCTCTTGTAGAGGACCTGGGTTCAATTCCCAGCACCAATGTCTGGCAGCTCACAACTGCCTATAACTCCAGCTTCAGGGAATCCTACACCCTCTTCTGGCCACCAAGGGCATTGCATACATGTGGTGCACTTACATACACGCAGACAAAACATTCATACACATAAGAAATAGAATTAGAAATAAATTAGTAAAAAATAAATAAATTTCAGACTTACAAACAAGTTGCAGAAATAGTATAAAGAGCTCCAAAATTGCCCATTATTTCAGATTCCCTACTCTTTTTTTTTTTCCAAATTGCACTTTGTGTGCATGTGGGGTGGGGTGCTCATGTCACAGTGCTGTGGCGGTCAGAAGACAATCTGCCTTGTTGGGAGTCAGCTCTCTCCTTCCACCATGTGGGTTCTGGGGATTGCACTCTGGTTGTCAGGCTTGGTGGCAACTGCTTTTGCTCGTGGAGCCATCTCACTGTCCAGGGTTCCCCATTTGTTCCTATCTTACTACATTTGCTTTATTATCTGTGGTTTCATATCCTTATATTATTACTCATGAAACTATTTGATAATAAGTTGCCTCTTTACTCTTGAATTATTACAGTGGATATTTCCGGAGGAAAAGGACCTATCTGTGACAGCTTATCAACCTCTTATATTTCTAGTTGAAGAAATGATAAACATTTGACAAGTGGCTTGAAGTCTGAGCCAATAGAAGGGAATTCTTTAAAGAATCTCCCAACAAAACTGGGTTCAAATACTGACTCTATTACTTCCTAGCAGTGTGACTCTGGGTTCCTTAAGTTTCAGTTTCTTCATTTGTAAAATGAGGATAAGGACAGTGCCCTTCTCAAAGGTTGCTGTGAGGATCAAGTGGGCTGGTCCCCTAAATGTGAGGATCAAGTGGGCTAGGCCCGTGTCCCAAGCCACCTGTTTCCTCCGAGGGGCGGAGTGTGCTGCTGAGAATTGACTGTGGAGAGTTAGCATCGGAGGGAGAGACTTAGACAGGAGCAGCTTGCAAGAATGGAATGGCCTGGCATTTACCGACCTGGAGTGAGACTCCAGGCCCAAGAGGTGATGACTAGGGGCAGGCCAAGGGAACAATCTGGAATGGTGGGCTGGTGATCTGGAATGGTGGGATCTGAGGTGCAGCGCAGAGCTGGGCACAGGTATTGTGTTTCTTTGTGAGTTACTTCCCCTGGCCCCCCAATGGTATAAACTATAGTAAATTCACATGGTTTGTCCAATAGTGCAACAGAATCTGAGTTCTCGGGCAACAGCCCCTAAATGTGAGGATCAAATAGGCTAGGCCCCCAAATGTGAGGATCAAGTGGGCTAGGCCCCCAAATGTGAGGATCAAGTGGGCTAGGCCCCTAAATCTATGCATGAACAATTTTAACACGTATGACACCGTGCTCAACACCAACATTACTTCATTATTAGACACTATTATTCCCACCCCCAACTTTCTTTGTGTCAAGGTCTTACATACCAGGATGGTCTTGAACTCCTAAACCTCCTGCATCCAACTCCTGAGTGCTGAGATTTACAGGTGTTTGCAACCACATCTGGCCTCCTTTTCATTTCATCGTGATCATTTAGGCTTGATTTTCAGTTATTTATCCAACCAATGTTCTTTCCAGTGAGGTTGGCTCTCGGTTTTCAATAGCAGAGTTGTCACTGAATAACATCTCCCTAACTTCTCTCTCCCACTGCCAGCCCCTCTGCCTCCTGGTACCCTAACACACAAACATCCTGGACTCTGAGGAACTGATGAGCATGCTATGGAACAGAGATAGCTGTAGTGTCAGTCTTTGTAAGGTTATTAAAGTGCTCATACTTTAAAGCAGGAAGCCACAGAGTCCTGCTGTGGTTGACATCATGCCTGACATCAAATACCTCTTAAGAAGCAAGAGGCTATGATGGGAGGCATCACTCCTGAAGGGGGGGGGTGGTGGCAGATCTTGGCTCCCGGTAGTTGGGTCAACCAGCTAAACTTTCTTCCTAGGCATAGATAACTGTGTGGTTAGTAAGGAAACAAAACTAAACAAAACACATATTCAATAGAGACTGACAATATTCCTGGTACTCTCCCCAGCTGTTTAGATATTTTCATTTTTGAGCATTTCTTTTCTGACAGACTTCCTCAAATCTGACATCAACAGCTTGTGATAATTAATTACTAATTATTACCATTAGTACCACAAAGGGGAAGGCTCGCAAAAAGGACCCAAAGTAGGAATATCTGGTTTCAAGTGCCCTGGCTACATCTGGGCTTTGTCTCCAGGGACCTGCTAGGTGTGCAACCATGGGAGCAGAGTGACTTGTGCTAACAGTTTGGGGCCACACATTTGTGAAGTAGGCTCTGCCAACAGCAGTCACAACTGTAAGCTGCAGGCAATATCCCATGTGGAACTTTCTGTCTGGTTCCAGTGACAGCCATTCACCCTCTTATGTGCCTGTAACCTGCCACAATGACTTGCCTGCAGGCTAAGGCCAAACTCTGGGGCATACATACCATATTGGGAGGATTCTTCACATCTGACGCCGTCAGCTCTGCCCTGTACCTCCCAGGGACATGAACCTTCACCTATGAGTTTCTTCTGCCTGAACTGCACTTCCCCCACCTTGGTCAGGCCCATCAGCCCTTCAAAATCACTTACAGTGTTTCTGCCCTGATCCTCAAAGTAGGATTTTGTCCTTCCACATCTCTGCATGTATCACTAGAATAGGTTTGATCACTGGTTCTTATGAATAACAACATGTTTTACTGTACTTTACATGCCCCTGATCCAGGGGTTGGCACCAAACTGATAAGTCTTGATAGTGTTAAACTAAAGGGTATGGAGTGTGGAAGGTGAGACACACTCCAGACAGGGACAGAGCTGTGTTGGCCCTTCCTTATCAACGAAGCATCTGTTAGTACTCAGTGAGCACTCACAGTGTGTGTCCCTGTGCTGAGCTACAGCACACATACATACAAAAGTGTGGGTATCTTAAAACCAGAATTTCCAGTCTACAGATGAACTTTTAACATGCAACCACAGTAAATTGTGTGCATGTGGGCATGATGCTCATGCTAGCTTTATGAATTAAATTCCTAATATTACCTCATATTGACTTTAAGAGAAGAATGAGATAATTTTTTAAAAATCAAAAGTTTAGCTAGGTGGTGGCGTACAGCTAAAATCCCAGATACCTGGGGAAGCTGAGGCAGCAGAATGGCAGTTCAAGGCCATCCTGAGCCACGTAAGACTCTCTCTCAAAATTTTTTTTATTAAATACATTTTATTTCATTTATTGTGTGTGGAGGTCAGAGGACAGCTTTATGGAGTTGCTTTCTGCCTTCCACTATGTGGGGCTCAGGGAATGGAACTTAAGTCGCCAAGGTTGGCAACAAGTGCCTTTATCCGCTGAACCACCTGGATAAGTCTGTCTCCCCACCTATCACCCCCCTCCCCAACCTGAATGATGCGGCAGTGTGGGATAGTACTTAGAACGTGGGAAGCTCTGGATTCAGTCCCCAACAACAGAGGGAAAAAAATCCTAAATTTAGAAGGTATGGTGGTACACACCTGTAATCCCAACACTTAGGAGACTGAGGCAAAAGGATTGCTGTGGGTTCAGGGCCAGCCTGGGCTACATATCCCTGGGTTACAGTATAAGGACCCCATCACAAAACAAAAACAAAAAGTTTACATTAACGTTCCCTCTTAGTATTTCACTCAATTATATATTTTTTCTTGTTCTATAGATCATTAAGTCTACCTCAACAAAAATGTATAGCTGATAATTTTAAAAAATAAGTCATGGGGCTGTCAGACCATGGCGGTCATTTGCACCAGACTCCAAAATCATGCATAGCAGACAAAAAATGTGATGCTTTGGGGGCAACTTTCAGTCGATTTAACAAAATGATAAATAAGCACAAAATTTGCCACTAACAAAGCATTTCCATATTCATGAGCACTCAAAAATGTTTCACCCATGTTCATTCGCATAGTCAGCAACCAGTTCTGAATTCCTTTACAAGATGCAGTCCACAGAGAATGCATGTGTGTTTAATTCAGTCCAGTTTAAATCATCATATCCAGACTACTTAAAAAATATTACAGTAGCCTACAAACTGAGCAAACCACCAAATTCAGAGGAGCCTGAGCTTGTAATCTTTGATCCTTAGAGATTTCATCTTCTTAAAGACTGTTGAAATAAATTGCTGCCCTAGGGGATGGGCAAGGCTGGCTTCCTCTTCTTGAGTTCTGTTTCTGCTCATCTCTGACATCATGTACACACTGGGTTTTTTCTCAGGAGCAGTGGTGACATCACAGGCCAAGTCCCCTCTGACCCTAAGTGCTCCAGTTCCCAGGGACTTTTTTCTGGAATCTGGTATTCATTTTGGCACAGGTCACAGGAGCCATGTGAATAATGAAGAGGGAGCGGGTGGTGAGCCAACTGTCTGTGTCACTGGGGGTCTGTGGCTCTGACTCTTTCCTGAGATCAATGGCTGCTCTGTGGGATGGGGGCAGGAGGATAGAGCTGGCCTCTCTCTCCCCTCCAGGCCCTGCAGCTTGAAAAGGGAGCAGATCAGCTTCATCACCCATGCACATGTGTGTGTACACACTCACACCCCACCCCTGACTCTTTCTGACCCATGTTCTCTTTCATGTTCGAAAGCATAAGCTGAGTCAAAAGATAGTCCTGGTTTCCTTCAAAGGTCACTGTAGCACTGACCATCCTGGGCTTGGAGCTGGCTAGATGTAGGTGCCAGGACTGTCCAGGGGTATAAGCACGTTGCTAGTTTTCTAGGGGATAGGAACTGTAACCTCCTTCAGCTGACTGCCTCACCTCCGCCCCCAGCCCTAACTTAGCAGAGCACCTTAGACATTACTGACACTCAGCAAACCCTAATTGAGTAAAACACCCTTTGCCATAGCACTTACTGAAAATCGGGCAAAATCTGCAGAAATGCATCTGTTAGATGATTCTCTTCTTTCCACACTTAGAAATCACAGTCTTTCTCTAGCTGCACCAAATCTTCCTTCTGGTCCCTGGCCTTGCATTTTGGAACTTGAAACTGGCATCCTTGGCAGCCCCCATGCCCAGACCTCTGTGCCCCACCCTCAGTTACTGATAGTCAGATACTACATGTGATTAGACATGTGAATACTTGACAAATCTTACCTGATAGATGAATACTTTTTATTTTATTTTAATTTATTTTTTTGGTCTTTCTGAGACGAGGTCTCTGTAGCCCCAGCTGGCCTGGAACTCACTATGTAGACCAGACTGGCCTTGAACTCACAGAGATCTGTCTGCCTCTGCTTCCCGAGTGCTGGGATTAAAGGCGTGTGCCACCACACCTGGCTCAATGCATACTTTTTAAAAAACAACAAAGTCTCATGTAGCCCAAGCTGGCCTCAAACTTGCTTTGTAGCTGAGGCTGGCTTTGAAGTCCTGATCCTCCTGCTTCCACATCCCAAGTGCTGGGATTATAGGCATGTACCAGTCTTGGGAAGGGGGGAAGCCAGGTAGCATTGACTCCATTTCCCTCTTGTTTTATTACAAGAGAACTGAAGGGCCAGAGACCAAGATAATCCAGTGATTGGAACAGGATTCATGAACTCCTATCCCATGTCTTCTTTTCTCTTAATATTTTATTTATTATTTTTATGTGTATGTGTGTATTGCCTGCATGCAGGTAAGTGCACCTGTGTTATGCAATGCCTGCGGAGGACAGAAGAGTCTGTCAGATCCCCTGGAACTAGAGTTATGGACAGTTGTTAGCTACCATGTGGATGCTGGATTTGAACTGGATCTTCTGCAAGAACAGCCAGTGTTCTTAACTGCTGAGCCATCTCTCCAGCCCCATAGCCCATGTCTCCTAACCCCACAGTTTTTGTCCCTGGCCAAAGGATGAACTTCTATCCAGGTTAGTAACAAGGGTTATTAAAGATTCTTGATTAGTGACTGAAAAAAAAAATTTTGAAATTGGTTTTAACTGTGAGTTGGATACTGTGCTAAGTACTGGAGATTCCTATGGAGCACCCAGCATGAGAGATGAATTAAACACACACAGGGACTGGGACGATGGCTTAGTTGATAAAGTGTTTGCCATGTAAGCATGAGGAACTGAGTTGGAATCCCAGCACCCACGTAAAAAGTGGGATGTATTGATTTGTCCCTGTAATCTGAGCTGGGAAGGCAGAGTCAGGCAGATCCTTGGGGTTTGTTCCAGGTTCAGTCCCTCTCAAAACAAACAAACAAAAAAGGTAAATGGTAGAGAGCAATTGAGGAAAATACCAGCACCCTTGTATACACACACACACACACACACACACACACACACACACACACACACGGCACCAGTATTAGAGGCATAATGAAGCAAGAATTCCTGAGGTTCTTTTAATGTGTCAGTCACTGTTCTCTGGGCTTTAAGGTGACTTGTTGCTTTGTGGCAGAGCTTTGCTGGGAAAGCTCTGGGTTCAGCTGACAGAGTTGGGAAATGGAGCTCCCCATGCTGGCTGCAGGCCAGGCTGAGGAAGCGTTTGCCTCCCCTCCCCACCAGGTCAGGGACTCTGACAGAGCTCACTCCAAGCCCCCAGAACACCTCTCACTCTGGCCTCCCTGGGGCTTCTGGGCCTCCAGCCTGACACTTTGCCTGGCTGCGGACCCTAGCCTCTATACCTGGGAGTGGAAAGGCCGAGGGAAGGGAGGAAGCCATTTGTGTTCTGTGCAGAGAGTCAGGTCAGCTCTGGGAGATTTGTTCCCAGCCAGTTTTGGGAAACTAAAAAGAGATCATTTTGTTCTCCTTGAGAAAGGAAATCCCCCAAAGAGGGCGGTAGAAGGAATTTCTGAGGGCAGGGAGTCTCCAGAAACCAAAGGGAGGGTCAGGGAGGCCAAGGCAGTGGAATCATTGCACAACCCCCTCTCCCTGGGAAAAGCCCAAAGTCCTTCCCGCCTGGAATGAGCCAGAGGCCACGGGCTCCATCTGCTGAGACTGTGGAGACACACACCAAACAAGTCAAACTACTGACCTCAGTCCACTGTTTCCCTTGCTGGACTTGAGTAGAGTGTGTTTGCCACCTATGCAAGGTGTGGCGGGAAGGCAGGGGGTGGGAGGACAGAAGGGAAAGGTACAAATGAGCAGAGTTTTCAACTCTTCCCTCAATGTTGCTCAAACAATCATCACATCAACTGCATGGAGGTTGGTGTCACTAAGCACAACTCCTAGGGCACATTTAGGACTTGCTTTTTAAAAAAAAATTTTTTATTTATTACTTTTATGTGCATGGGTGTATTGCCTGCATGTAGGTAAGTGCACTCGTGTGGTACAATGCCCACGGAGGACAGAAGAGGCCATCAGATCGCCTGAAACTGGAGTTACGGACAGTTGTTAGCTGCCATGAGGGTGCTGGGATTTGAGCCGGGTCTTCTGCAAGAAAAACCAGTGTTCTTAACCACCAAGTCATCTCTCCAGCCCCCCATTTTTTTTTTAATTTTTTAAAAAATTTTATGCATATTATTGTATGTCATACAGTGGTGCAGAGATCAGAAGAAGGTGTTCGATTCCCCTGGAACTGGAGTTAAGGATGGTCTTTAGCTGCCATGTGGGTGATGGGACTTGAACCCAGCTCCTCTGCAAGGGCCTGTGCTCTTAGCCACTAGTCATCTCTCCAGCCCCCCATTTTTTTTTTAATTTTTTAAAAAATTTTATGCATATTATTGTATGTCATACAGTGGTGCAGAGATCAGAAGAAGGTGTTCGATTCCCCTGGAACTGGAGTTAAGGATGGTCTTTAGCTGCCATGTGGGTGATGGGACTTGAACCCAGCTCCTCTGCAAGGGCCTGTGCTCTTAGCCACTGAGCCATCTCTCCAGCCCTCAGGTTTGCTTTTTTTTTTTTTTTAAATAATATCTATATGATATACCTATGCTTGCTTGTGTACATGAGCGTGGGTAGAGGGGGCCAAAACAGGGCGTTGGATCCCCCAGAGGTGGAGATACAGGCAGTTATGAGCTACCCTGCAAGGGCACCGGGAACTGAACTCAGTCACCTGTAAGGCAGTAAGCATGTTTAACCACTGTGCAGTCTCTCTGGCCCCTAGGGCTTGCTTCTAAGGACAGAGGAGGAGCGACATCAGGTCTATGTTCAGCCTGTGCATTGTTCTTGCTGCAGTTTAACTGCCTTATGGGGACACAAGTGTGTGTACACTCTGTCCCTCCCGGGACTGTGTCAAGCTGGAAACTATGCTGAAATGGAAGATAGGGTTGCTGAGCTCTGGTCCTTATCCACCAAAAAGTGGCCTGTGGCTCTGGACTTTATGAGACTTGCCTGGAAAAAAAAAAAAAAATCTCTGCTTATTTACATTCCACTAACATTGAGTGCCTACTGTGTGTCAGGCTAAGTGTTGGGAGCACTAAGATTTATACACTGAATGCCCCACCCTGGAGGAACTTAGACACCATTAGGGGAGGATGACTTAGATTATTCCAGTACAAAGCCTACGTGCTCAAGTGGTTGTCAGGTTGAACTGAGATGACGTATACAACTGTTTAGCACAGCCAAGGGCCGCCTTGGTTTTCCAGAGGTTAAGCCAGCTCTCTCAGAAGCACAAGGAGAGCCAAAAGCAGGAGAGGGCACAGTATGAATAGCTCAGGGAAAGCCTTCCCTTCTTAGCCGGGCCTCTGTGCCACGGGCTAGGGACTGCCTACCTCCTGCTTCCACCTGCTATAGTAACAGTGCTCTCCATCCTTCCATTCCTCCTTCCCTCCCTCCTTCCATTCCTCCTTCCCTCCCTCCTTCCTTCCCTTCTTCCTTCTGTTCTTCCTTCTCTCCTTCCTTTCTTCCCTCTTTCCTTCTCTCCCTCTATACCCCCTCCTTCCTTTCTTCCTGCTTTCCTTCCTTCTCCCCTCCTTCCATCCATCCTTTCTTCCCACCCTCCTTTCTTCTCTTCCTGCCTTCCTCTTTCTCCTTTTCCTTTTCTCCCACTATTCTATGAGGGTGTCCTCAGCAGGGAAACCAACAGAACAAGCCTCTCCCATCAGACCAGAGTCAATGGGAACTCCCACAGCGATGGGACTAAGGATGAGATGCAGTCTGAGAAGGCCCTAGGAGGACGCGTCCCCCAGCTGCCTCACTCCCACTGCCTGTGCTGCTGGACTTCCTCTGCTCTCCTTCTCGGCTTCCCCAATTTCCCATCTCCATTAGCAGCTTCTCCTTTTTCTGCCCATGGGGGCATTTTGGGATAGCCACTGTCTTCCTGGCCAAATGGGTAAAGAGAAAGGAGAGATTAGAGCACCCAGACCAGGGGCACTGATGTCCTCAGAGTAATGCTCTGAGTTAGTAGTGGAGGAGAAAGAAATAGACCCCAGGAGTTATGCAAGGAGAAAGATGAGAGCCTTCTGGGACTAGAGTTTTTAGGAGGTGGAGAGAGGTGACAGTATGGGAGGGAGGGAGGCACTGAAGAACTCTTTTATTTCTTTTTAGAGAGAGAGAGAGAGAGAGAGAGAAAGAGAGAGAGAGTGTGTTTAAGTGTTGTCATGATTTGAATGGAATATCCTTTTGGTGTTTGTCAGCCTGAATAACAATCAGAGAGAGATGGGCTGAAGAGATGACTCAGCAGTTAAGCGCACAGGCTGTTCTTGCAGAAGATACAGGTTCAAATTCCAGTACCCACATGGTGGAAAACAACTGTCTGTAACTTCAGTTCCAAGGAATTTGACCCTCTACTGTGCCCTCTTCTGTGTCTGCAGGCACTTTATGACACCGACACTTATATACATGCAGGCAAGACACTTATATACATAAAATAAAAATACATTTTAAAAAAATCAGAGAGAAAGAGAGATCCTCCAAAGAATACTGAGATTTATTTGGCAACAGTGGACATTGTGATGGAAAAGTGCATGCCATAGCAACTGAGTACGGTCCACAAGGATTACACAGGAGGAATGTTTAAAGGGGAGGTGAGGACCCTTACATAAGATATTTTGAATAATGATCCTTGGCAACAAGGATGAATAACAAAGGTGGCGTCAACCTGAGGTTGAACAGATGGTTTCTGAACAGATGGACAGATGGGCAGATGTCCTTGTAGAAATAGGTTGTGGCTCTGGCAATCTTTTTTTTTTTTTTTTTTGTCTTTTTGAGACAGGGTCTCCTTGTAGCCCCAGCTGTCCTGGAACTCACTATGTAGACCAGGCTGGCCTCAAACTCACAAAGATCTGCCTGCCTCTGCCTCCCAAATGCTGGGATTAAAGGCGTGCACCACCACACCCAGCTCTGGCAATCTTTTTAGAAAATTAATTAATTAGGTAAGGTGTGCTGGTATATGCCTTTAATCCCAGTACTTGGGGGCCAGAGACAGATCTCTGTGAGATCGAGGCCAGACTGGGCTACATGGCAAGTTCCAGGCCAACTGGGGCTACAGGGAGATCCTGCCTCAAAAAAAAAAAAGAAAAAAGAAAAAAGAAAAACCCACAAAAATTAATCAATTTCATTCATTCATTCATTCATTCATTCATTCAGAGGCAGGGTCTCACTATGTAACCCTGGCTGACTGAACTTCCTATGTAAACCACGGTGACCTCAAACTCACAGCTATCTGCTTGCCTCGGCCTCCCAAGTGCTGGGATTGAAGGGTGTACCACCATGTCTGACTATCCTTCTTTTATAAAATAAAGAAGGGGGTACTGTGGAACTCATTTTTACAATATGGACATACTCTGGAAAAATGACTTTTACAACACCTTGCAACCAGAGTTAATCTTATATTGTGAGGTCATTTAACCTTGTCTCATATATATAACCATTGCTTATACTGGAAAACAAACTTACTAGTCCTTGGGCTCCTCTTGTAACCTAAACATAGAGCTTTAATCCCTCATGACCCTTCCTTGCCCTTGACCCAAAACAATGTATCAATGTGTGTGTGTGTGTGTGTGTGTGTGTGTGTGTGTGTGCTTTGCATATTTGAAGCATTAATTATCCCATTCGTGTTGCAAACAACAGGTGGGATTACATTGATAACATCCATTTGTATTTGTATGTGCTGTTCGAGGTAAGTAGGGGTCAGAGAGGGCAAATTTCCTGAGAATATGAGTCCTTCCACTTTTTCCTCCCCCATTCATGTTGGATATACTGTTTCAATAAAGAAAGAGTAAGGTCATTGTTTGAGAGTACAGTTCCAGGAGAACTCTGAAGGAACTGGTTCTCAAAGCAGTTTGGGTTCCACTCTTGGTTAAAATGGATGCTAAGAGTCAGGCTGGGATTATTTGGGCATCCCCGTCATGTGGTATTGCAAACCACTGCATTTTTTATCACAGATACAGGCTTGAGGGGCCCTTTTTCATAATTTCCTCTTCCTTCCTCCATCCTTCCCTTCCTTGCTTCCTTTCCTCCCTCCCTCCTTCCTTTTTCTTTCTGTCCCTCCTTCCCTCCCCTCATTTATTCCCTCTCCATTCCTTTCCTCGATTCTTTCCTCCTCTCCCTCCCTGTTTTTCTTTCTTTCCTTCCTTCCTTCTTTCCTCCCTCCCTCCCCTCCTTCCTTTGCCTTCCTTCCTTTTTTAAAAATATTTTTTTATTATTTTATGTGTATGCATGTATTGCCTGCATGTAGGTGAGTGCACCCATGTCATGCAATGCCCTCGGAGGACAGAAGAGGCTGTCAGATCCCCTGGAACTGGAGTTAACCGACGATTGTTAGTGGCCATCTGGGTGCTGGGAATCGAACCCAGGTCCTCTGCAAGAACAGTCAGTGCTCTTAACCCCTGAGCCATCTCTCCAGTCCTGTCTCTTCCTTCCCTCCCTTCCTTTCTCCCTTTCCACTCTCTGGCAGACCTGGTGGTCCTCAAACTCAGCCAATGCCTCAGTTAGGGTTACAGGCATGAGCCACCACACCTAGGCTCTTTCTCCTTCTCTCTCCCCCTCCTCTCCTCTCCCCTTCTCTCCTCCTATCTTACTCCCTCCTTCCAGAACTCTCTCCCTTTTTCCTTTCCTCCTACCTCCCTTCCTTCCTTCTTTCTTTTCATTTTGGTTAGGGCTTGGCAAAAGTGATTCCGTTTAATTCTGATGACTTTTACCTGTTCTTTGAGAGAGTTTAACAGAGACTGAATCCCTCTGTGAGTTACATTTAGGATGTCTGGCAATGTTCCTCAGCACTGGGTCAGGAGGCAGCTGTGTTTTCTGTGGGTTATGCCAACATTCACAGAATCTAGTCTGAAGCCATCTGTTTTAGCCTATGTTTTATAGATAAGGATACTGGGAGCCACAACAGCCCTAGTTCTTTAATTATTACCTAGTGTCCTGACCAAAGGACCAGACTTCCTCTGTCCTGCTGTAGAAAAGGAAGGCAAGGAGATGGATGAGAGAGGAGAGAGGAGGAGACATGCTTAGTTAAGCTACCCTCATTCTGGGAAGTAGTGCTGGTCTTCCCTCTGCCTTTCTCTTTCTTTTTTTATTTAGCTTTTAAAATTTCATACAAATTTCCCTCTGCCTTTTCCTTAAGGCTCTGTGGCTTTAGGCAACTCACCTTATATCTGAACCTTGGGTTACTACCACTTAAAATGGATTTTTAAGAATATAATGCAGGGCTGGAATAGCTCAGTGAGTAAAGTACTTGCTGCACAAGTGTGAAGATTTAAGATTGGATCCTCAGAACTCATGTAAAGCTGGGCATGGTAGTAGATCTGTAACCCCAGCTCTTCTAGGGAGACAGAGACAGGATGATTCCCAGAAGCTTGGGGTCAGCTAGTCTGGCTTAGGCAGTGAACAATAAGAAATCCTGGCTCAAATATAGTGGAAGTCAAGGACTAACACCCACGGTTGTCCCCTGTGCTGGATAGCTTCAGTTGTTAATACACATGGGAAGAAGGCACCTCAGTTGGGGAATTTCCTCTGTTGGATTGGCCTGTGGGCATGCCTGTGAGGCATTTTCATGTCTGTGGGAGGGCCCAGCCCACTGTGGATGGTGCCACCCCTGGGCGGTGGTCCTGGGTTGAATAGGGAAGCAGGCCAGTCAGCAGAATTCCTCCATGGTTTTTGCTTCAGCTTCTGCCACCAGATTCCTGCTTGAGCTCCTGCCCTAGCTTCCCTTGATGAAGGACTGTACCCTTAGCTGAAATTAACCCTTTCCTCCCCAAATTGGTTTTGGTCACAGCAACAGAGAAAAGTAACCAAATACACCTTCTGCCTCTAAGCATAAATTGCACTCATACACATGAACACACCTGTAGGCATGCATAAGTGTGTGTGCACATGTGTGTGCCCCTGCCCCCCAAAAAAGATAAAAAACTACGTACTGTAAGATGTTGACAAAGTTCAAATGAAATCACAGAAGTGTAATTTGACTTAACAGTGAGAGCCAAAACTAAAATACCCATTCCTTCATCCTACCTAATTCCATAAACTTTTCCCCCACATATATAGGATGACTCTACTCCTCCTAATTTCCTTTATTATATACAAACTCTCCCTGACTTACTATGGTTCAACTTGATATTTTTTGATTTTATGATGATGCAAAAGTCATATGCAATCAGTAAAAAAACAAACTGAATCTTTTTAAAAATATTTTTTATTTATTATTTTTATTTTATGTGTATGTGTGTATTGCCTGTGTGTAGGAAAGTGCATCTGTGTCATGCAATGCCTGAGGACAGAAGAGGCTGTTGGATCCCCTGGAACTGGAGTTACAGACGATTGTTAGTGGCCATGTGGGTGCTGGGAATCGAACCCAGGTCTTCTGCAAGAACAACCAGCGCTCTTAACCACTGAGCCATCTCTTCAGCCCCACAAATTAAATCTTAATCTGGTCCCTGACCAGCAATATGTTCCACTACTGCTTCTTCCAGTCAGCTCTGTGATGATAAAAGAAGCACAATGTATTATGTAAAAGGACATGTATTATGGCCGGGAGTGGGGGCGCGTGCCTTTAATCCCAGCACTTGGGAGGTAGAGGCAGGCAGATCTTTGTGAGCTCGAGGCCAGCCTGGTCTACATAGTGAGTTCCAGGACAGCTGGGGCTACAGGGAGACCCTGTCTCAAAAAAAAAAAAAAAAAAAAAAAAGAAAAGAAAAAGGATATGTATTGTGTTGCTAAGCTACCATGTGGGCAGGTTAGAGATTTAAACACATTTTAAACTTAGTGTTTTCTAGTTAAAATGGTGTCCTAGTTTGTTTCTTCATTGCTGTGACAAAATACTCTGACCACTACCAACTTGGGGAGGAAAGGGTTTATTTAGCTTAAATATCCTGGGTCACAGTTCATCCGGGAGCCCAAGGTAGGAACTCAGGGCAGGAACCTGGAGGCAGGAGCTGGAGCACAGGCCATGGAGGAATGCCACTTACTGGCTTGCTCCCCTGGCCCCTGCTCAGCCTGCTTTCTTATGCAACACAGGCCCACCTGCCCAGGGGTGGCACCACCTACAATGGGCTGGGCCCTCCCACATCACTCATCAAGAAGATGCCCCTCAGACATGGCCACAGCCAGTCCAATAGAGGTAATTCCCCAACTAAGGCTCCCTAAACCCAGGTGTGTCAAGGTGACACTAAAGCTATCCAGCACAAATGTGTTTATCAGGTTATAACCTACAAATAAATCAAGGAACATCTGTATAGGAAGACCAAACTGATACCTACAACAAAGAAGAAGTGGGGGGGGGGAGTAAGAGGAGAAGAAAGAGGAAGAGCAGAGGGAAGAGGAAGCTAAGAAGAGGAAGTGGGGGTTTTAGATAAGGGAGATGGGTTTGAGAATGGTGATGCCAGAGCAGCCGCAAGGTGTGTGGACAGAAAGAGAATAAGAATTTAATTAATGTTACTTGGACTATACATTTGAATGCTTTTAATGCCCTTGATGGAATTCCTTTTAAATGATTGAAGTGATTCTCTCTAAATGCGATGCCCTCAGAGATGGTTGCACATGGTTTTCTGAAATTGTAAGGGATACAAATGAGAGCCAAAGATAGCATCACTTGGCCAAGGGTGCTATCCTTGGCTCTGAGATCCTCCAATGGAGATCGTACTCAGGTCTATGGTTCCAGGCTCTCCTTGGGCCTGGGAACAGTGGGTCTTGGACTGTACTTCACTCTCCTGCACTGCATTTGCATTCTTGAAGCTCCGGGAATGACAACATCTAGAGCTAAGCACCTCCTTCTCACTTAGAAATATCTCCTTCACCCACCCCATCCAGCTGGGCAGATTTCTCCCCCTTCTAGTCCAGTTCCTCCAAAGCTAAGCCATCCCAATTGCTGTCCCCAGTTGGGAACTGCCACATATCACCAGGTTAATTGAGTCTATAGACCGAGGCACAGCAGCTGTCAAGGGATCCATAGTGTACGTACTGATTTCTGAGGGCCCCTGGAGCAGCCATCTGGAGCTTGAGCCCTCCTCTTCACCCAGATCACAGGAGGGAAGTTTTAGGCCCATACAACCAAGCCTAAGTTCCACCCAAACACTTGAGACTACTTAAAGTCCATTCCCAGCATTTAACACCATCTGTTTGCTGACATCTTCCAAATTGATATAACCTTGTATACTTCTCCTCTGAGGACTAATCTTACAAATCTAATTATCTGCCTGGCATCCCTCCCTCAGAGGTATCTCACAAACATCTTAAACTTCATCCCTAAGTCTGCAACATTGCCTCAGCCCACAATTTTACTATACAGTACCCAGCTGCTGGGACCAGAAACCAGGGTTATCCTTGATTCCTCCATCTCCCTTTATCTCACGGCCCATCTCGCCACAGCCTCTAAAGCTCACTTCCACTTGTGCCATCTCTAAAGAACTCCAAGGACCCTACTTCTTATCTGACAATGAGGAGGTAGAGTTGCTGAGCCGAAGATGGGGTTGGAATGTGAGTCTTGCTCACTACTGCCGCTTCCCTCATCTCTGTGGCAGGAACCAAAACTCAAAAGGTTTGAAACTTGAGAATGGAAAGAACTTGGCCTATTATTCTCTATAACTCTGGAGAAAGATGCAGCACAAACAAGAGATGGTCTGTTAATGCAGATCAGCAGACTGAGGCAGCAAAAGGGCCCAGGATAAACCTGCCATCTTTGCTTCCTAGGGCATGGAGAATATGTCTAACAAAGGCATATGTAAAACCTCTGTCCCACTTACAGAAGGAGGTGTTTCTTATTTATTTACCAAAAAATAAAGAAAGGAAAGGATAGAGAGAAAGAGGGGGAAGAGGAAGAGAAGGAAGAGGAAGAGGAGGAAGAGGAGGAGGGGGAAGAGGAGGAGGAGGAGCTGAGGAGACTAGGATGGAAGAGTTTACTTAGGCAAATGGAGCAGGCAAGTTGCGAATGACTCAACATGGAGCAAATAGCCAAGGCTGAGCAGTTGAAGGGCTTCTTGGTATCACCATAAAGTAAGCAAGGGGGCGCAGTGGGAGAGGCTTCAGAGTGAATGACCCCAACTGGGGACCTGACCAGAGAGAGACATAGAACCGAGAAGAGGGCAGGGCTGAGAAGGGATGATCTCTCAGATCCCCTAGAGAAATTATTCATGTTGCTCAGGGCAGAGGAACAAGTGCCAAGGTGCTTTACCATGGCAGGCGCCCACAGAAGACTGACAGGAGCAGGTGTCTCGCCTTCATCAGTCATACACACAAATTCTGGGAATTATGAGTGCATGGAGGAAGAAAAGCAGGAGAAAGAGAAGGAGATGAGTCCTGAAATTGCTCGGAGGGTACCAGAAATGGCTATACTAACTGCCTCATCAAGGAAGAACAAACTCTCATGAACTAAGCTGAATTTCATAAGAAAATGAAGTTAAATGTTTGCATATTGGACTCTGAAGTGACGCCTGGGAGGCAAATCAAATCACACTGTTTCTCTTACTTGAATTTTAAGTCCCTAACTCTGACCCAGAATATCCTACATGGTCTGGCTTCCATCTTAACATCTGCAGCTCAAGCCTCCATTTGAAGCCACTCTGGCTTTCTTCAAGTTCCCTGCGTACTCCAAGCCTTCTCCCGTCGTTGGACGAGCTCTCCATCTTTCTCTTCTTTCTGTCCTTTGTGGAAGTCTTCTCTGGCCACTTTCTAAAAGCTTTGCTGGCATCTGCTCTCTTGTCTTCTTTCTTCTCTTAGCCATCGCCTTGCAGTTCTTCCTTCCTTTGTTTGCATGCTGCTCCCCCCCGCCCCCACTACAGCTAAACTTCCCAAGGACAGGGACTTAAACTTTCCTCCCATCACTTTTATGTACCTGTGGTGGTTTGAATGAGAATGTCCATCTTAGGCTTAAATATGTGAACACTTCGTCCCCAATTGGTGGTGCTATTTGTGGAGGTTTAGGTTGGCAGTTTAGGAGGTGTGGCTTTGTTGAAGGAAGTATGTCACTGGGGGCAGGCTTTGAGAGTTTACAGCCTTGCCTCACTTCCAGCTTGTTCTCTCTCTACTTCCTGTTTCCCCTCGGAAATGTGAGCACTCAGCTTTTTGCTCCAGCAGCCTTCTGCCATGCCTCCCTGCCATTATGGACTCTCCTTCTGAATCTGTAAGCCAAAATAAAGTCTTCCATCATAGGTTGCCTTGATCATGGTGTTTTATCACAGCAACAGAAAAGTAACTAATATACTACCCAGTTCCTGACACTGTGTTTTTAATAAATGAACATCTGAGCCTGAAGCATGGGTAGGATGTCTGTGGTCCAGCCAAGTAGTCCCCCACCCCCACCCTAGGTTACTTAGAAGCTAGCAGTTACACCAGTTGTCCCTCTGGATATATGGTGTATGAGAGGCCCTGCCCAGGGCTTTCATCCTGATATGTTATGGGGTAGGGTACACTCGTCCAGTCCAGCCTCTGACTCTCCAAATGAAAAGGCCATAGGCAATGAGGTTACCTGACCCATCAAACAGAGCTGGACTTAGCATCTAGGCTTCCTAACTCTTACCCGGCAGTATTCCCCCCACATCTGGCAGTATCATCCTCAATTCAGTTTCTTTCCCTCTCAGTGTTGGTGAAGGGATTTCATTCCCTGCCTCCAGATGAATGCACACACAGCCAACCTGTAAGAGGTCTGAAATCCATGAAGACTCTGAAGAGAAATAGATAAGTCTGTTTAGCTGGTGTGTTTTTCAACTGTGTGCTTTGCATATTGAAAGAGCCATAATCTTTTCTACTTTCACACTCAGATGATAGCTAGATCATGTGTTTGATTGTCAACCCTTAATACCCACCATGCTCTATTTCCTCACTACTTGCTTGGTACATGGTATAGTTCATTACACACAGTAAGTGCTCAGAAAAGAAGTAAATAAATGCCTGTCATGTACCTACTCTATCCTGGGTACCCCACCAGGGTGCTGATGCTCAGAGGTAAACTACATAGACCCAGTCCTTTCTCCATGGAATCTATACCCCACAAAAGAGAGAAGACAGTGCTGGTGTTTAATTTTAATATACTTGTATGAGTATAAATAAAGGTGGCCTGAGATCAATGCACAGGATGACTTCAGGCACAGGAGGGAAGAGATGTGTAGATGTGTTTGTCAAGGAAGGTGTGTTGGGTGAAATCTCTTTGTTTGAAGACATGAATGAAGGGGCAAGAAACTTAGAGGCTATGCTTTTCAAGTGGGGATGGTAGGGCATGCCAAGATTCTAAGGTGGGTCTAAGGCAGGAGTTTGGTGTGGTCTAGAACAGGAAAGGTCCAGTGTCATTGGAGTGGTCAACAGGCACCGTTTTATGTTGGCTGTACTCTGGGTGATGCGTGCGTGTGTGTGTGCGTGCGTGTGTGTGTGTGTGTGTGTGTGTGTGTGTGCGTGTAGTCATTCAGGAAATGTAAGAAGAGGAGTGACATAATCTCACTCATCTCTTAAGAAAAGCCCCTGGTCTGTGAGGAGAATAGATTAAGAAGCCAGTGAACCAAGATCATCACAACTAAGGTGAGACTCTACTATAAGGTTGGAAAGAAAAAAAAGGATTCCAGACATGCACTGCAGGTGGCCGTGCTGAGACTCTGATGTAGAGTGACTGGATAGCAGGTAGGTAGAAGAGGACTGGGTGAGGAGCAAGATAAACAGTGAATAGGGTCAGTCTCCAACCACAGAACTCTGGGTAAGAGTCGGGATGGCAGTCACCATAATCATTTCCCAATAGTGTTCAGAGATTTTTACTTAAATGGAAGAGTGGGGACAGAAATCGGAAAGACAATTTCTGTCAGTTTACATAGCACATTATGGAGATGTGTTGATGCAGCCCTACTGAGCCAACAAGCCCAGGAGGCCATGTTGGCACAGGTCCCTTCTCACCGCAGCAACAGCTTCTTTATCCCAGTGCTTCTTACAGTCCCCCTTCCAATAACTCTTCCCAAATCCAGATATCTTTGGACCACGCAGATATCAGTGTTTTTCAGAACAGTCGTCTGTCATGAATGAGTGGAAAGTGTGAGAGGCTGAAGAAGAGTGGAAATTTTCATTCAGTAGCATAGCATTCTCTGTACTCACACACCAGGCAATTTCTCGATGTTATAAGGACATTTCTGAGTGACTCAGGCAGCTCTTTGGGGAACAGTGCCTGAAGAATTGGAAATAAAAATAGTCTTTGGCTGCTGGTCTTTTTCTTTTGTCCTGGGGAGCGCCTGCTTGTCCTCCTGTTCCTTCTGAGCCCTGTCTGCTCCCTGGCTCCCCCAAGTTTCAGAAAAGCTGGCCCTGATGGCCATGCATCCTCATTGACATCCTTTGCAGTCAGTAAGCAGTTTTCCTGCCAAACCTCTCCTAGGTTGGAGCTCATCACACCAGCTGCCCCCACAGGGTAAGCAGGGAGAGGGCTGTAGCCAACACTAAGGCCAGAAAGAAGAGAGGTGGGTGTCATGGAGATCGTCACCTGGTGACCACACAGACCACAAAGCTGGTCTCCAGTCACATGACACACTGTGTTGGCAGGCCCCCTGAAGGTGAGGGGCCAGATCCCACAGGCCAGGACCTCCCTCCTGGCTTCCTCCCTACCTGTACTTTCTTTGGACATAGTCTGAGGCTGAGATCAGAAGATTGCACATTCATGAAGCATTTTGAAGAAAGAATCCTTAGTCCTACGAGAAAGGTTAATGAGTCTTTCTGGGAAGAGTCCCCTGGTGGACTTTACCACCTCTCCCTCTTTGGTTGATACCCTTGGACAATAGTCCTTTGTTCTCTAGGCCTTCTGGAGGGCCTTGGAGAGCAGAGCAAAGTCCTGGCCAGTCCCAGACTGAATCAGTTCAGTCATTGCTGACATCTTCTTCAGGCATGGTGTCAGGAGCTGGTGGCCCTCCTGGCTCTAGTCTGGTGACTTGCTTCCCAGTACCCTGTCCACCGATCTTTCTAAGCAGCTCCAGTGTCATGTGGCTATAAATCTTTGCCTCCAGTGGAGATCAGGGAAACGTCCACCTGATTTACAGTGTTTTCTATGCTGACCTGTAGACCCACAGTGAGAGGAAGTTGATACCTAGCTTGTAAAATGTGACCTTTTTCCCCACTCCATCCTTAGCTGAAGGGACTAGAAGGGTCTATAGAAATCCTGCTTCTCCTATTTGGATAAGAAGAAAGAGAAACACGAGGACACCCTACGAAGGTCTGTGGAGCTGTGGTCCACCATTTTTGGGCTACATGCTGAGGAAACAATTGGGCAGAAAGAGCAAACAATGAGTCAGATACACAGAAAGGGGCAAAGGTGAGAGGTGAAAACACTTCAGGAGCTCACTTCCTCGTTTGGGGATTCCAGCCTCCCTGAGCAAGGCCCATTTCTGCCTGAGGGAGTTTATGATTTTCTATAAAATACTTCTTGCTAAACTTACTTCTGTCTCCACCACACCATGAATAAGAGCAGTAAAAATATTCTATTTCCTTATTTTGAATAAGCAGTGTTAATTTTAACTAAGCAGTGTTTATTTTAACAATGAGCATGTGTGTGTGTGTGTGTATGTGTGTGTGTGTGTGTGTGTGTGTGTGTGTGTTAGGAGTATTAGAGGAGAAACTTGACATTGAAAATAAATATTGGGGCTGGAGAGATGGTCTCTTATGGAGGACCCAGGTTCAGTTCCTAGTACCCACATGGTGGCTAACAACCATTCATAACTCTAGTTCCAGGGGATCTGATGCCCTCTTCTGGTCTTCTCAGGTTTGCACATACATGGTGCATATACATACATGCAGGCAAAATACACATAAAAGTAAAATAAATTTTAAAAATTAAAAAAAAATATTGATAGCCAGGTATGGTGGCACATGGCCATATTCCCAGCACTCTGGAGGCAGAGGCAGGAGGATTGATAAAGTTCAAAGTCAGTCAGGGTTCCATAAAACATAAACAGAAAAAGTTCTGTTCTCAGAAAAACATAAACATAAAAAGTTGGTTGTAAGACTTATTCCAATTTCAGAAGAGATCAAGGTAAAAAGCACAGCCTTAACCATTAGAAAAATAGGCTTGATCTTAAACGCCTGGGGTTTGAATGCTTGTTTGCTTGGTTTTTGAGCTAGGATCTTGCTCTGTAGCCCTCTGGCTAGGCAGGAATGGCCCTTAGCAATTTATACTAGGCCTGTCACATGGATGACTCTGCAGAGATCATTATCCAAGGCCTTGCTGCCCTTCCCATGAAGGGACACAACCAGAGCCAACTGAGCTAACCACCTTTCTAACATGCTGCCACTGTTGACCCAAAAGCACAACTCTCATCTCAAAGAGATAATTTATTCTGGAGCCAAATACGAGTGACCATGGCCCAGGGATACAGATTCAGGTTACCCCAAGTTCCATGTTCTAGCATGATAATAGTTTCACAAAGTACTTATAGTAACAGAACAAGGCAGTTCATAAATCAAAGTGCTCTTCCAAATACACTGGTGAAAACATCAGAGAGGTGGGCTATACCTTAGATACTATCTGACAGGCTTGGTGAAAGCTGGTGGTCTGCTAAGTCAATAGTTAATACATTCCAAAAGTTTTTTTGTTTTGTTTTTGTTTTGTTTTCATTTTTATTTTTATTTACTTATTTTTTTGATTTTTAAAAAAAAATTTAAATTTAATAACCACGTGATTAGAAGAAGCATTTCATTACAGCTTTAACGTATTCAATAACACACTCCAAAGCAAAGATACATCTCTTTCAAAGGTGGCTGTAAAGTTTTAGGTTCACAGTTGAATTAATACAGTCATATAATATTGAACTCAGTATAAACCCTGTAAGACATAAAATTGAATGAGTATTTACCTTTTTTTTTTTTTTTTTAATCTGTTAGTCTCAGATACAGAGGTGGGCAAGAACTGGCCATTTAGGGGCTAAAGATGGTCCAAAATAAACGGTAATAAGGCTCTGAATCTGCAACATTCCCAATTCTTCAGTCACTGACTGAAATTCTAATCAGTTAATCAGCCTTGCAGAAGGTTCGGTTTCAAGATACAGGTTTTTCTGGGAACTTTTGTTCACACCTCGCATGGCCTCTCTGCTAAGTGTATCTATTGTCTTCTACATCTTCCCTGGTAATCTCCAAGGTGTGATCCAGGCAGCTATGGGGACAGTTAGGCCCAAGCTTGGCTGAAAGCTCAATGGGGCCTTCCAAGCATGCACTGCTGCAGAGAGAGAAGTCATCTAATGGAGGCCCTTCTCTGGGGCTCAGTAAGTATAAGTGCACAGGGTCCCCAGGCCAGATATCAGAAGTTATCAGGGTTCAGAGGGAACCCCAGAAAGGGTTCCAGGGACAAGCAACTGAGCAGACACACAGTTGCAGCAGAAGCAGAGACAATTTATTTAGAGATAGTACGCATTTGAGTGGATGGAACAGAAAAAGTGAAGCAACTTTGGGCTGGGCTGGTGGTGCACACATTTAATCCCAGCACTGAGCCCAGAGCCAGGAGGATCTCTGAGAGTTGGAGGTCAGCCAGAGCTATATTGTGAGAACCTGCCTCAAAACCAAAGCAAAGCAAAACAAAACAAAAGTTTAGCAATTCAAACAGCACAAAGCACTAAGGATTGAGGCTTTTTTGTCACATAGCAGGGGCTGGGGGAGGGGAGCATTTGCCTAGTATAGGCTTTCTTGTATGTGCTCTAAGTGTTCCATGTTGTTCTACATACAACTGCACACATTATAGGCCTCATTAACATTTGAAATCTCCACTGAGAGGTGTGCATTTTAATATTATAATGGGCCATAGCTATCTTCAGACACCATGCCAATGACTAGATTTAGTCAGCTTGGAGGTGGGGTGTTCCAGCCTCCTCTTTACTGGTTTCTTCTCTGTACTAATTTTGTAGCCATTGCTCAAAGACCTTCAGGACTTCACTCTGCCCTTCACTCCTGCCTCAACCCTACCCCCAAAGAAGGGTGATGGGTTGTCCTAAGGGGAAACAAAGGAACAAAGGGAGATACAGTGTGACAGTGATTGAAAGCCTGGGTCTGACCTACAGCAGCAGGCTCAAAGCCAGGTCCACTACTCCCCAGCTGCGTGGACCTTGGCCAGGTACTTAACCCTTTGATGCCTCTGTTGCCTGCCTGTAAAATTAAGATAAAAACAGTGCTATACAGGGTTAGTATGAGCACTGCCTTAATGAATGTGAGCGAAGTGCCTGTCACATAGTTAGGTCTGAGCATTTGTTTAAAAAAACAAACAACAGGCCTGGGGAGATGGTGCAGGGGTTAAAGTATTCCACACAAGTATGAAGCCTGGAGTTTGATCCCCAGAAACCCTTCTAAATGCTGAATGGGTGTGGTGGAGTGGGATCCCCAGAGCCAGCTGGCTAGCAAGACTTGCCATATCAGTGACCCATGGGTTTGATTGTGAGACTCCACCTCAATGAATAATGTTGAAGAGAGACTGAGGATGAGTCCTACCATCAACTTTGGGCCTTCACATGCATGTGCACATGTATGGCCACATGTCCACACACATGTGAAAATATGCGCGCGCGCACACACACACACACACACACACACACACAATTGGAAAAAGCAAACAAACAAGCAAACACCAAGCAGAGACAGGCCTGGTGGCACAGGCTTGTAATATTAGCTATTCAGGAGGCAAAGCAGCAGGATTACAGGTTCAACACCAGTCTGGACAACTTGTTGAGACCCTGACCCAAACTAAAAAAAGTAATAAAGTGACTAGAGTTGTATCTCAGCACTAAAGTACATGCTTGAGGTTCAATCCCCATTACTGTGGGATTGGAGTAGGGAGGATGACCCAAGCATCATCTGGAGAGCTCCTAGAGCCATGCTGTGACATGGGGTGAAACAAGTCCCTGAATACCAGGCTGTGGACCGTGCTACAAAAGCCACCAGGCAGACAGTGAAACAAAGGAAGGTGGGATGGGTGCTGACTTGTAGCTTGGGCTACTCCAGCACGCTGCCCAATGTATTCCTTCCCCCAGAAACTTCTCATAGTCCTCCTCTCAGCCTTGCTTCGGCTAGTGGACGCCTTGAGAATAGGAGCAGACAGTGGGACCACATGCTGTTGGCCAGTTAGCACCCCTTCCAAAGCAGGGTCTGGTGGGAGGAGGGCCGAGAGGCTCCTGATGAAAGAGGCATCAGGAAGTTGGACTCAACCTGCTAAGTGAGGAGCTGTGTCACAGAGAGAACACGAAAGGAACTCTTGAGAAAATAAGGTATATCTTACTAACCTAAAAGCATGTATGTTGGGGGACTAGAGAGATGGCTCAGAGATTAAAAACACTGGCTGCTCTTCCAGAAGACTCAGGTTCGAGTCCCAGCACTCACATGGAGGCTAACCACCTTCTGTAGCTCTAGTTCCAGGGGATCTGACACCTTCTCTGGCCTCTGCAGGCTTTGCAAGACACGGGTGCACTCACACACGTGCAGACAAGATACACACATAAAGTAAAAATAATAAAGAAATAAGCATGTATTTTTTTTTCCCAACTTGCATCTTTAAGGGTTAATTCAAATAAGATACATGAAGTAAAGTCTGTTTCAATCAGTAGTTTCTCCCCTATTATGAGATCTTAGACACTCCAACAGGCAGAGAAAGATTCCCCCTCCTTCTCAGAACCCCCAAACCCAGTCTAAATGAGCCTAGTGTTTCCATCAGATCTTCCATCAACCTCTCTGTCTCTGTCTCCCTGTTCTCTACTCCCACTTTCCTGGGTTTATTCAAGGTCCAGCTGAGATTTTTCAGGCTGCAACTCAGCTGGGATCCCCTTGCACAATCAAGCCTTCATGGCTCTTGCAGGGAGGGCACAGAGGTGTGTGCAAAACTGTGGGGGACATGAGGGTGGGCTGGGGGTGCAGAGATGTACGAGCTCTGGCACTGGAAGAAGGGCAGCCATCAATCACAGCTGCTGGCATAAAACACGCATGAGAGTCAGGGGAGGGGGCTGGAGAAAGTTGCCAAAGCCTATTTTTCAGCACACAGCTGGGGACTTGAGGAGGAGGAGGGCTGATAGAGGAGGCTGGAGGGGAGGAGCTGGCAGGGTGCCCGCTGGAGAAGCTAGATGAAAGGCAAGGAGACACCCTGGAGCTGAGTGGCAGAGGGAGGCAGAGGCAGGTTTGGTCTCCCCGAGTGGGCAAGAGAATCAGGAAACCTGGAATACAAACACCTTTTTCTCCCCTGATGAAAAGCCCCCAGGCTTTCTTCCCCGACTCCCTTCCTTACTGGGAGGCTCCTTGCTTTCTCCTAATGGCAGGCTCCCTCAGGCCAGATTCAATAACAGTTCCCTCCCGCTGGGAACTCAGAACCTGCCCTAGTGTGACCCTCTGGTCAGCGGTACCCCCCACTGTGCTCCCAAACCCAATCTATCCTCACTATACCAAAGCCTCACACTCGCTTCCCAGGTCACTTAGAGAACTATTTATTCTGCCACAAACAAAGGGCATGGGCTTTTCTAGAATTTGTTTTTTGTTGTTGTTGTTGTTTTATTTTTTGAGACAGGGTAGCCCTGTAGCCCCACCTAGCCTGGAACTCACTAGGTAGACCAGGCTGGTCTCAATCTCAGAGATAGCCTGCCTCTTCCTCCCTAGTACTGGTATTAAAGGCATGCGCCACCACAAGGGGCTAGAAATCGTTTTTATTTCAATTAATTTTGTTGCTTTGTGTATGTATACATGTGTACATGATGTGCAGGTTAGTGCAGGCACACATTTACCATGGAGCCTGTGTGAATGTCACAGGACAGCTTTCGGGATCAGTTCTCAACTTCTACCTTGTTAGAAGCAGGGTCTGTCTTTTTGCATCAGAGCACTGCCCATTCCAGGCTAGCTGGCCTGTGAGCTTCCCGGGGAGTCTACTGTCTTCCCCTCCTGTCTCCCCATAAGAACGCTGGTACTCATGCTATGTGCATCCATCTTTTTACAAGGATTCTGGGGATCCAAACTCAGGTCATCAGTCTGATACAACCAGCACTTTTACCCACTGAACCATCTTCTGGCTCCTTTTCTAGAATTTGTATGCAGGGTGTAGACTCTCAAAGTTAAACCTGCATCTTTCTGTATTCTTTGATCTCACCAATGTGGGACTTTTTTTTTTTTTAATTGACAGCCTTATCTTATCTAACTGTCTTTTGGGGGAAATCATAGCCCAGAATGCATAGCAGAATTAAATTATAAAAAGCAGGATGTAATATTAATCACTGAGAATAATAAGTTTAAAAAGCATCAAATGTGGAATAAATTAGAGCACTCAGTAATGTAAAAAGGAACCAAAGGGAGGGAAAACTGAGGGTAAATACAGTGAGTGAGAGATGTAACATAAGGTAACATAAGGTCTGGGATCTTCGAAAGCATGTGAAATAAAAGTGACATGCAGCCAAACATTGTCACCACCTACTCACCACTAGAAAGGGTGGGGAGAGTTTAAAAAGTGAGGGGCCCCAGAATGTTTTTAGGCCTGAAAGACAGGATGCTGGCCATTAGGGTGTGAATGTGAATGCCCCCTACAGGTTCCTGTGTTCACTTAGTCCCCAGATGGCAGCACTGTTTAGGGAGGTTGTGGAACATTTAGGAAGAAAGGCTTAGCTGGAAACAGTGGAGAGTTGGGGGAGGGGCTTATAGGTAGCTGGGGAGGGAGTTTATAGCCCAGCTTTGGTTCCCCTCTGAGCTCTCTGCTTCCTGGCTGCTGATCTGATGTTAGCAGCCCCCTCAGGCCCCTACTGTCACAGCAGCAAGCTGTGAGCCACTCCTGCCACCATGCCTTTAAGGGGACTATGCCCCTTAAACTGTAAGCCAAAATAAATCCTCCCTTAAATTGCTTCCATCAGACATTCTGTCACAGCAATAAGAAAAGTCACTATAATATGCTATCCAAGCCCAGGAGGACCACTCCAGAATTGCTTCCAAACTATTCTGGATCAGAAAGAAATTTCACAGCTTCCTTGGATCTGACCATTTCCATAAGGATCCATTCCCAGCCTCACCCAGGTTTGGCTGTATTCCCCTGCCACCCTCCTTGCTGATTTCTGCACCTCTCCTAGTGTTGTTTGCAGCAGTGATGGAATGTCAGGAGCCACAGGGAACAGGACTCAGAGACAGTGATACAAGCCCAGGTGGCAGTGGCAGTGTCTGGCTCCAATGGAAAACCCCATGGAAAAGGATTCCAGCCAGCTACACATAGCCCCTTGTGGGAATAATCAAAACCCAGGAGGAAGCCAGTGCTCAGAGAACCTTCCAGTGGGTACTTGGAACATTAAGAGGTGTTTACTGAGTATCTCCAGACAGGCTGCCGGACAGACACAGGTTAGGTCTTGGGTCAAAAACTCAAGCCAGACATGAAAGGGTCATCTGTACTGTAATAGACAGAATAATGCTCTTTCCCCAGTTGTCTGCATTTTAATTTCTGCAGCCTGTGAGTTGTTTCCATTTATGGCAAATGTTTCTTTGTAGGTGTGATTAGGTTAAGGGTCTTCAGATGCATAGTCTGTCCTGGATTATTTATTTGCATCCAGCAGAGGTCAGAACTCTGTGGGGTTAGGAGCCTCTAGACCAGGTGTGTCTAAGAGCTTCATTCATCCCAGGATAGCAATGAATGAGGCCCAACATGTTTGTCAATCACCACATTATGCCATAATGTTCAAAGATTGGACACTCCTGCAGTCCAGAAGATGGACTGGGCAAGGAAACAGATTTCTCCCTAGAGGCTCCTAAAGGAAGAGCAATCCACCCAACCCATGTCATACTTCTGACCTCCCAAACTATAAGATGACAAGTTTCTATTGATTTCTGTTTGTGGCCATTTGTTGCAGCAGCAATAGGAAATGAGCACACTCACTAAATGACCTGACTTCCCTCTGGCTCCAGCCATTTCTGGGTAAGCCTGGAACATGACGCGCCACTTGGCCTTCACAGACAAGCTGATGCTGGTGCTTTGACGTAAATGCCACCATTAGCCTTGCCATTTACAGCTATGAACTGGTTCTCCTGGGCCTTCTCAGGGAGAAGTTCAGTCTAATTGTTTCCAATAAGCATGAAAACTGAAAGGAGGAAATGATAGACACAGGTACGGAGGCTTTGAAACTGCACAGTGCCCTTTCCTCACCAAAGAGGATGCCGGGCAGGCTCCCCTCCAGCAGAAGCACCTCTCTTCTGAGAACGGGCTTCCCTACTACCCCTCCCAGCCACCCTCAGTGGCAAGCATGTGAGTGTGCCAGGGAGACTGTGACTTGCTCAATGCTCACTGTTATCCTTTCAGATGAGTAGGGCACCGCCACAGGTGGGCTGGAGGGTCAAGCAGGTTATATGACTCTGGCCTCCCAATTCCTATGTCACCTGAGTAGTGTGGTTAAACAAACATCAGAGGAGACCTTCTTGAGCCTCAGGGCCTCCTCAAGAGAACGATGCCGTGCATAGGCTGAAGCCTGTTTCCAAAATTTCTGAGTCCTCTTGGTGCCAGCTACTCCCCTCTGTTCCTGAATTCTGCCTTATGCAGAAACCCTCAGTCCTGAGGACCCCACCAACAGTGGTTCCTACTGCAGAGCACATGCTGTGCTTTCTATGGAAGCTTGTTAGGGGACTGAGGAGATGGCTCGGTCAGTAAAGTGCTTGTCTTGCAAGCTAGAGAATCTAAGGTTGATCCCCAGAACCCATATAAAAAAAATCCTGGCATAGTGGCATGTGCTTGTAATCCCAGCACTGGGAAGGAAGAGATAAGTGGATCCCTGGGGCTTGCTACTCACCCGAGAAATGCCACCACCTGAAGTTGTCATTGGCCCTTCACATGCACATGCATGTGCCCATGCATACATACTCTTGACACACATGAACACACACACACACACACACACACGCACACACAGAGGAAAACCTACTGGAATTGAAAAACCATATTTACCTGAATTCACTTCAACACTCAAGAGTCTATCTGTGTAGCTATGGTGAGTACAAGAGCACCCATTCTTCAGGTCCTGACTGGGACACCCCTGGATAGCTGATCATTGGTGTTTGGAAGGCTCAGGTTGCCCTTGAAAGGAAGCGCTGGGCCTACTTCCTGTCTGCTCGGTCAGCAGGTCAGGAACAGGTCACATGATATTGTCCTAGTGGAGAGAATTAAAGTACTAGGGCACAGTTGGGCATAGGTTATCACGAACATCTGATTCAGCCAGGCCTCCTTATTGTGCTGATTAATAATGAGTGTGAAGTATAAGATGTCTTTGCAATATGCTCAATTATTCTATTATTCCTATTTTACTGAGGCTCTGTGTTTCTATGTAAAGTCACCAAACAACTACAACAAAAATAACAATTTCAAACCACCGATAAACACTTGAGAGGCTAAGGCTGGAGGACCTTAAGGCCTGCCCGAGCTACATAGCCAGTTCTAGGCTAGCCTGGGCTACACAGCAAGATGGTTGCAAAACAAAACAATCCTCAAATAACAAGTGTCACCTTTTTTAGACCGCATGTTTGTTATTGGCAACCCTATTCATTCAAATGTCCAGCTTAGAAAAGTCTGCTAGAAACTGCTTGGTTTCTACACTGCACTTCTATTACTCCTTTCCCGAAGCTTGGAAAATTGGCGTCTCTGGTCATGTGTAGATGAGGAGACAGCCCTTCAGTCCTTAGTATAAAATGTGAAGGAATGACCAATGTGGTCACCATTTGAATCTATATCTGTTATGGTTTGAATCTGAAATGTCCCCCACAGGCTCCCTAGCTGGCAGAGGTGGGTCCTTAGGGTGAGACTTGAAGGTTAATGTTGACCTCTGGTTCTGATCCAGCTTCCTCGGTGTCTTGGCCAGCTGCCAGGGTATGACCAGCTGTCTTACACTCCTGCTAACATGAACTGAGCTGTTCTAGCTTCCATGCCTTCCCCACCATAATGAACTAGAAGCTCTTGAAACCATGAGCCAAAACAAATCCCTCCTCCATTAAGTCAGGCATTTTGTTCCAGTGATAAGAAAAATAACTAATATGATATGATTATTATGATGATGATAATTATTATTTGAGGTGCTGGGAGTCAAAGTCAGGGCCTTGTACATACTAAGCAAGTGCTACATCCCCAGCTCTTATATTATTTTAAAAAATACTTTAAACTTTTTTGTGTATGAATATTTGCCTGTATGTATGTATGTGCACCACATGTGTGCATGTTGCCTCAGGAGGCCAGAACTCCTGGAACTGGAGTTAGAGACAGATGTGAGCCTCCAGGTGGGTGCTGGAAACCAAACCTGGGTCCTTTGTAGGAGCAGTAAATGCTTTTAACTGCTGAGCCATCTTACCAACCTCCTCTTATACTAAAAATAAATGTTTTGCCAATTAAATTATAGTCTCCCTGGGACTGGAGAAATGGCTCAGCAGTTACGAGCACAGGCTACTCCTGCAGATGGACCCAGGTTTGGTTCCCAGAACCCACATGGCAGCTAACAACCATAAATAACTCCAATTCAAGCGGATATGGCTCCTACTTCTGCCTCCATGGACATGGAATAACATGGGTGCACTTACATACATGCAGGCAAAACACTCATACACATAAAAATAAAAAGATAAATTTTTAAAGACTATTTTAAAAGTTGGGCATGTTGGCACATGCCTTTGATCCTAGCAATCGGGAGGCAGAGGCAGCTGAATCTCTGTGAGTTCAAGGCCAGCCTGGTCTACACAGTGAGTTTCAAGCCAGCTGGGGCCATAGGGAGACCCTGTCTCAAAAAAAGACAAATAATAAATAAATAAATAAATAAATAAATAAATAAATAAAATTAATAAACTACAATAAAATTCTTTCACAAAGAACACAGGGCAGCAGAGTGGAAAGAGGCAGATGGAACAAGAGTGGCAGAACACTGATAAGTGAGAAAACAGAGCTAACAGAAATCTAGCGTGTGATTTTCTCTGTATTTGTGTATGCTTGCTAACATTCTTACAATCACATTTACTCATTTGTGAATTGGAGGGCACATCACAGCACACCTGTGAGGGTCACAGGGCAACCTGTGAGAGTCCATTCTCTCCTTCCACCACATAGGTCCCAGGGACTGAAGTCAGGTGGGTCAGGTTCAGTAGCAAGTGCCTTTACCTGCTGAACCTTCTCTCAGCCCTCTTTTAACGTTTTTAAAAATAAGATTCTTAGGGCTGGAGAGAGCTCCTTGGGCAAGATTCCAACCCTCCCATAACAAGCTAAGCACCTGGCTCCTGCCTGTAATCCCAGTCTGAAGGAATCAAGAGACAGGAAACTCACTGGGCGCTCTCTGGCTTCCAGCCCAACTGAGAAAATGTGGCCCCAGGTTAGACAGACATTTTACATAAGATATACAAGAGGTTAAAAGCTACGTGAAAAAGTCTTCAAATCATTAGAAATCAGAGAAATACAACAACATAAAACAGTAATAAGATATTCCATACCAGTTTTTAAAACAGTATCTTTGACATTTTTTTATTTATTACATTTCTTTATTGTGTGAGTATGTACATGTGTGTGCACAGGTACATGCACATGCAAGCATGTGGTGGTCAGAGGACGACTTGTGGGAGTCGGTTCTCTCCTTCCCAACATGGGTCTCAGAGATCAAGCTCAGGGTTGTCAGGCTTGGTACCTTTACTCAATAAGTCATCTTACTGGTCCTGAAAATTCTTAAAGTTGGAGTAATTACAGATTCACAGGAAGTTGCAAAGAGAACAAAGATAATATTCTTCACTGTTCCCCTTCTGAGTACATCTTTTTTTGAGACAGGGTCTCATGTAGCCTATGCTAACACTGAATTATGACCCTGAACTTCTGGTCTTTCAGTCTCTATCCCTAGAGTTCTGGGATTACAGGTATTAGTTACTATTCCCATTGTTACACAATGCTGGAGAATGAACCTGGGCTTCATGCATGCTTAGTAAGCACTGGATCCCCAGGTTATCTAGTATACCTTATATCACTCTATACCAACTTGTTAACACACAATTAGACACTGACAATGCCTTATTGCCTAATATTGTTGGTAATGTGGAGGAACTGAAACTCCTATACTCTGTTAAGATTGTAAAACAGCAATTGCTTTGAAAGATCATTTGATAATCTTTCATAAAGTTAAACATCCTATGACTCAGAAATTCTATTCCTAAATGCTGACCAAAAAAGAAATAAAAAACATTTACATAAAAGCATTTATATAAAACCCCCAAAATATTTATATTTCATGTGTTCACAATAGCTCCAAACCAGAAACATCCAAAATTTTCATTAATAGGAACATGGATAAACAGATAGTGGTGGGTCCATAGAATGAAACACAACTCAACAATAAAAAAGGACCAGAAGGATCAAGAGGATCAGAAGCTCAAGATCATTTTCAGCTACATAATAAGTTTGAGGCCAGCTGTGGGCTACACAAGACTTTGTCTCAAACAAACAACAAAAAAGCCCACACAAAGCAACAGCAACAAAAACTACTAATAAATTGATGTTTCAAAAACATTATGTCAAATATAAAAAGCCAACACAAAACAATTTGCACTGTGTAATTTCATTTATCTTAAGTTCATAAATGCAAAACAAATCTAAGGTGACTACAATAAGAAAATAGCTTTTTGTCAGAGATAAGGACTGCTGGGAAGAGGGTGCAAGAAAGCTTTCTGAGGAATTGGAAATGGTCTGGATGGCCAATATTTATATCTGGAACTTGGTACTGTAGTGACTCTATCAAAACTCATTGAATTGCATATTTAAGATCTGAAATGATTTCCATTCCCATAAAGTAGGAATAACTTTTAAAGTATGGACAGAATCTGGACTAGTGACTTTTACTTAACTTTGTACCCCAAAACTACAATCTATAATGTGTCAGGGTAATATTAATTATATTGGTAAACTGTCAACGTGCTGTTTGAACTTACTGAGACACTGACTCTGAAGATGGGATTGGCCCTCCCACTTCAGGCTCAAGCCTGTTATCTCAAGATGTGTTCTCCAAGACTTTTCCAGGTTCAGGCTGGCCCCCTGACCCTGTGACAAGGAGGAGAACCACAAAACAGCCTAAGAGTAAAGGCACTATGCAGCTGAGAACCGCTAAGGTGTAAATTAATTTCAACAGAGGGTATTACTGAGTATAATAAAACTAGCTAATGGAATTATTTTCAGTACTATTTAGATTTTATTTATTCTTAACCTAATCTGTTAATGTTTTCTTTTGTCTTTCCTGTCTCCTACAAGGTTTTATTAACTTCCTTCAATTATTCAGCTTTTATAAAAGAAAAGATGCTACCTCAAATCTATATGGAAACTTAACTCTTTCTTTAGACCACTAATTACCTATACAAAATGACATATAAGCTGATTGGGTAAAATCTTATTTATTGAATACC
>NW_008360303.1:10856873-10920943 GCF_000622305.1 Nannospalax galili | reverse complement strand
AAACCACCACCCTTCTGGGGCTCATCTTCCCTCAGCTTCCACTAAATAAACCTCAGGATCAACTTGTTCCACAAACTTCCCTCCCTTCTGGCTCACTGCGTTTTTTCCAATTTTCTCCCATCCCATTCCTTGTACTTTGTCTCCATCCACTGGCTGGTCACACCACGCTCTCATTGCAGGGTTTTCCGCTCCTCTCGCTTGCCTCGAAATCACATGTGTGTCGGAAAACCCTATCCTTTCTCTGGATATAGGGCGTTATTTCCAGAGATAAGAGCACGCACTACTTCCTGTCCAGGACAGGATCTCGCCTTTCCTCTCTCTGATGATCTAATTGCAGGATGCCACCTTCTGGGACTTGGAAATAACTCAAAAATAATAACTCGAACCCGAGCAACAAAAAAAGGACACTTTGTTTTGATGCCTGGTTCTCCTCGCTCTCATTTTGCGTGACCGATGCCAAAGCTCTTTTCCTCCTACTCCCTCCCCGTCTCTCTCTCTTCCTCATCTGCTGCACTTTCCTGCCCAGACTCATGATCCTGCTTCCACTCCCTATGGAGAGAGGATTTTCTTTGTCTCCCATCTGCTCGGTTCTGTCTCTACCTCCTACCCACTTGCTGGGTTCTTTCTCTATCTCCCCTTCACTCTGTACTTAATCTGTCACTATGGGAAACACCCACTCAAAGTCTCAGGGTCTCACACCTCTTGCTTGTCTTCTTAAATCCTTAAAACAGCTAGGAATTTTGGACACAATCAGGCCAAAATGCCTGAAGTTCCTGTGGACCACTGCCTTACCTCAGTATGAGTTAGATAATAACTCTGTTTGGCCAGACACTGGAACCTTAAACTTCAATATTTTGAGAGATTTAGAAAATTTCCACCATCATAAAGGCAAATGGTCCAAATTACCAAATATCCAAGCTTCCTTTGATCTCCGTGCTAATCCTTCCCTCTGGGTCCCATGTTCTTCCCATTAGGTTCTTCTGGCTAAGACAGTTTCACAGGATCCCAACCCACCAGGGGCCTCCCCCCCACCCCTCCACCTCAGCTTTTGATCCTACCATAGCCAACGAACTGCCTCCGATTAGGACCCATCCCCAACCTCCTCCTGCTCCCCAGCCTGAGGCACAGCCAAGTCCTCCCCTTGCTCTCCCCTGCTATACTCTCCCTGTATACAGGGCCCAACCCATCTCTCCTCCTTTCTCCAACTCGAACTCCCTCTCCATACCATGACCTTTCCCCTCTCCAGCACCACTCTAAGTCCATCATCCACTCTCCTTCCACTAACTCTCCTCTGCTTGAGAAAATCCAAAACCTTAAACACCTCCCTGCCAAATATTCCCTAGTCTCCCCTAGTCTGGCTTCTAACCATTTTATCCCTCCTGTATCTAACTTCTACTTTGATTCCAGACCCTGCCTCTGATACCCCTGCCCCTGTGTCTCCTCATGGACAGGATACCCCTCCCATCTCTCCCACTCCAACAGTTATAAAGTCTGAACAGGCTTATAGCAGTTTTCCTTAATTTCCTTAATTATGCTGGAGGTTGTAAACGTCAATTCGATAATGTTTAACTATGTACCAATTGCTTTTTTCCACCTAAAGCAAGGTTTTCATAGACCACTCACTAAACTACATAAGGTATGTGTATAATTTAGGATTCCATGTTCTTTTAATAAGATGATGCTACACACTACTTTCTTCTGAGTCAAACAACTACCACCTTCATGACTTCAGCTGTGTCCACTAACAAAAAATCATCACAGTTGGACTTGTTGACTTGACTATCATATTCTTTAATTGAAGGAGGAGGGGTAAACAGGGTCGTTGGACCCTCACCTGAGTATCCAGCTGCTCTTCCCAGCCAACTGTATGTAATTTGATCCTAACCACATGGTCTCCTGGACTTAGGGAAGGGTAAAGTATATTATCTGGAAAAGGCTAGGAAGAGAAGGCTTGATCCATGCTGGGTTAAAGCTTTTCAATGTAAATACTCTCAGGTCACTCATATACCTCAGCAGCCCCTCAGTCATCTCCCCAAAAAAACTTTAATGTAATCAAACATTGGTTTGATACTACAACCTAAAAAGGGGAAAAACATTGCTTAGTATCCCCAGGAAAAGAATTCTCACAACAGATGAAAAATTTGTTTGTTAATGTTATTGTCTCATGGTTATTAAAAAAAGAAAATGGAAAATTGAAGGATGTCGGAAGGATATGAGAATGGAGATATTTTGTAGAAGGATTTATGTATGAAAATTATGATGGCTGACTATTTCCAGAATTGACAGAGAAATGAGAGAGTTGGGCAGGTGATGAAGGTCTGTGTAGGGTTGTTACAATATAACAAGGATGAGACAAAGATAACGTGTAGATAATCTTAAAATTTGTAAGGTCACAGCTTAGTCAACTAGTCTAAGGATGTCTAGTCAAGGTTTATTTAAGGATGTTGCCCAAGCTCTATCTACATAGCACATGGTAATTAATGTACCAGATTGTTTATAAATAAACATCCACTAACCTTGTTGGATGTTTAATAGCCAGACTCTAAGGCCTATATTAATCTGGTCAGAGGGACTTAAAGGGACAAATTTTTGTTCCTTGCCCTCCAAGGTCAAACAAGTTCCAGGGGCTATGGCACATCTCTTGAAATGTCCTGTAACTTTGGTGAGTCACTTGTCCTCTTGTTCAGGGAGGCCATGGAGACCCCAGAAGATGGACTTGAACCAGTGTCCAGTCTGCAAAGAGGAGGGTCAACACAGAGGAAACATTTCCTCCATGCTTCCAAGCAAAGCCCTGGTCAAGCAAGACCTCTTGACTTATCTTCACGTAGATGGAACTGGTAAAAGAAAAGATGGAGGAGCCAGGGCTCCCCCAAGCCCATGTGACCCCTGAGGACCAAATCCTCATACAACATTAAGAGTAAAAATAAATTGGTTTATTTGGGCCAACAGTATGGCCTTAAGCACCCAAAAGGAAAGTATAACCAAAAATTAAAGTCATCAGTATATTTTAAGGGTTCAAGGGATTACACAACCCAGACATTAGATGTAAGTTCTTATGTTATTTAGACAATTATCTCTCACTGATGATCTTGTTCCTAATAAGAAGTTACTCAGATGTAAGACTTCAAGTCTTGGTTTACAATACTGTAGTGCCCACTTATAGCTAAGGGAGGCAACCCACTATTGTTCTAGCCTAAAATATTAAATGATGGCTGAATTTGTTTTCTCTCCCTGTCTGGAAGCCTTTGAGAGGTAACTGACACTGATTCTAGCCACTCCAACAGCTATCAAAATGTCTGAAAACAAATCCTGAGTCCATCACTCTCTAGTTCAGTCCTGGCAGAAGAAGAAAAAAATGAAAAATGAGCTATTACCTTGGTGCTAACATTGCTCCTTACCTTGTCAGATATTTTCAGGACCAAATCTGAAAACTAACACATACTAATTTTAATCAGTTGTGACTTTCCTTCCCTTCACATGTATACGAATGCCTGTCAACCATCGAGGACCCTGATCAGATGCACAGAGAGACAACCCCTGCTGTCTAGTGGACCCCTAATCCAGCCTGCCCCCCCACACTGACCTTGTCCAGGAGGAAGTAGCAAGACGACAATGGCTCCCCCTATTCTGTAACACAAAAGGCTGGAATATTAGGGTTTCAAACCACAGCAGCCTCCCCCATTTCCAACAGGGTCCCATGGACTTCCGATTTCTCAAGCCTGAAAAAAGGGAACTGGGCTGATAAGCACCTTGGTCTTTGAAGTCAAGAGAAGCAGACTTTTCTCCACTGTTTGGCCAACACAGCAGGCTTCCCCTTTGATCTCTAAAGAGGACAGGTTTTAATAGTCCGGCTCTCTCACTTCCCCCCACCAAACTTTAAAAAAAAAAAATACATCTTCCCATCTTCTGCAGGAAGCAGAAGCCTCCCTTTTTAAAAGACCCCAGCTCATGACCCAGGCAGACATTTTCCCTGCCCAGAAGGGAATCTGTCCCATGTGTTCCTTTGCTAATAAACTCTGTTTTCTCCGGATCAACCCTATTCGTCATATGGCTGCTTTTTATCTATCATAATGTAGACAAGCTCCCTGAACCATGTTGTCCTGTGACCTGGGCATACAACTGTAGTCCTTTAGGACCCCACTTTGCCCTCCACCCAAGATAGTGAATGAATGCTGCTGTGCTTGTTTAACATAACAAAGTGTTGAAAGCAGTCATTTTCTCATTGAAAGCAGTGAGAATAATTGAAACATCTGCTTGATATTGTGTGTATGAAACATTTTTGGCCTAGGGATCAAAGGGAAAGAGTCTCTGATAAGATAAAGGTAGATCCTAGTTTCTACTTCCCAAACTGTTGCTGAAAAGACGGTTTCAATAAAAGTAGAAGCAAAGCTTGGCTCAAGAAACACAGTTCCACGAGACATCTGAAGGAACAAACTCAAGAGTTTGGGGCCACTCTTGGCCTTAAAACTAAAAGCTCAGAGTCAGGCTAAAAATTTAATTTAATTCTACAGATTTAATTCTAAAGCTTTATACCATTATTTGACACATTATTTTATTATTACTACAATATAGATTTTATAAATAAAAAGAAAGACCAAGACATAAAGTGGTTAAGTCATTTACTGAAAAATAAGATCTTGAATGTCAGTCTTTCTTCTGACAGCAATCTTAAGTAGCTCCTTTGTGTTGCAAACGCATCACGTTTGAGAAGCATCTGTGAGAGTTGCCCTCAGCCAAGGGTTTTTTTTTTTTAAATTATTCTTTCACCAGTAATGGACCAAGGAGTCAGTGGAAGCTTCTTTCCACCGGCAGTAGTCATTTCCTGCCTCATATTTAAATTCTTAATCACTTGATACCTTGTGCTGCTAATATTATCCATCCATTTATGCTATCACTGGCATTTTCCAAGAGTCTAATGCCTGTGGATGATGGTGGAAGATAGCACAAACTTGGCTTCTCTGTGCTTCAGTCTCTCTTGGTCTTGCATATACCCAGGCTGGGATTTCGTAGCAGGGGATAAGCTTGAACTTCTAATCCACTTTCCACCTCCCTAGTGCCAGGATTAGAGGCATGAGCCACTAGGTCACTCCTGGTATATCTGTACGGGGGATCCAACCCAGGGCTTCGTGCGTGCTGGGCAAGCACTCTACTGATTGTGCTACATCCCTGGGAGAAGTTTTCATTATGGACTTCAAACACATCCCTTCCCTGAATGGGATGTGTGCCAAGGACTATCAATGTGACAATGTTACAGAATGCAGACAGAAGGTGGAAGGGACTGAGAGATCATGACCTTGGTACAGCTGTCATAACTCAGAGTTCTTCAGATCAGTACTGTTATTAGAAAATTGCAAGACATTAGATTCTATTTAAGACCTCAGCAATCTTTTATTCTAAATACTCTCACTTTACACATGAAAAGTGTGTGTGTGTGTGTAGCAACAATATGGACATAGCATTTAAATTTCTGTTTTAAAAAAATCTTGGCCGGGTGTGGTGGCACACACCTGTAGTCCCAGCACTTCAGAGGTAGAGGCAGGCGGATCTCTGTGAGTTCAAGGCCAGCCTGGTCTACATAGTGAGTTCATGTCAGCTGGGACTACAGGGAGACCCTGTCTCAAAAAGACAAAAAAAAAAAAAAAAAAATCTTAGTCCAGGGCCCGGCATGGGGGCCCCCGCTTTTAATCCCAACCCTTGGGAGGCAGAGGCAAGTGGATCTCTGTGAGTTCAAGGCCAGCCTGGTCTATATAGTGCGTTCTAGGACAGGTGGGGCTACAGGGAGACCCTGTCTCAAAAAGACCAAAAAAAGAAAGTCTTAGTCCCAGGGGCTTGAGAGATGTTACAGTGCTTAAGAGCACGGACTGCTCTGGCAGAGGACCCAGTTTCGATTCCCAGCACCCACATGACACCTAGGAACCATCCTTAACTCCAGTTCCAGGAAAATCCAAAGCCCTCTTCTAACCTCCACGGCATTGCATGACACAGGTGTGTTCACATACATGCAGGAAATATACTCATATACATTAAATAAAAATAATAAATAAAAATATTTAAAAAAATCTTGAGTCCCTGTCCTGGCTGACCCTGTCACTTACTTTAGGGATGTTGATCAAGGGCTTAATTTGAGCTCTTTTGTAAAACGGAAACAGAGAATCAGTCTTGGTAATTCACAGTCTTATGAGGATCTAATGAAATGGAGGTTTGAGAAGCTGTTTTGTCAATTCTGTATTAATGCTGGTTATTACTGTTGTCCAAACTGGTAAATGGAAAAGCTTTAAAAAAATCTTTCCTAAGAGGGCTTCATCAGCCTGAAAACCACCCCAGCCTGTAAAACCGACTCAGTTGAGTTTTCACCAAAGACTTAAATTTCAGCAGGCTGTGGGGGTGGGGGGAGGAGTACTAGCTGACCCCCATGATGACACAGTGGGGACTTTGGTGAGTGCCAGAAACTGCTAGAAACTGTGCTTTGTCCAGAGGTTCAGCCAGGAGCTAGGCATGATGGCACAGGCTGTAATCCCAGCCCTTGGGAGCCTGAGGCAGCAGAGTAGTGAGTTCAAGGGCAGTCTGAACTACATATTGAGTGACAGGCTAGCCAGAGCTACACAACAAAGAGGGGGAGGAGAGAGAGAGGGAGGGACAAGGGGAGGGAGGAAAAGAGAGAATCAGGAAACCTTTTACAGAATACCTACTTGGTCTCAGCTTAAGAACTGGGATGGTTGGATGGAAGGTGGGGAGGGTAGGACTGGGAAGGGAAGGAAATGTTACAAGTGGTCAGAGCCAAGCACCTCCATTCACTGTTGGCTGGATTCATGGGGTCCTAGCTGGCCCTCTTCAATGGATCTCAGGGACAAGCATCCCATCATGGGTAGTCATGTAAGCTCCAGTTCTTGAAGTCACATCCTTAGGGATGCAAGCCCAGAGCAAGTGCTTGGAAAGCACTGTTGTACACCCTTCAGCATTCTGAAAGAGGAATTCAGGTGAACAGCCCCTATGGGGAGGAAGTCTAGCCACAAAGAATTCTGGGGTCAGAATTCACAAGTTAAAGGTCCTTGGGCAGGAGATGTCTCTTGATGAAGCCCCACAAGAAGGAATCTTGTTTAAAGTTTGGATAATAATGATCCCTTCTTTATAAGGTTATTGTGAGAAAGGTAATAGTAATAGTGTTAACTGAGCCCTCACTGTCTGCTGGGTGCTGTTCAGAGCTCTTGGCCCATGTTATCTCATTTAGTCATCATATAACACATTTGTGATAACTTCCCTGGCAGCCAGGAGGGACCAGCTGGTATACTTGGGTGATGGGGTATTTTGTTTTGTTTGTTGAGACAGGGTCCCATGTAGCCCAGGCTGGCCTTTAACTCATCTTGTAGCCAATGATGACCTTAAACTTCTTTTTAAAGGAATTTTTATTCATGGGGCTGGAGAGATAACTCAGTGCCATCTCTATTCTTGCATAGGACCTAAGTTTAGTTCCCAGCACCCAGGAGGCTCACAACCACCTATAACTCAAGCTCCATGGGGATCTGATATTCTCTTTTGCTGTCCATAGGCACCTGTATGAATGCACACACACACACACACACACACACACGCACAAACGCGCTTGCGCACACCCATGCACCCACACAGGTATGCGAAGTTTTAAAAATATATTTTTATTCATGGGTGTATGTATGTATGCATGTTGGTGTGTACAAGGGCATGTGTGTGTACACATATGTATATGCATGTGAGACAGGAAGAGCACATACATGCATGTGGAATATGAAAAACAACTTCAGGTATCATCCCCAGGAATCTCGACCACCTCCTTTGAGACAAGGTCTCTCATTGGTCTGGAGGTCACCAATTAGGTTAGGCTAACTGGCTAGGGAGCCCCAGGGTTTTTTCTGTCTCTGCCTCCCTAGTGCTAGGATTACAAGCGCACACAAGCACTTTACCCACTGAGCTATCTGACCAATCAAACCCAGAATTTCTTTTTTAAAAATATTTTATTTCTTATTTTTATTTATGTGTATGAATATATTGCCTGCATGTATGTAAGTGCACCCATGTCATGCAATGCTCATGGAGGTTAGAAGAGGGTGTGGGATTCCCCTAGAATTGAAGTAATGGACAGTTGTAGCTCCCATGTGGTGCTGGGAACTGGACCCAGGTCCTCTGCAAGAGCAGCCCGTGTTCTTAACTGCTGAGCCATCTCTCCAGTCCCAAACTTAGAATTTCTGATTCTCATGCCTCTACTTCCCACATACTGAGATTACAGGTATTGGTAGTGCTGGGGATTAAGCCTAGGGTTTCATCATGCTAAGCATGCACTGTTACTAATCAAACTACATCCTCAGCCCCTGATGGCCCATTTGGATCCTGACACTCTTTCTCCTGGCCAGCTGCTTCTCATTGGCAGTCAAATTGGGAACCTGCTTGACTTCAGTGTGAACATACCTGGCTGGATGCTGGAAAATAACTGTCCTCCCAAGCCTGCCAACCTCAGCTGAAGAGGCAATCCAAAGGACTTGCCATATTGCCAGTTAATTATAATACCCAGCAATGTTGGCCTAATGTTGGGAGCAAAGTGTTTGTAATCCCACCTAACAACCTGCATTTATACCAGGGTGGGGCAGTGACTACCACATGGATATCCTTTGTTTAAGGGCAGGTTGTAGTACACATAGGCACTGAATAATTAGATCTGATGACAAGCTGTGCTAAGACACAACATATCCTCATTCTACAAAGAGGAGACAGAGGTTCAGAAAGGCTCCGTGACTTGCCCAGCATCATTTGTTGAGTGGGCAGCTGAACTAGAACTTGAGCCCATGCCTGCCTGCTAACTGCAGGAGGTCCTTAGCCCTCAATTTGTTAGGACGGCATGCTGTGAGTCACAGATGAGCACTTTCCTGAGGCTCACTTCAGGATCCTGGGAATACTGGGTCTGTATTTGCACTGGTTGTGAATGGCAGCCATGAGATGATCAAACATTGCAAATGAAGGGTTTTGGAACATCTAACTATATGTAACAAGCACCCAGTATATGCTGATTGTCCTTAACTATGAGAAATTGTTTCCTTCAATTTGGATTACTTTCCAGAGTTATGTGTTTAAGACTCCTTTAATTCCATCAAGAGCACTCAAAAGCCATCTCAGATTCTCTCAGTTTTGTTAATGTGCTTTTTGTTTGGATACACAATTGCCAAATTAATTGATGAGATCTCAGTTCCCTTCCTTTCCAATGACAATTATTTTGGGGTAAAACCCCACTTATGAGCTCTTTGGGGGGAGATGCATCTCCAGGGCCATTGTCGTATCTTCCATCTTCATTCTTTTTCTGCCCCTATGTCATCTAGGGACCCCTGTCCACTGCTCCCACTGTGGGTCAGACCTACAGTGCAGTCTCTTTCATGTGAGAAACTCACCCACTACTGAAAAAACCTCAACAGCGGTGGCTCTGGCTTCTCAGGCCAGCACTTCACAACCCCTAAACAGAGCTACATAAAGGCCTTTCTGAAATGGGCTGGCGGAAGTCTGGATCCACCATGAGGAAATCACAGCACGAATCTTCCTTTAGCGCTCTAATTGCATGTCTGGCAGGGCTGAGGGCTTCTCGAGAGAGGAATTCGATGCTTCCTCTTACCTGCTGGGTTCTTCAGGGCTGTGCCCTCCACTGTCCATATATGTACACTCTTCTGTGGTAGAAGGAGAGAACTGACCCCACAAGCTGTCCTCTGACCTCTACACACACAACGTGACACACACACTGAGCTGTCTGTAACTCTTTAGAAGTCACCATGTGCTCTTCTTGTAGTCATTGCCCAGGCTGCTCTGTTTCTAAAACCCACTTCTGTGCCACTCATCATGTGTATGAGTGTATTGTTATATGTATGAGTGTATTGCCTGCAAATGTCTACTCATTCTTCAAGCCGTAGGTGAGGTGCTGCTCTGTGAAGCCTCCCCAGTTCCCCAAGCAGGCATCATTTTCATTATTGGTAGCAGAAACAGCATCCTCATCACGATTATTTATGTGTTTGCCCTGCACTAAATTCATTTAGTCCTCACAACAGCACAATAAAGCAAGCCCAGCAATTTGTATTTTAGATAAGACACTGAGGTTCACAGGGGTCAAGTTGCTAACCCCAGATGACACAGTAAAAAGAAAACATCAGGGATTCAATCCAGGGCTGACCAACTCCAAAGAGGCTGCCTTTCAACCGTGCCACACAGACATCCTCTCCATGGTTCCAATTTTTTTAAAAAATGTTTTTAAAAATTATTTTTATTTTACGTGTATGAGTGTATCGTTATATGTATGAGTGTATTGCCTGCATGTGTGCAAGTGTGCTTGTGTTGTGCAGTGCCTGAGAAGGTCAGAAGAAGGTGTTGGAGCCCCTGGAACTGGAGTTACAATGGTTGTTAGCCGCCATGTGGGTGCTGGGAATCAAAACCAGGTCCTTTGCCAGAGTAGTCAGTGCTCTTAACCACTGAGTTATCTCTCCAATGCCCACCCCCCTTGGAGACAGTCTCACTATGTAGTTCTGGCTTCCCTAAAACTCACTATGTAGATCAGGCTGCCCTCAAACTCACAGAGATCCTATTGCTTCTGTCTCCCCAATACTGGGATTAAAGGTGTATACCATCACATCCAGCTCCAATTGTTCTTGCATATACTTTAATGACAGCACCAAGCTTACTTCCACATAATTGTTTGACTGTATGCCTGTCTCCTTACAATACTATCTGATCTTTAAGAGCACAAATTTTCCTTTTCTTCTTTATGTTTTCAACTCTACTGAGAGGTGACACTTGGGAGGTGCTTTATAAATGAAAAGTGAGGGCCAGTAAGATGGCTCAGTGGGTAAAGGCACTTGCCACTAATCCTGATAACCTCAGTTCAATCCTCAGAATCCATATGCTGGAAGGAGAGAACCAACTCCAGCAAAGTTATCCTCTAACCTCTATGAACGTGTGTCTACACATATAGACACACAGAAGAGGTCAGAAGAGGGAGTCAGATCCCTTGGAACTGGAGTTATGAACCGTCGTTAGCCACCACGTGGGTGCTGGGATACGAACCTGGGTCTTCTGCAAAAATAGCCAGTGTTCTTACACTCTGAGTCATCTCTCCAGCACCATAAGTAAATTTTAAAATGTAATAAATAAATGATAAAAGTGAATTAACAAAGGTTTTCTAAACCTCTGTACTGCTAACTCAGATGGTCTTTGTTGTAGGTCTGTGTACATTACAAGATGATTAGCAACATCCTTGGCCTCTACCTCGCCGATGCCACTCACTCCCCCACCTTATTTATGAAAACAAAAACTTTCTCCAGATATTGCCAAATGCTCTCTGGGAGAAAAATTTGTCCCAATTGAGAGCTTTGGGGTGAGGGATGGAGGTAAGTAGAGCCCAGCTGAAGGCCCAAGCTCACCTCATCTGACTCCACAGTCCATGCTCATATAATATGAGCCAATCATGGCATGGAAAGATCTCATTGATGAGAAGCAATTCTCCGCTGACGTCCATACAGAAACTAGTGCTAATGAAGATAAGATGGATCCTCTCTCTCATGGGTTTTTTACCATCCACCATCAGTAAAGCCAAATTCCATTTCTGTCTGGCTGTGTTAGTAAAGGGATCCAGCCAGGCTGGGGCTGTTGGGGACTCCTGCTGTGTAAAGTAGCAGTTTCTCCATGTCCGGAAAGCCCACGGGCTCGAAAAACATGGCCTCCAGCTCTGGAAACTGCCAGCCTTTCCTGTGTGATTTTCAGGCAGTCTGGCAGCCTGGCAGGAGCCCACTTCCATATGTAAATGAGGCATCCTAAAAGTACCTATCAGTTAAGGTTTTTACTACCACCCCCATGGTATAAATATCCTGGTTTCCCCTCAATAATTGGAGCTGGATCACCCGGACTTGGAGCCGAGCAGAGTCACTGAATAAAGAGCTGTAACGCGGGACTAAGCTGAGTCCCGTGTCTTATTGCCCACGATCCAGCCTTGGGGGAGCGCTATCCTTCCATCGACTCACGGAACCCTAGCTTTCGTGCCGCACCTCTCCTCGTGACCCGGCAGCTGACCACCCCGAACTCAGAGAGAGAGTGTACGGGTGAAATTGGGGCGGAACTCGACCGGGTCAGCCCCGGTAGCAGAGACCCACAGCGGAGAAGCAGGGGCCTGCCAGCAACGCAGGACAGACGCGCTGCGGAACCCGCAGCCATCCAGGTGCGCACAGGGGACGGGCGCCACGCTAGCAGCTGGCGCCCCGAGATCCCAGCGCACCCCATATGGGACTAAAGTCCTTTCGTGCATTCAGATTTCCCTTTGGGACTAGGAGGAAGCGTAAGCTCTGGAGATACTTCCAGACAATGCAGAACAGAGTACCTAGCACCCCTACTGAGTACTAGCACTTTCTCTGTTATCTAAACCCTTTTTTGCAAATATGAATGCGGAAACTAGGGAGGTAGAGTGTCTTTTCCCAGAAGACACAGCAATGATACAACCTGGACGGAGCACAGGCTTCCTCACCTTCCTTCAGCCCCTGGGAATCCCCCAGCTATTCGGTCTGCTGTCAGTTGATTCAGAGTGACAGCTGGGAAGATTATGAAAAGCTGTCATCTCTGATCGCAGTTTCTCATCTGAGCGAGGCACATCTCCCTGTTCCACCTGTTAGAAATCTGCCTGGATGGCCTGTGTCAACTAAACTTACTCCATGAACACACAAGCTCTTTTCACTCACCCCACTCTGCTCCTGGCTGATGTATGTCTACTAAGAAATGTCACCCACCTCTTTTAAGCTGTTAAGCCTTCCCACCATCTGCTGTGGTTTTAATGTGAAATGTCCTCTATTGGTTCAATGTGTTTGAACACTTGCTCTTGAGCTGGTAAGTGGTACTGTTTGAGAAAGTTCTGGAATTTCTTCCAACATGTCCAACCCCTCAACCCAAGGTCCACCTGAGTTCCAGGATAGCTATATATGCAGCCCAACACAGAACTGTAAATTTATTTAAAACATGATCTTTTTCCTGATTTGTTGGTTTATCTCTAACCAAATTGCATGATTCCAGCACAAGCTTTGTGGATATGCTATGTCACAATATCCAAAGGTTAGGCACAACGGCCTCCTAAGGTTTAGGAGGTAGAGCCTCAATAGAGGAAATGGGCCACTGGGGGAGGGACTTGAGGTTTTAAACTTCTTCAAATTTAATTTTTATTTTTTGGTTTTTCTTGAGACAGAGTATCTCAGTAGCCCCAGCTGGCTTGGAACTCACTATGTAGACTGGGCTGGCCTTGAACTCATAGAGATCCACCTGTCTCTGTCTCCCAAGTGCTGGGATTAAAGGCGTGCTTGAGGTTTTATAGTCCACTTCCTGTCTGCTTCCTGACTATGGTCTCCTTGTGATCAGCAGCTTCAGACTCCTGCTACCATCTCTTCCCAGCCATGATGGACTCTATCCCTTTTTAAAGAAGCCCAAATAAGCTTTTCCCCTTAAATTGCTTCGTTAGGTACTTGGTCACCTCAGTGAGAAAAGTAGCCTACACCATCTTGGACTCTGTGTCGGCTGCCTTCTCTTTGGAATAGTCCTTTGTCACCTCTACCTCTGTTACCATTGCCCAGCACCAATCCTGCTGCTCTTTGGCCCTCCTTGCCTCTCACTTGGGCTTCTAATCACCTGCTGTGTGGACCATCCCCAGTTTTCAAGACAGGCTCCTATGGCACCTGCTGCACTTCCTTGACCTGAGTGAGGAGTGACATTCTCAGCACTTCCTGTGTGTCTCCGCTTCCAACACTTCATCATTTTTTCCTGTGAATTTCCTGTGCTTAAATAGAAAGCAGACCATTTATTCATAATCTCTAGAATGGGGGCTCGAATGGTACCTCCATCACAAGGCTGATGTGATTAAAGACTGTGGAAAATGCCTAGGGAAGTGTCTGATAACAGCGAGCATTATAAAAATGTTTACTGTCATTGGTCTTGTCTTTATGTCTTTTAATCACTTAGCACTGGAATAAATTCCTTGAAACTATTTTTGAACCTATGAGTGACCACGGAAGCATATGCTAAAGGTGTGGTAATATCTGTGCAGGATTCAGCAGGCACCCACCCCCATCTCCTTCCAGATCTTCAAGCAGAATTTTTTATTTTGGTCTTTTTGAGACAGGGTTTCCTTGTAGCCCCAGCTGGCCTGGAACTCACTATGTTGACCAAGCTAGCCTTGAACTCACAGAGAACTGCCTGCCTCTGCCTCCCAAGTGCTGGGATTAATGGTGTGCATAATTTTTTTTTTTTAGTGCTGCCATTCTAATGTTAGATGGCCTGTTACTCCATTTTCTGTTGCTATAATGAAATACCTGGGTCTACGTACTTTTATAAAGAGCAGAAGTTTATTTAGCTTAAACTTCTAAAGGTTCAATAGTGCGGTGGTAATATCCCCTGGACTCTGGTGAGAAACTCATGGTGTATAGTAGTGTGGTAATATGTGTGAGAGGGAGAGATCACATCATGACCAGGAAGTCAGAAAGTGAAAGGGCCAGTTTACTCTTCTGTTAAAATTCAGAGTCCCAGCCAGGCGTGGTGGCATATGCCTTTAATCCCAGCACTCGGGAGGCAGAGGCAGGTGGATCTCTGTGAGTTCAAGGCCAGCTTGGTCTACATAGTGAGTTCCAGGACAACTGGGGCTACAGGGAGACCCTGTCTCAAAAAGACCAAAAAAAAAAAAAAAAAATTCAGAGTCCCACAAGAACTGCTTCTGTCCCTCCTGGGGGCAAAATCATTTGGCTCTGGTTCTTAAAGTTTCCACTGTCCCTTAAAATCATTAAGAGTGGGGGCCCAAGCTTCTACCCTGTGAACCCTAGAGGGACACACTTAATCCTCACACTTAATCAGCCACAGCATGTGGCTTTCCTCGTCATCAGACTCTTAGGAGACTGCAGGCTTTTTTTTTTTTTTTTTTCATGCCAGTTCTCTGGAGAATGAATACTCTCCTAAAACACATGGCTTCCTTCATGGGGACTTGGGCCAGGAGGAGTGAATGAACAATGGCATGTGACAGAAAGTCTTTGCCAAGAAGATGCCTGGTTCCTCCTCCTGGCACTCCCACATTTAGAAAACTAAAAAAGAAAGAAAAATTTAATTTTACATTTATTTATTTATGTATGAGTGTGTGTGTGTGTGTGTGTGTGTATACATTCACACACATACCACAGTACACCTGTGGAGGTCAGAGGACAACTTGGCAAGAGTTGGCTCTCTCCTTCCACTACACAGGTTCCAGGGGTTGAACTTGGGTCATCACGCTTGATGGTAAGAGCCTCTACCTGCTGAGCCATCTCACTGGCCCATGTAACACGATTATCATTTGGTGATATAATAATACTGTTTTGTTTATCTGTCTTTGTAGCCCACGCTGGCCTTGAACTCACACATTCCAGCTTCAACCCCCTGAGTGCTGGGATTATAGGTCTGAACTGCCAAGCCCAGTTCAAGATAATCAACTTTTTATTTTATTTACTTATTATTATGGGGGGACCTGGTGTGTGTGTGTGTGTGTGTGTGTGTGTGTGTGTGTGTGTGTGTACATGTCACAGAAAAATATGGAGGTCAGAGAACAACTTGGTGGAGTTTGTTCTCTCCTTCCAACTTTACATGGGGATGGAACACCAGCCATCTTGCTGGCCTCTCCCCACATTTAGGAAACCCTGTCCCTGCAGGGTCTCTCATAAACACAGGATTGTATAGAGAATTTTTTTTTCCTGACATTGGAGATGCATTCCCTCTTATACACTATGACCTGAACTTTATTGGGTTGGCTGTTTATTAACCATAGAAGAAGGCATATTTACAGTTTGTTGGTTTTTGTTTGTGTCCAAATTAAGCAAAATGCTTTGTGTGGTCTTGGCTGTGAGTGAATGTATGCACACACTCCTGTAAGAGTATGTAGAGCACATATTGGACTTAGTGAGGATGGGAATACTTTATTCTGGGAATAGTAGGGAGTTACTGCTAAATTCTTTTTTTAAATATTTTATTTATTATTTTTACTTTATGTGTATGAGTGTATTGTGTGCATGTATGTGAGTGCACCCGTGTCATGCAATGCCATGAAAGTCAGAAGAGGGCATCGGGTTTTGGAGTTAAGGATGGTTCATAGCTGCCATGTGGGTGCTGGGAATCAAACCCAGGTCCTCTGCAAGAGCAGTCAGTGCGCTTAACCACTGAGCCATCTCTCCAGCCCCAGTGCTAAATTCTTTATACCTCACCTCCCCATCAGTGTCTGTCCATTGAGTTTCCCTGTCTACAAGAAACTGCACCATTCATAATTTTGGAGTAAGTACCCAAGGTATTTGTTTTCTTTGCCATAAGACCTTTGTACTTATGTAAGTATGCTGGAAACAGTAAGAGGAGGGAGCTGAGCGATGGGGGTACAGGGAATGAGTGAGAAAAGGTTAATGTTCTGCACAAAGCAGCAGGCCACTCTTGAAGCACAATGCTTGGAGATTTGCTGGGATGAAAGTGCATCCTAAGAGGCATTTTAGGCAAGGTCTTTGCTTCAGCAAGACAAGATCCCAAAGTCCTCCTCTTAATCCTAGAGTGTACTGCAGACATGAAGAAGGTATCACACTTTCTGAGGTATTGGTTTTGGTGAGGTCCTGACATCTGACTTATTGAACCTATTTCAGCTCTGATCCTTCCATTAACTAGTAAGCCCAGGGTATACTCAGGGCACCAGACTACCCCAGATGTGTCTGTTGGGAAGACAGCATCATCTATGACCCCAGCAGCTGGCACTTGGCTTACAGGGCCTGGTCACTTGCTTGCTGATCTGCACAATCCTATGCGCTGCTTCTGTGGTTGAGAAATAGCACAGGTGAAAGCTGCCGCAAGGATTATGTTTCCCCATAGGACAGGGCTGTGCTAGTTTGCTATCCTGAATCATCAATTTAATAGCTGCATTCTGCAGGGTAGAAAAGCAAGCAGACTTGGAAATGATCACTGCCAAGTATAGGAGCCTCTGCTTCTTCCGGAAGCCTGAGAGGAGCCTTCTGCTTTCACAGCCAACACCAGGAAGCCTTTGCCTGCTCACAAAAGGACCAGTCATCCTTAAATGGTCACAGATAGAGAAGAGGCAGCACAACTCTCAGGCAGCTTGGAGACTGAAGGCAAGGGAAGAAGACGAATGAAAAGACTTCAAAAGACTTTGCTTTCAGTCCCCGCTGAGAATTTTAAATGTGGTCTCCTCAGGCATATTTGAAGTCTGCATTTTATTGTCTGTTTAACTTACCTGGCAAACATCTGGGGCAGGCAAGAGCCATGTTTTTGCATGTTTGTGTGTAATGTGGAGTTTGCTGTTGGTACTTGAAGCAGCAGGAATAACATAGCTAAAAATCCACAGCAGCAGTGGTGGCCTTGGCCCAGAAGATGTAAGCCAGAAGAGAATGTCCCCTCTGGTTGGTTTGAGGAGAACCTGAAGTAGCCAAAGCTGCAAACCAACCAAGGCTGGAGAAGGAATGTCAACTACTGGTTTCTTCCTATCAATGGTTATTGGTGGTGTAGATTGGGAGAGCTGGGAGGGAAGCTGGGAGACTCAGCCTTCATGGAAGCAGTTTGGGAGCTTTCCTGCTGTTGATGTTGCTAGAAGACACATGTCTCGGGACTAAAGCAGGAGGTTCCCTTGCCAGAACTGGAAGAGCAGAGTCTGAAACTCCAGAGCTGGGCTTCTTCCCAGACTTGCTATGGAGCCCAGGGAACCCAGCTCCACACTTTTTGAAAAGAGTCTCAGGTTGTTATGTAATGGAAGGTGGCGTTGAACTCCTGATCTTCTTGTCTCTACCTCCCTACAGGCATGTGCCATCACGGTCAGTTTATGTGGTGCTGGCAGTTAAACCCAGGGCTTCATGCATGCTAGGCAAGCAGTCCAGCAACTGAGTTATATATCCCCAGTCAATTCCACACATTTGTGTATTTGTTCAGTTTATGTGTGTGGAGTCCCTGCTGTGTACCAGTCACTATACAAACACAGAAACATAAAGATGTATAAGATACAGCCCCCACTGTCAGGGAGCTCACTTCCAACTAGGTCATTATACAGGTGGGAAGAGTTATGAATTCATTAATCAAGAGCTCTGACAGCATCCCCCTTTCTTCCCCCTTCTGTAACATAACAAGAGTGATCCAGATCTAAGAGGATAAGAGAGTCCTTATCCCTACTCACCCATCAAGATCAGGAAACTGTCCTGCTCAGTCGCAATCAATTTGGAAGAAAAAAAAATTGAGAGAAATTGACCCAAATATATCCTCAGACTGATAAAGGGAGAAATTAAAAAAGGGAAAAAAAATAAGGTCCTCCTCTTTTGGAGGGATTAATCCTATTAGTTCACTTTTACCGTTCAAGTGTGTAAGTTATCTTTAGCAAGAAATATGCAGTTATAGTTTTATTTATTTTTTTTTTTTTGGTCTTTTTGAAGCAGGGTCTCCCTGTAGCCCCTGCTGTCCTGGAACTCACTGTGTAGACCAGGCTGGCCTTGAACTCACAGAGATCCGCCTGCCTCTGTCTCCCGAGTGCTGGGATTAAAGGCGTGTGCCACCATACCCAGCTATTTTCTTTCTTTAAAAAAAAATATTTTATTTATTGTTTTTATTTTATGTGTATGAGTGTAATGCATGTATGTAAGTACACCCATGTACTGCAATGCCAGTGGAGGTCAGAAGAGGGGGTCAGAGTCCTCTGGAACTGGAGTTATGGACAGTTGTTAGCCACCATGTGGGTTCTGAGAATCGAACCTGGGTCCTCTGCAAGAGCAGCCAGTGCTCTTAACTGCTGAGCCATCTCTCCAGCCCCCTATTTATTTATTTTCCTATTGTTTGGACATTGAAAACCATTTTGTTAGTGTTTGAGAGGAAAATAACTGGGCAGGCAAACTGTGAATCTTGCTGCTGTTGAGAGGAGGGAGAAGGGGAAGAGAGAAAGTCATGCTTTTTAAGTTAGGGTCTAAGAAAGCAGACAGGCTCAGCAAGGTGGTCTGCAGGCAGCTGTATGGTGGGGTTGGGGGAGCAGCAAGAGTCCCTTACAGAAAGAGAGAATGGTCAGAGTCATATTTAGGATTCTGGCCAGTAGCAGAAAAGATAGAAAAAGGGGGAAAAGAAAGTTACATTTTCTTCTATTTAGAAAAGTGGGCTGGGCTTTGCACAGTGAGGCTCTGCAAGCAAAAACCATAGGACTGACTGTCAAAGGCCAATACTCATTTGTCAAATTCACTCCTGCTAATAGTCTCCATCAGAATTCATTGCCTAAATGGGCATACTGGCTCAGGCCTGTAATTCTAGCACTGGGGAGACTAAGACAGGAGGATTGCCACAAGTTGCCAGTTTGGGTTACAGAATGAGTTCTAGGACAGCCTGGGCTACAGAGAAAGGCCCTGCCTCAACAACAAGTCAGCTCCTGGAATGTTTGAGTGAACTGTTTTGTATCTAGACAAGTCTCTTGAGAAGAGAGAGGAAGGAATTCTTCATGGATATCATTAAAGGTCTTTGCTGTAGTCAAAAGGGAAACAACTCCCACTGCCTCTCCCCGCCTGCCATGTGCTACACCTTACAGATCCCTTCACCTAATCTTCACAAACAGCCTGCTGGGTAGGCAAGCATTATTTTCTTCCTTTGACATTTAGGTAGACTGAGGCTCAGAGAAATTAAATGCCTTCCTTCATCTAAGGTTACAAAACCACTAAGCGGTAGACGCTGGGATTTGAATCATCAGCTAGTTTATGGAGTTAAAGATGGATTAGGAGGGAGAAATCTCTGGTTCTAGAATTGTGCCCGTAAAAATGGCAAGAAAACCCCACCATGGATTCTGGGGTCAGGGATTGTGATGCCCTTGGCAGTGATGTCCTATCACCATCTCTAGCCAGCCCATCAGCACTCTAAATCATCACCATTCCAAATCAATACCACTCCACATCTCTCTTCTTCTCAGACCCCACATTAAGGATCCAGTTCTTGGGTCCAATTTTCTTAATGTCTTTCTCTTTGCTTAACCATTAATTTACTAATTTAATATAAAATAATCTGCCCTTTGGAAACAATGGTAGAACCCTAAATAAGGGGTCCACAGGCATGGGGGGGGCGGTTCAGACATAGACAAACTTCCTAAGGTCCTGTGGCAACAGTCCAGTCCCCTCCATGCTAGACTCAATATTGTCCTTACAGCTCTTCACAAAGAGCCATTGGGTCCAGCTTTCTCATTAAAGGGTTAGATACTCAGAGCCCTGATAGTGTTGTTCTAGGTGATGGAATGAATTCCAACAATGCTGAGGACAAACTGCCAACTCTGTCACACAGCAAGTGTTAGACACACAACTGGGCATTGATAGCATCTTCTGAGTGGTCCATCCCCCTTATCCTAGTTCTTGGTTGAAATGACTGAGTTTCAACAGAATGCTGAACCTCTCACTGTTGGCAGAATTCAAGCCCAGGCAGGCTTGGGAAATAGCATCTGGAATTAGTGTTTGAAAGGGCTGACCTGGATGGGCTGCAGTTCCTTCCTCAATGCCAAAAGAGGTTCCAGTAGGCTAGCTGTAAGAATATGGAGGTTCAGTGCCTTTAGAAAGGATACTAACTAGCAATCAATCCATCCTAAGACAGAGTCAATGCAATGGGAGGCACAGTAACCAGGTAGCCAGGGTGTGGTTTGAGAGGATAGGACAGCAAAATGTATTAGCATAGGGCAGATGAAACTCTGAGCCACAGTATGCTACCAACAGGGATACAGTCTGAGCAGACCCCATAGGAACCCAAAGGAACAGAACTTATCAATAACCGTTTTTTCAGAGATACCCTGGGAGGAGAACTGCAAGTTCAGGAATACCTGATCATTCATTCATATAACCCCCAAAGCCTCTTTTGTGAAGCAAATACAACTTATCAAGATTTTTGCTCTAGACCAAAGATTGCTCAAAGCTGTCTACCTCTTCTGAAGTTCTGATCACTAAATAAGTTTCTGATCACTTGTTCAATCTCCTAAACACTAAGACTTGTTCAGTCTCCTAAACACTGATAAGAAGTATGGGAATTCTGGTCCCTGAAATCAAATATTCCTCATTGTAAAATACAAATAGGCCTTTGGGTTTATATGCCCACTTATTAAAGCCTGGTTATTGTGAGCCAGTCTACAAGGCCAGGTCCCAGGAACACAGTGATCATACTACAGCCTTGCCCTGCGTGAAGGTCCTCACCTGATCGAAGCATTTGAGGTCCCAGGTAGCTGTGTCCACCCCTCTCTGTGGTGAAGCATTTTCTGGTCTTGAGATGTTATGGTTTAAAAATTCTCCAACTCAAAAATCAGGGCAAGAAAAACATGTTTTCACAAGGCCACCTGGTTGTAAAAAAAAAAAAAATTCTCCAACTCATCCTGAAATGGAGCACTAGGGTGTTTGAGTGACCTGGGCAGACCATGAGACTATTAAAGTAAGGGGGTCTGAAGAGAGGGGCTGAGGGGGTGGGTCCTAACTGTCTTTTTCTGAATAATGTCTAAGGAAATAGAAGAGCTAGCACAATGATTCTCAGAGATCTTTTGGAACCAGCAGGATATTTTCCACTCAATATTGTCTTACACATCTAAAATCAGGAAAGTGGGAAGGTTTTTAAATGCTTGCAGAGAGTTGAAAGCTAGTAGAAAATCTCACACTACTGGGGCTTAAGGCACTCACTTTCTGGAACTCATACAATAGACCAGGGAAAACATGTGGTGAGATGCTATGGTCTAGTTTTCTGCCTTAGACCACCTCATCATGTGGAAAACCATCAGAAACTCTGCCTGATTTGCAGTACCCAACCATCGCAGATGCTTCAGCCTAAGCAATGATATGCTAGAGTTTTTCAAAGCTGCAGGTGACTCGCCCCCATATTACTGGGCTGCCGGTCTCAAAGAAGAGCTAGCATTCCCATTGCCATGGGAACCTCTACTTTGACTCACCAGCGTTCAAACCTCCAGCGGGGAACATCCTGCTCCTGGCCCAATTGTAGCATATGACCTACTTCTTCTTTGAGCAAGAGACCCAGTGAGATGCCTGGGAGGTGGGGTGCCTCCATGCCCTCCCCACAACCCAGAATTATTTCTTATCCCCCTCTAGGAGGGAGCAAGGCATATCACTCTATCCAGTGTTGCTATAGCTAAATCAGATGACAATACTGAACCCTTGGTGAATGCTATATTAAAAGTTTAGCAGATAAAAGGACTGAGCATATAGCTGAGTTGGTAGAATACTTCCCTACCATGCATGAAGCTCCAGATTTGAACCTAGCATAAACTGGGTATGGTGGTGTATGCCTATAATCCCAGCACTTGGGAGGTAGAGATGGGCATCAGGAATCTAAGATTAGTCTAGGCTACATGACAGTAGAAGACACAGTTGGGAAGGGATAGAGAACAGAAGAGACATGGAGTCTGGACACTCCTTGGCGTCTATCCTGTTTGTCATATTGGGAACACAAGGCCACAGGTCTTTCTCAGACTTGCCCTGCTGAGCCTTGCTCTTAGCTCCAGCTTATCCTCATCGCATAGCATAACTAGTCCAAAAAGTGACAGAGCAAATAGCTGGCTTGAAGACAGAGAAGAAAGGCGGGTGAGGGAAGAAGAATGAGGGGCACAGCTAAAGGCCCTGGGTAGGTATGGACCATTCTCACTCTTTCTCAAAAGGATCCTCACGTCTGGCCTGCTGCTATAACTTCTTGAAACTATCTTTAACTTTCTCTAGCGCCCCCTCCCCCAGTCTAACCCATCACTAAACTCTACGGATTTTATCCCTAAACAATGCTTGTCTCCATCACCACAGGGGTCATTCAACAGCCAAATCACTGCCACCACTTCTGTGAGAGCTCACTAACCACCTTCCCATCACTGTTTCTGCTAATAAGTCACACTTTAAAAATGTAACCAGAAGGTCATTTTCTGCTCATTGACGGCTTCCCAGTGGGCTTGGTACATGCCCACAGGCCCCTACTGGCCCATAGGCCCTGCAAGGCCCATCCATCCATGCCTTGTTGACATCACTGTCCTGATTTTCTAGACCCTTCCACACTACTGCAGCACCACTGGCTCTCTTTCTCCAAGTCACTCCTCTCCTTTTTCCCCCAGTCTTCCCCCAATTCTCTCCCACCTGCATATCCTCAGGGCTCACTTTAGATGCCGTTTCCTCAAAAAGGCCTTCTAAGACTCTGCAACTATGAGTTTAAGACCCCTACCTGCTCTCCCAGAGTCCTTTATATTTTCCCCCAGAGAACTCATCAATGTTTGTTACCACACATTGGTAGTTTTCCAAGAGTGGTTCCTAGATCAGCAGCTTCGGCATTACCTAGAGACCCGTGAGGAATGCAAGTGACAGAACCTTGCTCCAGACCCACAGTATCAGAAGTCAAGGGTGGGCCATCATCTGAGCTCCAGCAGGCCTTCTGGGTCACACTGGTGCCCCAAAAGGTTTAGGAACCAGTGTGATAATCTGTGGCAGATTAATTGACATCTAACTCTCTGACTTAAATGAAAGAGCCAAGAACCTCAGAACCAGGCACAGAGCAGGCACTTAATAAAACTTTGTTCAATGAATGAATGAATAGACATACATCACATTTGTTGGTTGCAAAGGATACTAAGGAGGTTAAGATTAGACTGTAGTCCTGACATGGGCTCTTGCAGTTTGCTCTGTTCCGTGGGCTTTAATAGCTACCTCTCCAGCAGGTGCCCACTGGATTCCGCTCATAGCATGTTCCTGAGCTGGTTCCTCTGTGGATCTGCTGTCACAGGAACCCATGGAGTGCCTGTTGTGATGGCAGCAGTCCAGCCCTCAGCTTCAGACACTTTGGAAAGGATTTTAACAACCAGAACTGTACCATTATCCTCCCCACCTGTTGAACTCTTCTTTAAAAACATTGGAAGTTCAGCACAGTCCTCTTAGAGTAGCACCTCTTTCCTACAAGCCAGGATCCATGGAGCACTGCTACCAGGAGGCTATGTGTCATTCAGACAGTGGCAGTAGCCAACTCATAACAGCAGGCACGTACTAAGCATTTTCTCTGTGCCTGACACCCTTGAGAGGTGCGCAATTTCATAAAATAATGCTATAAAGCAGGCTATTTATAGACTTATGTATGTATTTTAATTTTTGAGATAATATCTTACTGTGTAGCTCAGTTTAGCCTTGAACTCTTGATCTTCTTTCCTCAGTCTTCCAAGTACTGGGATTATAGGCATGTGCCCCCATACCCAGTCAGGTTTTTTTATTTAAAAATTCTTATTAGCATTACTTCTTTAAAAAATAACATGATTATACCAAAAAACTTTGTATAGGTTGGAGAATTTGGAAAGGGAGTGAATGCCAAACTCACATTACAGCAACAGTGATAAATTTCACAGTATTATTGAGGCTTGGTAGTACAGTTTTGTCAATTAAAAAATAATCATAACTATAGTAGACAGATAAAATTGCAAATTTACATTCTTAAATACAATCACATATTTTTGAGAATTATGTGAGTTTAGTTATTAGTTGTTTTTTTTTTTTAACTTCCAAGGGTGTGATTTTTTTATCTCTAGAAATTCAATGAGGTGTTTTACATTTTCTGTAGGGCACAGGTGAAGGTACACTAGGGCTTAGAAGAGTAATAGAAAAATGATGGAAAACCTCTTGGTGCCTGGGAATGAGAGAGGATCAACATCAAAGCCTGGATGCCCAGGACCATGTGTAGAGTCAAGACCATAGCTGGTCATCAAGGGGAGGTAAAGAATCAGTCTTCCCAAGACTAGAATCTGCAAATGACAGAGACCTTCCCTGTCCCTAGCATAAGCTTAACAAAGAGACAAAGCCACCGTCATGCCCAACCTGGGACCTTGGGGGAGGGGGGTTGTGAGGAAGGCTAAAACTTCGGCCCAACGTCAGGAAGCCCTCCATCTTCCAATATGCTCCACCTCATCCTACCACCAGGGGAATGTAGAATCACAGCTCATGGTTGGCGACCACAGCTCCAGTTCATAGGAGGGGACCACAGCTCTAGCACATGGGAGGCTGCCACAGCTCCAGTTCACAAGAGGGTATCACAACTCTGAGCAGCCAGATTTTATGTTTTTATTTCTTTATTTTAAAGACAGGGTCTCATGTATACAGCCCATACTAGCCTCTACTTGCTATGTAGCTGAGGATGACCTTGAACTTCTGATCTTCCTCTCCAACTCCCAAGTCCTGGGATTACAGGTGTGCTCCATCATACCTGGTCAGATTTTTTTTTTTTAATTAGCCATAAAGAGTGAGTATTTTGTCTTCATTACTCCTTCAGTAGTGGTGGAGCCAGGACTTTAATCTGGTTCTGTCCAAATAAATTCCTCATCCTACCTCTAAGGTATATAGCCCCACCTGAGTCAGAACGAGCCACAGAGTTGTGAGCCACTTCTAGTGTACGGCCAGCCTGCTAGGGCACATCTAAGCAGATCACTGCTCCTGAAGGCTTTTAAGTTGGGAACACTAAGAATGACCCAGGGTACTTGGGTACCACCCATCTAGGTGTGCAAGCTTGCCACATACCTGCTAAATCACAGAGCATGGAATGCAGCACCATCAATACACATATCTGCTCTCAACCTCAAATGTTTGTGTTTCAATATGGACTTGGATCTAGTCCCCATTAGTTCACAGACCCCTACAGATCCCACTAACATTATGCCAGACACAATCTGGTAAAATTATAGGCCCCACCCAACTGGCTTTGACAGTGTATTCATGGAGAATAGAAGAATGGAGTTAACTAGCAAGGAAGTAAGAGATGTTCTTTGGAGGATATTGAAATTTTGCAAGACTGTCACTGCAGTTTATGGCAGTGAAAGATGGAGGTTTCTGGATTAAATTAGATGTGTCTGAAAATAAGCCTCTTAAAACCCAAGCAACTTTTCACTAATAAGGTCAGGCCTGCTGTCAGAATTCATAACACAAATTAAATTTCCATTGCTGGCAGTGGGCTGGACCTGTGCTGTGTGCTATAGAGAGTATAAAAATGAGAAATGTGGCTCAGTGGCAGAGTACTTACCTAGCAGGCATGAAACTCTGGGTTTGATCTTCAGCACCTAATGAACTGGGTGTGGCAATGCACACCTATAATCCCAGCACTCAGGAGATTAAGACAGGAGGATCTTAAGGTTATAGTTATCCTTGGATCAAGGAAAAGTTTAAGGCTAGCCTGGGCTACTTGAGACCTATCTAAAAAAAAGTAAGATACCTCTGTCCTCAAAAAGGCCACATTATGACATGGGATGGGAGGAGCGTCTAGAGGATGTTGTGAGGTATAGAATAAATCCAAGGCAGAATGTAAGTCACAATACCAAGTGCTTATTTAGGTGGCTCCAAGTAGAGAGATACCAGATTCAATAGAATAGGAAAACCTTTGCAAGAACATGAGTTTTTGAAGGATAGGGAAGAATAAAGTAAAGGCGTAAAGGTAAAATATATCCTGCAACACCTTGATCTGTGTGTTCAGGGAGACAGAGAACTGGAGAGCAAGCCGCAGGATGTAAGAAAGGCAGTTCCAGAGAGAACTTGAGGAGACTTGCTTTATCACCCGAGCCCAAAGATGTGATCTATCAACTCCAGATTCCTAAACATACCAGGTCCTAAATGTTTCTAGAATCTTTAAGCAGGCCAAGAATATGCAGCTTTCCTCTTCTGCCTTCTCTTCTTTCCTTCTAGATGGCAGTAAGATGAGAGGTCCAGGGTACAGACTGGAGCTGGTGCAGAGATGCTCCGGGCAGAGCAGCTTGTGGTTCGCTTTGTGAGCTGAGTGAGTAACAGTAGTTTCCTGATGATGCAGAGCTGTTTGTTTGGTTAAAGTTCCTGCAAGTGGCCACCAGCAAAAAAAAAAAAAAAATCCAGACAGATGGTGCAACTAAAGTCTAAGTCTTTCTTCTTGAGTCGTTCTGATGGTCTTAACAGGATTTCCTTTTATATCAGTTACTTTTGTGTTTATTTTACCAAAAATCCCAACAACAAGCAACTTAAGGGAAGGATTTATTCTGGTTTAAGAGCATGGTCTTTCATCATGGGGAGGCACGGCAGAGCTCATGTCAGTGGAATGTGGGGCTTTGATTCCTTCCACTGGAGCAGGAAGCAGAGAGCAAGACTGGGCTGGAAGCAGGGCTGGGCTGTAACTAATACAGAGCACCCCCAGTGACCCACTTCCTCCAGCTGGGTCCTACCTCCTAAAAGTTTTACAGCTTCTCCAACTTCGTCATCAGCTGGGGACCAATGTTGAAGCATGTCGTCTGTGGGGGAATTTCACATTCAAATCATAACATCTTTCTATCTTGACATTAAACAAAAAAACGGCAAAACTTAAGACCAATTACAGAAGATACGAAACTGATTTTATCATATAGTTGATTTTATTATATTTTTAATAATTCTTTCACATTTCCAGAAATGTCCCCTCTTTCTGGAAGTATGGCTAGGATATATTCTGTGTCCCTTCAGGCCTCCTCAGAGCCACATTTGCTACCAAATTACATTAGCGAAATGAGAACTTTTTCTTTCTTTTCTGCGTGTGTGTGTGTGTGTGTGTGTGCATGTTTTTGCAAGTGTGTAGTCATACATGGGGGCGTGCTTGTGCCTATGTGTCTGCATGCATGTGGAGGCTCAAGGTTGATGTCAGGAATCACTCAACCTTGATCGATCACTCTTTCACCTTATTCACTGAAGCAGGGCCTCTCAGTCAAACCCAGAGCTTGCCAGTATAGCTGGGTTTGTTAACCAGCTTACTCTGGGAATTCCCTGTCTCTACTTTCTGAGGCTGGAATTAGAGGAGGGCTGCCTCATGCACATATATGTGGGTTCTGGGGATCCACATTCCCATCGTCCTCACACTTGCATGGCAAGCGCTTTAACCACTGAACCATGTCCCCAGTCTCAAGAACTTTTTCCTAACACACATATCGTGTGGCCATTAGAAGAAGGAAATTCCTTCATTTCTCGGTTTCCAGTGAGCAAGAACGATACTACAGCCCACCCTGTACTCTCTGGTTGAATATGGAAGGAGACAGAAGAGAAGATGCAGGAACCTTGGTCTCTGGACTTCCTGGATCGTTGCATAACTTGAGTCATGTGACCTCTGAATTCTGTCCCTCTTCTGGGTGAGATTGCACTAGCCTTGGGTAAACTCTGTCCAAGCACAGGACAAGAAGTGGGAGGTGTCTGGTCGTTTTAGGGGTGTGTGTGGTGGTAGTTGGGGGGCAAAGTACAGCCCTTGGGGATTCCTCTAGTCTACTGCCTTGCCTATCTAGCACAGCAGCAGGAAGGGGATCAGCAAGAAGTGCAGGGATGTGTTTTTTCTTGGAGCTATAACCTGGATATACAATTTTCTAACTAGTCCACTTATTGAGACCCATAAGATGATAGGGGTTTGCTGGTTTATTGTTTACAATGTTCTAGAATAAACATTCTTCCTATGTCCTTGATGCCTGCTCCAAGCATATCCCTGCCCTTATATAAAGTTAAATATAAAACATTTTATTCTTTGTTGACTTTGGGTTGTGTTCTGGGAGCTGTTAGATCTCACTGTGAGTTCAGGAATTTCATATACCCTTGAGTTTCTCCAAATCTAATGACAAGTCACTCAACTGTCTCTCTATTTTTTCTTTCTCTGTTATGAAAAAGCCCCACCTTTGCTTCCAGGAGACTTAAAATATGTTTCAAGCCCAAACTAAGTAGATTTTCCTAAAACCTTTGAACAAAAGAAATATGAAGCCCATTTCATAGATAAGTAAGCCACATCTCAGCCAAAGACAAACAGCCTTCTAGAACTGACATGAAATTTTGAGTCTGGTAAGATGGAGCTGCAGAGCCACACCTGAGTCCCCAGGCTGAGATGGCAAAGAGAGCTTGTCTTCTCACATTCTAAAGAATGCTAATGCTCACCTCTTCCTCTTCCTCTACCACTGGCAGAAATTCTCAGGCTTGCACCCACTAAGTCTCCTTCCTGCCACTCACAAGTCTCCTAGAGGAAGACCCTGCTTGCAGATTCCTCTAAATACCACCCATCTGAGAAGTGCCTGCAGGGAGGAATCTGAGAGGTGGACTGTGCAGAGCTCAGGGTTCAAAGGCGCTGCCAGGCCACTTATCAAGATCAAATGACAGCAAATTTTCCCATAATGGAAAACAGGCTGAAGGAGCAAAATGCAAATCCATAAAACCGGCACTGCACTGCAAAGGCAGCTCTGCACCTTGCAGAGAGAAGATCCATCTCTGTGTGTCCCTAAGACCTAAATAAACCCCAGGAGTTGGTTTTCCCCTAATGTTCTTTGATAGGTGGAGGCATTTTTTTTTTTTTTATCACCTGTGTCTTCCTTTATCTTAAAAGTAATGGGTGATTGTAAAAATGTTCAAGTCTTGGGGCTGGAGAGATGGCTCAGTGGTTAAGAACACTGGCTGTTCTTGCAGAAGACCCGGGTTCAAATCCCAGCACCCACATGGCAGCTAACAACAATTGTCTGTAACTCCAGTTCCAGGGGATCTGACAGCCTCTTCTGTCCTCCACCAGCATTGCACGACACGGGTGCACTTACCTACATGCAGGCGATACATGCATACACATAAAATAAAAATAATAAAATATTTTTTAAAAATGTTCAAGTCTTATAAAGGTAAGGGAGACTGAGAACTGGGGATATAATGTTCAGAGGTAGAACATTTACCTATCAAACAAGAAAAAAAGTTTGGGTGGAGAATACAGAAGGAAATCATCCTTCTTTATTTATCCTGCTTCCTGCCAGTCCTGCACCCCAGAGTTTCACCTGTAAATCTGAGGCGCTTGTCCATCTGATAGTCCCTTACCACAAAGCCATGATCTTGAGTTCCTGCAGAGGATAATATTTAAGTCTCTGTGCACCGAGTGCTACAAAGCCTTCTTGCATGTACACACTAGTTAAATCCATAGGCCATACCTATGAGGTCACAGAGGCAAGGTTCAGACGCAGGCATTTTATCTCAGAGTCTGGGCAGGGGATGACTCTCAGGCCATGACCTCTCAGGCCCTCCCGAGTCTCATGTTGTCCACTCCTGATCAGACACTGCTCATTCCTGAGTTTCTACAGCCTTTTGACTCTTAGCTTTGGGGTCAGGCAAATCTTGGCACAAATTCTTTCTCTACCACTCACTAGCTGTGTGACTTTGGACAGCTTTGCAACCTCTAAGAGCATCCATTTTCTCATATATAAAATGAGACTAATACTTTATGAAGAGTTTGTGAGGAACTAAATGTAAAAACTAACACACAATTAACCAAGAACCTGGCACCTTCTGGATGTTCTAGGATAGCTTGAGGGAGTTCTCTCTTTCTACCATATGGGTTCCAGGGGATCAAACTTGGGTCATCAGGCTTGGGAATAAGTGCCTTTAATCTGTTGAGCCATCTCATCAGTCCCATAAATATTTTTAATTTAAAAATTATTTATTTTTATTTTATGTGTATGTGTGTTTTACCTGCATATATGTAAGTGTACCATGTGCATGCAAAGCTCGAGGAGGCCAGAAGAGGGTGTTAGATCCCCTGGAACTGGAGTTACAAACAGCTGTTAGCTTCCACGTGGACGCTGAGAACCTCCTCTGCATGAGCAGCCAGTGCTCTTAACCACTGAGCAAACCCCTCATAAAATTTTAAAATAACTGAATATATGAAAGTGGCAACAGATCTTAGTAGTAAAATTACATGATTATACTGTTAATAGTGGCCTCATCTCCCTCTATCTGCGGGTTCCTTAGTACCTTAATTTCAATGAGATTCCTTAATACTACTCAGAGTGAAGTATATCCCAGAAAAGCCAAAAAGAGCATTTTTTCTCTTTTGGGGATGTGTATCACAGACCACATTTTCAAGCCTTTCAGATACAGACACTCCCAAGCAAGCATTCTGTCAGTCATTCTAATGTTAAATTCTACATCAAATACTTGGTGCCCAGTATTTTTCCCCAAGTGTGAGCTATACCTACTGATTTTAGCTAGTCCTCTGGCCTCATCTATTTTCTAATAACAGCTTTATTGAACTATAATTCATGTATCATAGAATGAACCCTTGATTTTGAGGAATATAGGTCAGTGTGTTTTTGATGTATTTTACATAGCTGTGATCCATCTTTCTAGAACATTTTATCACTCCCAAAAGAAACTCCATACCCTTTAGTAACCTCTTGCCATTTTTCCCTCCTCATAGCCCCTGGAAGCATGAATTTACCTTTCATCTCTATAGAGTTACCTATACTGGGCAACTTATATTAATAGGATTATGTATTACATGTGGTGGAGGAAATAGCTTCTTTCACTTAAAATAATACTTTCAAAGTCCATCCACATCATAGCATGTATTAATTCTGTATCTGTCTTTATGGCTGAATAAATTCCATTTTACAGATATATCAGTTTCTGCCAGCTGATAGGTATCTGACTTGTTTTCTACTTTTGTCTATTATGAATACAGTGAATAATACTGGTATAAATATTCATGCACAAATTTTTGTGTCAACATGTTTTTAGGTTTTTTTAAGTATACAAACTAGGCATGGCATTCTGAGGTCTTATGGTAAATCTAAAATTAACTTTTCAAGAAACTGACAGACTGTTTTCCTAAGTCTCTATAGCATTCTACATTGCATACTGACAATGCGTGAGGGTTCAAATTCTTCCACTTCCTTTCCAACACATGCTATTATTTATTTTTTAATCATAGCTATTCATGCGGATATAAAATGCTTTGAATTTGCATGTCTCTAATGAGTAATGATACTGAGGTCTTTTCTTGGCCTTATTCCTCCCTTCTTTATTTTCTTGGAATAAATGTTCGTTCAAATCCTTTGCCTTTTTTTTCTGTTTTTTTTTTTTTTTTTTTTTTTTTTTTTTTGTCTTTTTGAGACAGGGTCTCCCTGTAGCCCCAGCTGTCCTGGAACTCACTGTGTAGACTAGGCTGGCTTCGAACTCACAAAGATCCACCTGTCTCTGCCTCCCAAGTAAGTGCTGGGATTAAAGGTGTGCACCACCATGCCCGGCCTCCTTAGCCTATTTTTAAGTTAGGTTATTTACTGACTTCAGATATTTTTGTGACATTAAAATATTAATTTATTTAATTTTATGTGTATGAGTGTTTTCCCTGAATGTATGTAAGTGTACCACATGTATGCAATGTCCTGAGAGGCTAGAAGAGGGCATCATATCTCCTAGACCTGGAATACCTACCTTCATCATATCTCCTGGACCTGGAATACCTGCCTTTATCAGATCTCCTGGACCTGGAATACCTGCCTTGTGATGCTGGGAACTGAATGAACCTTTGTTTTCTGGAAGAGCAGTAAGTGCTCTAAACTGCTGAGCCATCTCTTCAGTCCCAGCATATTCTCTAAACAAATTTGTTCTTTTGTTTTTTGTTTTTTTTTTTTTTGGTCTTTTTGAGATAAGGTCTCCCTGTAGCCCCAGCTATCCTGGACTCACCATGGAGACCAGGCTGGCCTCGAACTCACAGAGATCTGCCTGCCTCTGCCTCTCAAGTGCTGGGATTAAAGGAGTGTGCCACCACGCCCGGCCAAAACAAATTTTCCTTAATAAATAGCCTCTCTATATATTCTGGTCTAGTAAATACTTTTTAAAAAAATTTTACTGGATTTTTGTATATTTTATACAGAACACCTCAATCAATCTTAATCATCTTTATACCCTCTTCCCCACTGGCACCCTTCCATACCTCCCCCACTGGAATTCATACATTCTCTCATGTATGTTAAGGCCTATTGTGTCAAGTTAGTGTCCCCAGACGTTCCACAGTGCAAGTTCATCTACTGAGGTCTAGTCAGCCTAGATTATCTAGAGTCCCTCACTTTAGGAAGATCAACATTCTCACCCCAGCAGAATCAGTTGCCAATATTTCTTCAGCTAAGATTGGGGTCTGCTGTCTACATATGGAAATAGAGTCCTACAAGCTCCTGGGGCCCTGCCCATTTGAACCTACAACAATGATGCCAGCATGCACAAAACCCATGCAAACTCAAGCAGACAAAAACCCAGCAGACCCCAATCTTAGCTGACTTCAGATAGTTTATGACTGTGTTTGTATATATGGTATGTCAGAAGGATCACAGGCTCACATATTATATTTGATTCTGGCTCTGTCACTTAGCTATGTGAACTCAAGAAAGATTACCTCGTTTCTTTGAACCTTAGCTTTATCATCTGTAAAGGAAAATGTGTCCTATCTCTCTTCTAGGTCTGTTATAAGGCTAAACAAGGCTTAAAAAGCATCATGCACACTTCGGGGCACTCACAAGTATGTAACATTTAGACATGCATTCCCTTAGGAAGCTGACTTTGATCTTGGCAGACCAATTTCAACATGGCCAGTGAGGTAAGTTGATATCTAACAGACAAGGCCCCACAAATGGAAGAGGTTAGTGTTACTGGGTCTTCCCTACACACTCACACCCCCCACATACAGTGCCCCCACTTTGAAGGATGAAGGGATGTCACCAGCTGACCGCAGCCTGAAGTCATCTGAACAAACACAAACCATCTCAGTAGCTTGAAAACTGGGAGGAAAGGGATGTGTGGAACTGAGGGACTGTCAACCTTATCCAGCCCAGAACTGCATAATCTTTGTACAGCAAACTATAAGAACAAGGTGGCTTGAGAGGGTTGGGTGACATGCCATTCAGACTCTAGCTTTCCATAACAGTAAGTCTGGTTCTTGCTTATTAACAGTCTGGCAATGCCCAAGCCTGTCATTTGTTCTTTCTCTAATGAATGGAAAGGCTGTTTAATTTCCTGATGGGCAACCTAATAATTTTAGTCTCCCACTCCAGGTTTTTGTCTGGCTTATTCCCAGTGTATGAAAACAACTTTCTTCCTTCTGCTATGGGGTGCTGACCTTCTTTCCACTAAAGCTCAGCTCTGAGAACATTTTCCTCTAAGGCTTAGTAGTCTTCCTTATTAGGCGCTTGTAAGTCCAAGTGAATGGCCAGGCTGATAAATGCACTCAGTTCTGCAATCATTTATTAAGCATGTACTATGGGCAGAATATTACACTCTATACGCGGAACATAAAAGGGAATATTGTAGTCTCATGCCTTGAAAGAGCCTATAATGTATTGGGTAGGATGTCTTTTACGGAGATATTTAAAAATATCAATGATTTCCCTAAAGCAGTTTTTGTCATTGGAGTGTACAGAACTTTCAGGAGGAGCATACAGCAATGCTCTGCCTTTTGAGTGTCCTGTGGGTGAGCCCTCCATTTGTATGCAATTGATACAGAGAGGAGTGAGATACCTATCCCATTCCATCATCACCCCAAAGCACACTTTGGAGAAGGAAGAGAGAAAAGGGAAAGAAGGAGTGGGGATAGAGCTCAAAGGGTAGAGGCCTTGGGTACGATCCCCAGTCCTGGAAGAGAAAGAAAGGAAGGAGTTCTGGGGATAGAGCTCAGGGGTAGAGGCCTTGATTGTGATCCCCAGTACTGGAAAAGAAAGAAAGAAAGGAAGGAAAGAAAGGAAGCCTGGGGAGAAATAAAAAGAACATATTTTTTATTTTTCTAAAGAGAAACAGGCACAATCACAGGTATTACAATCAGTTTGTGGGAATGGGAGAGGTAGTTCAGTGGTTAAGGGTACTTACTGCACAATCATAAAGACCAGAGTTGAGGGGGCTGGAGAGATGGCTCACGGTTAAGAGCACTGACTGCTCTTGCAGAGGACCCAGGTTTGATTCTCAGCACCCACATGACAGATACGAAGCGTTCTTAACTCCAGTTCCTGGGGAATCTGACGCCCGCTTCTGATCTCTGTGGCATTGTATGACATGGGTGCACTCACATACATGCAGGCAATACACTCATACACATAAAATAAAAATAATAAATAAAAAATATTTTTTAAAAAAGACCAGAGTTCAGGGTCAGGCATAGTGGTGCACACCTTTAATCCTAGCACTCGGGAGGCAGAGGCAGGAAGATCTCTGTGAGTTCAAGGCCAGCCTGGTCTACATAGTGAGTTCCAGGACAGCTGGGGCTACAGGGAGACCTTGTCTCAAAAAGACCAAAAGAAAAAAAAAAAAGCCCGGCGTTCAGAGCCCAACACCCATCAACTGGGGATCCTGGGAATGTTTGCAGTGCTTCTCTGAGGCAGGTGGGAACAGGAAAATTGTTGTGGCTTGCTTCCAGCCTAGTTGAGAAAACCCAAATTCTAGGATCCTGGGAGAGATTCTGCCTCAACAGGAATAGGCAGCAAGTGATTGAGGAGGCCATCTGATGTCTTCTCCCAGCCTCCTTGTGCAGGCACATGCACCTACACACATGTACACACACACACACACACACACACACACACGCATGCATATACAAATAAATAAATCTTTAAAACTTACAGTTTAATTTTGTCATCTATAAGCAGAAGCTGCTAGAAGAAATTTAGGCAAGAGTAGAACGAATTGTATTTCTTACTCCCCAGAACCTTGACAAGGGATTCCATCTGGCCTGAGCCACCCCCTCCCTGAATCCTCAACCTTCTCTAGACCTGCGTTTGCTCGTGTTTGAAATGAAGATCATCAAGCCAGCACATCCTGAAGACTCCTTATGTTCCCACAGCCACTGAATAAGGGTGGGCTGCTCTTTGGTGTCTTATTTTTAGCTAGAGAAAGGAAGAAACTGAGCAGTAGGAAGTAGGAGCACTAGAGCGTTTCCTCTGTTATGAAGGGCAGTGAGGGATAAGGAGTTTCGTTGTGCTTCCTTCTCAACAGTGAGGGCAGAACCAATGGCCTGTGGCCTTGAGCCCCAGAGCAATGGAGAGGAAGGATTTGCACCATGAAGACAGCAGACAGACTCAGGCAGCTTCATTGGTACAGATTAGGAAAATAATTTTTGGTATCCAATCTCCAACATGATAGAGGATGTGAACAGGAAAAAATGGACTTTTGTTGTTTTGTTTTTGAGACAGTCTGCCTACACAGCCCAGACTGGCCTTGAACTCTCGATCTTCCTGCCTATGCTTCCCATGTGCTGAGATTATAGGTGTGTGCCTTCATGCCAGCACAAGAATAGATTTTTTAAAATAAGGAATGATGACAGGTGGTGTGGTGCAGTGCAAACCCCAGGTATGTGGCTTCCTGGGGGATGAGGCTTTGATAGCTAGGGCTGGATGAGGCAAGATGCCAGCATCCCTCTGCAGGCTCAGACCGCAGAGAAGTCACCCTGACTCATGCCTCCAACCAAAATAGTACTTTACACCAGCCAGCTTCCTTTCTTTCTTCATCGAGTGCTTTAATCCTTTCTTTTAAAATTTGGTTGAGAGAGAGAGAGAGAGAGAGAGAGAGAGAGAGAGAGAGAAACAGAAACGTGGGCTAATTGTTGTGTATATGCATTGTAACATATGCTGAGCATTCAGCCACTGGGAATCCAAGGATAATAGTCTCCACTCCTACTCTCAAAGAGCACATAATGGTCTAGCCGGTACTATTACAAAAAGTACTGCCACTTTCTATTGAAAGACAGTACATTTAAAACACAATAAGGAAACAGAATCAAACAGATACTAAGAGATTGCGTGGAGGGGTACGGAAGAGGAGAAGTCTGTTGTGGGGACAGGGAAGAGACCGATGCACTGAGTGTGAAGTGACTTGAAAAGCTGTCAGTCACACAGACCTTGCATGGAGATGAGTGATCTGGACTAGCGACATCAGCTTGGGAATCACTGAAAGTTAAACAGTGAGGGAATGAGAGCTAGAAACTGGTGCAAAGACCTCTGTGCCTTCTCGAGTGCCAGTATTTCTCCAAAACCCTCCCTTCCCTGCCACATACAAAGCTTGGTTATCCCTCAGCATCTCCCTAGGCATCCCCTGGGGTGATGAGAGTATCTGAGCATCACCCACAGGACAGCTGACCAGTCTTCAAGTCTCCACTTTGTTTCTTATACCTGCGTATTTGATTGCATGTTACACTAAAAGCAATGACCAACTTGCAAGTGTCTGTCCAAACTTAGACGTGGACATTTGAAGGAATGGAGATTTTTTTTTCAGCTCCTATTATATTTCCACATCCTAACACTCCTTAGCATCATGCCCATGCTCTGTTTTGCCTTGTTTTGTTCTCCCCCCTCCCCTCCCCCCTTCCCTGCTTTGCTTTGCCTTTTGTTCTCCCTCCCTCCTTCCCCTCCCCTCTCCTCCCCTCCCCTCCCCTCTCTTCCTTGTTCTCCCTTTCCTTCTCCTACCCTCCTCTGCTTTCCTTTATTCCATCCACCTTTTCTTTTCTTTTTGATTTTTGGAGACAAGGTCTTGTACATGTAGCCCAGGCTGGCTCAAACTTGTGTTGCTCCTTTGCCCCAACTACCCCAGGATTATAGAGGAGTACCACCATGACTGGTTATGTTCATGCTTTACACAGCTTAATAAATAAATAAGCACAGTTCTTCAAATAATGCATAATTTTTATTATAATTTTAGTACAGGCTTAGTTATGTCACTAAGAAGCATAGCAATGACTTTTATTTTGCTTTATTTTGAGACAGGATCTCACTACGTAGCCCTGGCTGGACTGGAACTCACAGAGATCTGCCTGTCTCTGCCTCTGCCTCCTGAGTGCTAGGATTAAAGGCATAGGTCATCATGCCCAGCAGCAATAACTTTTAAACTGATTTGTTTCAATTAGCATATCGATGTTTCATTATGATTTTTAAAAATATTTTATTTATTATTTTCATTTGTATGAGTGTATTACCTGCATGTATATAAGTGCACCCATGTTGTGCGGTGCCCGTGGAGGTCAGAAGAGGGTGTTGGATTCCCTGGAACTGGAGTTAGGACAGTTGTTAGCCACCATGTGGGTGCTGGGAATCGAACCCAGGTTCTCTGCAAGAGCAGCCAGTGCTCTTAACTGCTGAGCCATCTCTCCAGCCCCTCATTATGACTTTTTATCCATATATATCACTGTACTTTGCTTATAGTTGACCTCTTCATTGCAGCAATAACTTTTACATGAGTAGCTGAGGGGAGCAGACTTCACACAATGTTGACCAAAAAATTGAGTACAACTCACCATTTATAATTTGCCTGTGTATAAATTTTATATATATAAAATTACAATGGAACACATACACAAAATTAAAAGATGCAAAAAATGCAAATAAAAGTGTCATGATTTAAGATCAGTCATCTGGAATAGAGCCACTCAGAAATAGGGGCCACCAGCCTGCGACAAACCATTTTGTTACTAGTCTGTGGCACACAGAAGCACAATAATGAAGAGAAGGTTCCTAGAATGTGACTTGGGGATGCATGTCTGCTGAATACAATAATGTAAAAACAAGGTCTTGAGTTGGGTGTGCTCATACCTGCAAACCCAGCACTTGAAAGGCTGAGGCAGGGGACTCATCATCACAAATCTGAGGCCAGCCTGGCCTATACTTGGCTTGAGTTCCAAGCCAGCTTGGGCTACAGATTGGGACAATGCCTCAAAAATAAGCAAACAAAACAAAACAAAATAAAAAAACATGTTTGAGGATATGGCTCAGCTGTTAAAGTGCAATCCATGCAGGCATGTATGTTTTTAAGGACTTGAGCTCATTCTTTAGCACCCAAGTAAAAGCCAGGTGTGCAATGTTAGGGAGCCAGAGACAGGGGGATCCCCACAGCTTGCCTGCAGCTAGGCTAGACAAATCAATGAACTCCAGGATCAGAAGGGACCCATCTCAAAAAGCAAGGTGGAAAGCCACTGAGGAAGACACCTGATGCTACCTTCTAGTCTCTTCTCACATGCACAACAGCACACATAAGTGTGCACACATATGAACACAAACACAAGGTCATATATACACCACACACACAAGCCCAAACCATAGTCTTGCATTTTGTACTGTTTCTTATTTAATTTTTCCCCTAACTTATTTCTCCATTTCTTTACCAAAGGAATTTAGTAATTCATGTTTCTTATATAAAAGTATTGATCCCACAGGGGATTGGAAGCAAAGTGAAACAAAATAAAAATCAGGTGTTTCCCCTCCTGGTCTTGAGGGCCTTGGAGAGGGAGTGCCTTGTAGAGCAAGTTGCATTGAGGGCCAGGTCCTCTGACTCAGAGACCCCAATAGGACCCGAGATGGTTCTCCTGCCCCTGGCTGGGCTGTCTGCTCTCCCCCTGAGCTCTTGGGTCCTTTACACTAACCACAGTGAGTGTCAATGTGAACAGAATGGGGTGTTGGGGAGGCTTTCCTGTAGAAGTTTAAAGATCTGAAAGGAAGTTGGCCCTTTCCAGGTCCTGTTGGATTGCTTATACACTGTGCGTGTGTGTCTGCCTTCCCTTCTCTATGGCACACCAGGCCACTTGACGTTACTGATCTGACCTCTAATCATTTCCCACCTTCTCCCATTCCCTATTGACACTCCATAAATATTGTTAGCAAGGCCACTGAAAACATTCACACACCATTCTCCTCTTAGACATGCTGCGCTGAGACCATTTAACTGGAGGTTTTCCTTAGTAGGTTGGTCATTCTTTTGTTCTAGCATTAACCACCATATTCAGCCACACATCAGAACCGGCAGCTCATAGGGTGAGTCTTTGCAAAACAGGGAAATTTAGCAAGTGGTGTTCCATTTATAACTTGTGTTTGCCACTGCAGTGAGTGCTCTTGCATTAAAATGCACAGTCACCAACCCCTCCCTGTCCTGACAGCTGCCTCATCATGGGGTCAGGGAACTGTTCCAGACATTGCTGTGAAACCCCTTCTCAAGGAAACCTTAGCTAAGTGACAGGTGTGTGCTACAAAGCTCTGCCCAGCTTCTCCACAGGCCTTCTGTGGAGGACGTGAAGACTGGAACACAGGTGAACTCAAACTTAAGGAGAATTTACTGTGGGCCAGGCTCGTTCCTAAGTGCTTAACATGCTGTAACTCCGTCTGGCCTCCCCCAGATCTGCTGAGGAAGGAAGTCATTCTGGTTTCTTAAATGTAAAATATTTAGATTCAACTTCTTGTGCGTGCGTGCGTGCGTGCGTGTGTGTGTGTTTTGAGACAGGCTCTCATTGTATATCCCAGGCTAAGCTTAAGCTTGGGATTTCCCTAACTCTGGCTCTCAAGTGCTGGGTTTACAGGTATGTGCCACCAAGTCTGGCAGAACTCAGTATGTCAACCATGAGAAAAACACAGCTCCATGGTATCAAGGACACACACGTAGCTGAGCTGCCATTACTACTGCTCACCAGAACATTTCCCTCTTTCCAGACTGAACCTCTGCACCCAATAAGCCTAAGTCTCAGTCCCCAGCCTCTCTCAACCACCACTCTACTTCCAGTTTCTATGACTTGATTCTCTGGGAATGACTGGAGGATCCCCATTGCAGAGGAGGGGAAGCAGTATGTGCAACTTGTTCAAGGCAACACCACTAGCAAAAGAGCCAAGATTAGAACTCAGGAACTCTAGCGTGGGAGCCTATAGGACGAGCTGAAGGAAACAGTGTGATAGCAAGAGGACCAACATCTCATTTCCTTATGCCTCACACATCCCCAACACACGGCTGCACCCTGACCAGAGCAGGAGACCAGCAGGGTGCTCCTCAGGGCAGGACTCAAGGAGGAAGAAAGAGCCAGGAACGATCCAACGTTGTATTTATTAAGATCATTCCCAGTAACACAGTGCCTCTGACTGCTAGCCCAACCACACACACACACACACTCACACACACACACACTCATATACACATGTACATACACACACACACTCATGCACACATACTCATGCATACACACTCATATTCTCTCCTCTCTCTCTCTTTCTCTGTCTCTCTCATACACACAACTGTGAACATACCACACAGGTTATAGTGGCCAGAATTTGAGTTCTGGATTCAGACAGACCTGGGTTCCAGAAGGGGTTCTGTGATATACCAAGTGTCTAACCTTGGGAGATCTGGCTGTCCCTTTCTGGCCTTCCATTTCTTCTTCCATAATGAGGGAATGAAACAGCTATACTGATAACAGGGGCAGAGCGCTGATACAGGACAGAATCTCAGCAGTGTACACTCCCACCCACCTGCTCCACTCCCCGCTTCCCTGGGAGGAAAACTGAAAGCCCACTGGGAACACAAACGAGCTCAAGCAGCCCACAAGCTGCTTCCCACAGCAAGCCCTGGGGAGCCAAGAATGAAGGGGAGGAAGAGGCATTGTGGGGAGGGTTGAGGGGGCAGTGAAACAAGCCCAAGAAAAGCACATGCTGCTTGTGGCATCTCAAGTATTGGCAAGAGCCTCGCAGGGGGCTGCTGGTGGGCTCCCAAGAACACTGATGCCCCGGAGAGCAGAACCCCGCAGGCAGGCTGGCCAGTGTCTGCCTGCCTGTAACCCCAGCACCTCACCTATAAGTAAGTGAGTGAAGAGCACCTGACCACAGCGCCTAGGAGGAAAAGAAAATAAACTGCCTAGACATTCAGGTCTGTTTCTCTGTGCCCTCCACAAGAAAAGAAAAAGTGTGGGGGATCGAATGCGACTGATGCTCTCGGCCACCTAGGGGATGAGTAGTTAGACCTAAGGGAAAGGAGCCAACTGAAAAAGGCTGCTCCAGTGATCTGAGGTCAGTGTACCCTTCTGAAACTCATGCTGGAGTTCAGTCCCCACTGAAGTACTACAGAGGTGAAAACTTAATCCAGCTGTGGTGCTTATAGGTAAGGCTTTTGGGAGGGGATTAGAATTACAGTTAGTGTGGAATGCTCATGACTGGATTTATCAGAAGAGGGAGAGAGTCGAAGATGTATTCCCTGTCTCATAGGGTGATGCCTCTTGTCACCATGTCATCTAGTTTTCTTCCCTATTACTGTGATAAAGCCCTGATAAAAACAACTTGGGGGGGGGTGGAGAGATGGCTCAGCGGTTAAGAACACTGACTGTTCTTGCAGAAGACCCAGGTTCGAATCCCAGCACCCACATGGCAGCTAACAACTGCCCATCAGAGGATCCGACAGCCTCCTCTGTCCTCCGCGGGCATTGCACAACACAGGTGCATTTACCTACATGCAGGCATAACACATATACATAAAATAAAAAATAATAAAATATTTTTAAAAACTTGGGGAGGAAAGGGTTTATTTATTTGGCTTACACATCCCAATTATAGTTCATTAACGGAAGCCAGGACAGGAACACGGCAGGAACCTGGAGGCAAGAACTGAAGCAAAGACCATGGAGAAGTGCTGTTACTGGCTTGCTCGCTGGCCTGCGCTCAGCCTGCTTTCTTACATAACCCAGATCCACCTGCCCAGGGGTGGCACTACCCACAGTGGGCTGGGCCCTCCCACATCACTCAACAATCAAGAAAATGCCTCATAGACATGTTCACCAGCCGGTCCAATAGAGGACATTCCCCGGTCGAGGTTCTCTCTTTCCAGGTATGTCAAGTTGACAACTGAAGTCAACCATGACACCATAGGACTCTGTCAAACAGAAGGCCATCATCAAATGCAGTCCCATGACCTTTGATATCCAGATCATAAGCCCACATAAACCTCTTTTCTTTCAAACTTGGTCTGTGACAGGGTTGGCTTGTTTCTCCAGGTTGGGAGTGGAACTTGGAGCATCACAAATGCTAGACAAACACTCTACCACTGATCCACACTCCCAGCCTTGTTTGTGTTATTAATATTAGAAAACCAACTTAGATAGTTACATACTGTACGATTCCAACTACAGGACATTCTGGAAAATGCATGACTATGGCGATGCTAAAAAGATCAGCAGTTTCCAGGGCTTGTGGGAGGTCAGGATGAACAGACTGAGCACAGAGTGGAACTGCTCTGTGTGGTGCCACAATGGTAGCCACCTGTCACTATACATTGCCCAAGCCCCCTAGAATGCACACTCCAAGAGTAAGCCTGAATGAACACTATGGTTTCCATGTGGTGATGATGTATGGGTATAGACTCAACAAGTTTAGTAAGTGTACCCCGCTGTGGTGGAGGATGTTGCTATGGGATGGCTGTGAGGGGAGAGCAGGGACTATATGAGAAATCTCTGTACCCTCCTCAGTTTTACTGTGAACCTAAAGCTACACTAAGAAAAAAAAATTTTTTTTAAAGGAATGTGAAGGCCTCCCAATGTAGAGGCACATGTCTATAATCCCAGCACTTAAGAAGTAAAGAAGATCAGGAGTTCAAGTTACACAGTAAGTCTGATGCCACTCTGGGAGGGCAACATGAGACCCTGTTTCAAAAAATAAAAATAAAAAAGTAGGACCTGAATGTAAGGTGTTCTGAACTCTGCTGGGTCTTCTGGTAGCTGGAAGATGAGGAGAGAGGCCACTGCTATGCTTCTTGGATTGCTTCTCTCCTTTGCAAGAAGCATGTTAAAGGTGAGCTCTGCCTGTATTCAGGAGAAAGTAAGAGACAGCCTCAGAGAGACACCTGAAACAAGTAGGAAGTTTCTGACAGAAAGGCAACCCAGCAAGGAACTGAGCCACTGGGCATCGGTTAGTGGAAAAAGCATCAAGAGTGAACGGTATCACCCCAGAGGGATGCATTCACAGAGCGATGAGCACACAAGACGTCACAGCACAGCAAGGAAGGGAAGCACGACAAAGGAGAGGACAGCAGAGCCAGGGGAGGCCAACCCAGGGGAAAGTGAGGTATCGAGCCAGAGCTAGGCAGAGAGAGACCAACGAGCCTCAGCCTTCAATGACAAATGATTAGCTGTCATCTGTGTGGGGCCACCTGTACAGAACAGCAGATGGAACCCCAGGTCCTTCCCATTCCTCTAAATAAAATAGATTCTCATTTACATGAAATTAATTTCAGACCTACCACAAAATTGCTTGGTTTATTGCCTTCTCTACTGCTGCAAACAAAGAAACAAATAAAATGTCCTCGCTCTTTCATTTGATGGTAGATCATATCCAAGGGGGTTTTGCAAAAATTTGGCTCTGATGTCATGTGGCCAGCTCAGCCTGGAAACTGGGACAGGTGAAATGTCCATATGGGAAGGACCAGCTCGCTCAAGAAGTCATGCAATCCAGGCCCAGAAGCCCCAACTCCTGAAGCAGGCAGACTCACACAGCCATTAGACCAGAGTGCCTGGAATGTGCCAGGTAAACCGAGGTACTATGATGCTCTGTGATGTTCTGTGATGTTCTGTGATGCTCTGTGATGCTCTGCTTTAGGTCCAATAAGAACAGCCCAGTCCACTCCCTCCTACTATGAGGCCCTTCTCTGTTCACCAGTGTGCCCTTCTAGTTGTCATTGCTTTGTCATTTTAAATAGGAAAAAGGTATGACACATTGTCAAAATGTCTGCATCTCTTTAAAAGACTGGCCTTGTCCTGCCTATGCAGCTCAGACTGCCTCAAACTCAGGATCCTCTTTTCTCAGCCTCCAGAGTGCTGGGACTGTAGGCTACCACCATGCCTGGCCAAGAGTACTGACTTCCAAGCCAGGCATGGTGTACCTGTAATCCAAGTTCTTGATCCTGAGTTCCAGTGACTCAGATACCTAAGGTTCTATCTGTGGGGCCTGATTACAAAAGTGGTATTTTACATAGGTCATATGGATAAGCACATTTATGGAGATATGGCATAGTCTGACTTTCATGGGTAGCACCAGCACCAGGTCTCCCTTGGTTCAGTCTGTGAGAATCCCTGCCAGAAAAGTTTCAGAACATCCACAAGGAACAAATGTCCAGAACCAGGATATGTCCTTCTTGAAGGCCTCTGTATCAAATAGTTGAGCTCTACTCTGTACTGACAATGAAGAGGAGCAACTTCCTACAAAGCACTCTGCACCACTTTGCTATACATATTATGACCCAGAAGTTGGGTGTTATTGTCCCAAACTTTATATGAATAAGACTGGAGGAGTTAACTGTTCCCAGGGTCACACAGCTAGGACCCAGGGATCTGTTTTCCTGACCTTGGCTCCAGGCAACCTCACCTGGTCAATTCCAGACCAGGCCATGTACCCCAAAGAGGCTGCTGACCCCCCTGTACCTCCTACGCCATAGAAAACAGCCTTTCTCTCCACACTGTGGAGATCATCTCCCCAAAGTAGGACAGAGTTATAATCAGTCACTCCAAAAGGGGCTGTGATTCACATCTGAGCTTCAGAAAATAGTGTTCATTTAATTTAAAGGGGAGATGAAAGCAAAATAAATGCTTGGGTGCTGACAGATTTCTCCAGATCTTAATTTGCATTCATTTTGTTTTCAGAGCATTTGATTATTTTTATTTTCAAGCTGTGTTATACCACATGCTAGGAAAATAGATTTGCTTAATCTGGATTCTGTGATTTCATTGTTTATCAATGTCGACACCAAGTGGATGATGTAAATACTTAGAGAGGCATCAATCAGCTTTCCATCATCCCTCTAGGAAGCACAGATGAGAATAATCAAACTCTAAACTTTCTGAAGCTGGGACAATCCTCATGGTTGACAGCCATGCTAAATATCATTTCTCCAGATACTGTCATGTAGCCAGACTGACCTTGGCACAAACGCAACTGAAGGACCTCAGTCCCCTCCCTAAAAATAGGGTACGTGCTGATGTTCCCAGTGTGTGTCTAAACTTGCCCTGTATTTAGCTTGAGTGATGACATCCACTGACCCATAAACATTTCAAAAGGGGGAACATTTTAGCCTGGCTTCCACAGAGGCAGAGAATCCAGAACTGCAGGACTGGGCCACAGAGGATGTGTTAGTTACTTCTCTCATTGCTGTGCCCAAATACCTGACAAAAGGAACTTAAGGGAAGGATTATTTTGGCTCACAGTTTTAGGGGATACAGTCTATCATGGCAGGGGAAGGCATGGTAGCCAGAGCATGAGGTGGCTAGTCAAGCTACATTCACAGTCAAGGAGACAGAAAGAGAGAGAAAGAAAGAGAGGAGAGAAAGAGAGGGAGAGAGGGAGAGAGGGAGGGAGGGAGAGAGAGAGAGAGAGAGAGAGAGAGAGAGAGAGAGAGAGGCTGATGCACTTGTCAGGCGTTTTCAATCTGAGTTCCCAGCCCATGGGATGGTGCTGTCCATATTCAGGGTGGGTCTTCTCTTCACACACATGCCCAGAGATACATCTTGTATGTGATTCTAAATCCAGTCAAACTGACAACGAAGAATAAACATCACAGAGGCTGTTTAGAACAATCTTCATAACTTCCTGCCTTATGCTGCCTCTCACTTATCCTTCATGAAGCTCCACCACACTATGACTGCACAACCTTCCTAATCAAAATTCTTCACCATTAGCTGCCAAAACAAAATAACAAAAGTGTCTGCCCAAGTTTCATCTGATAGTCACACCTGCTCCATGATGTGTGACCTGGTTCTGCACCTCCCCGGCCAAGTCTCCTTCCCACCCCTCTGCTCCATACACCTACTCCTCTCACACCAATTCTGGCCTGCACTTTCCCTCCTCTGTGCCTTTGCCTGACTGTTCTCTGTGGCAGTTGGCAGTTCCCCTCCTCTATACCCATATATCAAAGTTCTGCCTGATCTCAAAGACAATTCAAGTGACACTATTCTACAGAACTTTCTCAGATTTCCTCAAATCAGTGTTAATTGTATCTTTGCCCACCTGCTGCTACCCAGTCCTCTGGATGGAGCTGTTCCCTTCTCTGAACTCCTCAACCACCATGTTCTTCCCCATTCCTCTGTTACTTCCTTATACTTCAGTGCTTATTGTTGTTATTATTATTATTACCAAAAGCAGAATCCATACTCTCCTTCTACCTACATTCAGAAAAAAACAGCCACTCAGTATTTGTGAGAAAATGGGCACAGGAACACTCCTCTGTTCTCACCATACTCTGTTCTCTTAATCGATGGCACTATGCTTGATATTTAAAATATAATCAGTATAAACCACTAAAAGCAAAAATTTAGTCTTACACTTTTTTCTTATGCATTTTAAAAAACTTCAATAACATCTAACAGTGAACACCCACTAAATGCTATTAAGATGAAAGATAATAAAACTAAATTCCTTTCTTTCCATAGACCTAGGAAGGCACTAGGAGAGGTTCATAAAGAGAGCTGGGGGTGGGGGCATGTGAGAGCAAGGATGTCAGTTCAATCTGGCTAATACTATTAAGTAGTTTGTATTATTAAGTCAATGGTATAATAAACTGAATATTAATATATTATTTGCTGAGCATCCACTAAGTGCGGCACATTTGTGAGCTAAGTTAGAGAAGAGAAGATAAATACAGCATGGCCCAGCTTTCCACGAGGTCACTTCAAGAATACAGGAGACAGAAGAACCATGTGGAAAAAAAACACCCAAAAAGCTGGGCGTGATAGCTCACATCTGTAAGCCCAGCACTTGGGAGGCTGTGGCAGGAGGATTGCCACGAGTTTCATGCCAGCCTGGGCTACATAGGAAGTTCCAGACTAACCAGGGCTACATGTCCAGGCTCTGCCTCAAGGAAGGAAGAAAGGAAGGAAGGGAGGGAGGGAGAGAGGGAGGGAGGGAAGGAAAAGAAAAGAAAAGACCCTCCAAAGTGCTACAGTAGTCGCTCAAGACTTGAAGTAGTCTCTAACTATGATGAGAAGATGGAAAAAAAAATCAAGTTCACTTAAAAAATTAAGTTGGCTAAATTTAGCCAGAGCTAAATATAAACCAAGTGAAGGATTGCTGACTATAGAAGAGTAGAGCTTGTACGTTATATGTGTGTGTGTGTGTGTGTGTGTGTGTGTGTGTGTGTGTGTATGTGTGTATTAAATGTCCTTTCATACCAAATGATGTGATGGGTGCTTCTACTCTAAAAATAACAAGTTGAGACTATTAAGTGTATCCTCTCAATTAAAAAGAAAAAAAAATTTTTTTGAGACAGGCTCATGTAGCCCAGGCTGATCTCAGACTTGCTATGTAGCTGAGGCTGACCTGGAACTTCTGATCATCCTGGCTCCTAAGTACCAGGATCACAGGCATGCACTATTGTTCCCAGGTTCCAATTCATTTTTGTTTTATTTTACTGTCCCATGAAAGCTAGAGTCTACAGTTCTTTCATGTAGAACTTAATGATCTTGGGGATTTCTCTGTGTGGTGGGTAGAACAGAAACCTTTTTTTCCCCAAGAAATAAGATCTACAAGAGTTTCAGCAGCCCCCTGCATGCAGAGACAGGCTGGCAGTTTCCCCAGGCTTGAGAACCATTTAGGAGCCATAACTCTTATGAGAGGAGTCTCACTACCCAGCTGACTGTCAAAACTGAGGCTGTCCTCATAGGTTTCTCCGTTAGGAATCCCACCAGTTCTCTTTATGGCTCTGACTAGAGCAGCTCATTGGAAGTCTATCTCTCTTCCCAAAGGAAGGAAATACTTCTCAGGAAGGACAACACAACTACATAGGAACAACGGTAAGAATTAACACAGGCTCACTGTCAGAAACCATGTACGCAAAAAGATAACGGACTGCCTTCCTGTGATGTGTTTGGTTTGGTTTGGTTTGGTTTGGTCTGGTTTGGGTTTGGGTGGTGCTGGGGATTGAACTTGGGGCTTTGGAGATAGGGTTTTGCTCTGTTACCCAGTCTGGTCTTGTACTTGTGTGTTCAAGTGATCCACTGTTTTCAGCCTCTCAAATAGCTAGAATTACAAGTAAGTACTACCATGCACATGCTTGGAGTACCATTCTTAAGAATATTTTATTCATTATTTTTATTTTATGTGTATGAGTGTATTGCCTGCATGTATATAAGTATACCCTGGGAGTATAATTCTTTTTTAAAAAATATTTTATTATTTTTATTTTTTTTAATGTGTATGAGTGTATTGCCTGCATGTGTGAGTGCACCTGTGTCATACAATTCTGAGAAGGTCAGAAGAGAGTGTCTGATTCTTGTAGCCACCATGTGGGTGCTGGGAATTGAGCCCAGGTCCTCTGCAAGAGCAGTCAGTGCTCTTAACCGCTGAGACATCTCTCCAGCCACCTAGGGAGTACAAGGGAGGGAGGGAGGGAGGGAGGAAAGGAAGGAAGGAAGGAAGGAAGGAAGGAAGGAAGGAAGGAAGGAAGGAAGGAAGGAAGGAAGGGAAGGAAGGAAATAATGCTTAACTCAGATTCTAAAACAGAAGTAACTTCAAGAGCTAGGAAGAAGATTGGAAAGATGGCTCAGCAGTTAAGAGACTGCTCTTACAGAGGACCCGGGTTCAGTTCCCAGCACTTACATGGCAGCTAACAACCATCTGTAACTCCAGTTCCAGGGGATCTGACACCCTTATCTGACCTCCACTAGCATTGCATGCACGTGATATACTTATATACTGTAGGAAGAAGATTCACACACATTAAATTTCTTTTAAAAATGAGGAAGAAACAGACTTTCTCAGACAAAAACAGAGAACTCATTACCAACAGATCTACTCCACAAAAAATACTTTTTAAAGATTTGATTTTATTGCTTTTAATCATGTGTGTGTTTGTGTGTGGTTATGTTCAGGGTACAGGGGTCCATAATGTACACTGCATGCTCCTGGAGCTGGAGTTACAGGAGAATGTGAACTGCCTGACATGGATACTGGGAACTGAACTCAGGTCCTTTGCAAGAGCAGTATATGCTCTTAACCACTGAGCCATCTCTCCAGCCCCATGCTCCTCAGAAAACAGTAAAGGAAATTCTTCAAGCAGAAGAAATATGGGACAAAAACTTGAACAAAGACATGAACAAGAAAAAATATCTTTTTTCTTATTTTTAATTATTCTAAAATAAACCTGTTTAAAAAAATAAAGGATAGTGGTTAGAGAGATGGCTCAGTGGTTAAGAGCACTGGCTGTTCTTGCAGAAGACCCAGGTTCAAGTCCCAGAACCCACATGGTGGCTAACAACTGTCTATAACTCCAGTTCCAGGGGATCCAACACCCTTTTCTGTCCTCTGTGGGCATTGCATGGCACGGGTACACTTACACATATGCAGGCAATACACTCATATATACAATAAAAATAAATAAATTTTTAAAGAAATCTTAAGAAAGGTTAGCAGTGTATTGTATGTTTATAGCATATGTAAAAATGAAATATATAAAAATAGTTGCACAGGGGATAAGGATGATGAATTAGAAATACACTAGTAAAAAGTGATACATATTTCACTTGAAGCAGTAATATATTAAGGGAGACTCAAATTACTTAAAGTATTATAGGCCCTAGGATAATTACCAATTTAAGTTAAAAGACAATAGAGAAGGCAAAAATAAGTTTATAAAAAAATTCTCAAGCTGAGCATGGTGGGGCTCAACTATAATCCCTTTATTCACAAGGCAGAGCAAAAGGATTAGTAGTAGTTCAAGGGTAGCCTTAACTACACAGAGAGTTTGAGGCCAGCCTGCACTACGTGAGATCCTGTACCCACTCCCTTGCTTTTTTGAGACAGGGTTTCCCTGTAGCCCCCAGCTGACCTGGAATTCCTAAGTAGACCAGGTTGGCTTCAATCTCACAGAGATCTACCTGCCTCTGCCTCCTGAGTGCTATCTTACCATGCATGGTAAGATAGTAAATTTTAATACAATCTTATCAATAATCACTTTAAATGTAAGTTATCTAAGCATATTAAAATCAGTATTATAAAATTGGATTTTTAAATTTTGTTTTATGTGTATGAGTGTATTGCCTGCATGCATGTAGTACACAATGTTGTGTAATGCCCAAAAGAAGGTCAAAAGAGGGCATTGGACCCCCTGGAACTAGAGTTACAGATGGTTGTTAGCTGCTATGTGGGTGCTGGGATTTGAACCCGGGTCCTCTGCAAGAGCAGCCAGTGTTCTTAACCTCTGGGCCATCTCTCCAGGCCCATGGATTTTTTTTTAGAAGCATCCACTTCTATACTATCTTCAAGGATCTCAATTTATTTTATTTAAATTTTACTATTATCAACATGGGGGGTGTCAAAAGTGTGTGTATGTGAGTGCAGTTGCATGAGTGCCACAGCACATGTGAGGATTGGAGGACAGACAGCTTTCAGAAGCTGGTTCTCTCCTTCCATGGGAGTTCCAGGGACTGGACTCAGGTGGTTAGTCGTATATGGCAAGTGCTTGTAATCCCTGAGCCCTCTTACCAGCTTAATAACCTTATGGGGTTTGGTTTGGGGTTTGGTTTGGGGTTGGGTTTGGGGTTGGGTTGTGTTGGGTTGTCTTTTTGAGACAAGGTCTCCCTGTAGCCCCAGCTAGCCTGGAACTCACTATGTAAACTAGGCTGATCTGGAACTCACAGAGATCTGCCTGCCTCTGCCTCCCAAGTGCTGGGATTAAAGGCATGAGCCACCATGCCCCGTATAACCTTACTTTTAAAGCAAAGACAGGGGGCTGGAGAGGTGGCTCAGAGGTTAAGGTCACTGAGTGCTTTTGCAGAGGACCCAGGTTCAGTTCCTAGCACCCTCATCGCACCTAAAAGCAATCCATGACTCCAGTTCCAGAGGATCCAATATCCTCTTCTGACCTTCTGTCAGGACCTGCATGACACAAATGCAGTTACATACATGCAGGCTATATACTCATACACATAAAATTTTTTAAAAATTTAAAGTAGGGGCTAGAGAGACGGCTCAGCAGTTAAGAATACTGGTTGTTCTTGCAGAAGACCCGGGTTCGAGTTCCAGCACCCATGTGGCAGCTAACAACCATCTGTAACTCCAGCCCCAGGGGATCCAACAACCACTTCTGACCTCCGCAGGCATTGCATGACACGTGTGCCTACATGCAGGCAATACATGCATACACATAAAATTTTTTTTTTAATTTAAAGACATAGCTAGGTTAACAGTGAATGGATGGAAAAAGATACACATGGGAGCACTAACAAAAGAAAGCTGAAAAAGCTGTGCTCAGTTTAAACAAAGTAGACTTCAGTCCAAGGGCTATAATCAGGAATGAGGAAAGAGAGTATGTAATGATAAAGGAGTCAACTAGAAGACATAACAATCTCAGATGTGTAGGCACCTAACAACAGGGCTTCAAAAACAGATGTCTGTCCTTGATTTGTATCAGCAGTGACCTACACTCTGGAGTTTGGACACAGACTCTACAGCCTTAAGTGTTCTCAAATAGTAACAAGAGATATATTCACCGCATAGTCACAGTAATTCAAGGGATTACTGGAAGAATAAACAGTCTACCCCTTTTACGGTTATTTTAAATTTTATTTCCTAATCCAGCCAGACCATTGGAAAGCTGTGCCTGTTAACTGTGCTACTGCAGTGTCTCATAGAACTGTTTTCTTATTTGTACTGTGATGTTCTGCCAGAGATAGGAACCGAGAAAAGTTCTAAGAAACACCCATATGACTCCCTATTGGTTCAACACAGGGTTACTGCTGGGAAAGGTGTCAACAGATCACACAATGTTTTCTTCATAAGGGCCTGTGAGAAAGTTTTCGCTCAGGTTCCAAAACCAGGAAAATGTTGGTTTCTGATGGTCATAATTTTCCCTTGCTTTTGGCAACTGAGAAGCTCAGACCGAAGACATTAGTTCATGGAAATTGTGCAGTGTGTTTTTTCATACTGAATTCTTGAATTCATTTTAATTTCCCATCCTGTTCTTTTAATTCCAATTTTCCTATTAGTTTATTTATTCCTTTGAGCTTTTACCATATTTTTTTTCTCTTAAAAGCAATTTTAATGAGGTATAATTTGCACAGAATAAACTGAACCCATCTTCAGTACATAGTTTGGTAAGTTTTGACAAATATCACCATGTGGATTTTGTTAGCCATCTAAAATCAATTGGCAAAACATAAAAGTAAATATGAATATCATAAGGCAGTCTGCAGTATCATAGAAAGATAAGTAGATTACTATGGGAGTATATGAGAGGATATAAATTCTGACTGGTCAGGTAGGAGGCTCAGAAAACATCTTGAGGTAAAAGCTTCATTTAAAAAATAACATCAAGGGCTAGAGAGATAGCTCAGCAATTAAGAGCACTGGCTGGTCTTCCAGAGGACCTGGGTTCAGTTCCCAGCACTCACATGGCAGCTAACAACTGTCCATAACTCCAGTTCCTGGGGATCCAATGCCCTCTTCTTGGCTTCCACAAGCTTTATACAACACAGGTACACTTACATGCAGGAAAAATACTCATACACATAAAACAAAAAATTTAAATAAAAGTGAAAAATAACACCAGGGCTGGAAAGATAGCTCAGTGAGAGCTGCTCTTCAGAGAACTCAGATTCTGTTCCCACATAGTGGCAAACAATCATCCATAATTCCAGTTCCAACACTAGGGAGACAGAAGCAGGCAGATCACTGTAAGATTGAAGCCAGCCTGCTCTACACAGTAAGTTCCAAGCCAGCTGGGGCTACATAGTAAGACTTTGTCTCAAAAAGTAGAAATAAAAAATAAAAATCTCACTGAGCCTGGTGGCACACGTCTTTAATCTCAGCATTTGGGAGGACAAAGGCAAGCGGATCTTTGTGCATGCAAAGCCAGCCTGGTCTACATAGTGAGTTCCAGGCCAGCCAGGGCTACACGGTGAGTCTCAAAAGTTAAATAATAAATAAAGAAATAGCTCAACGCATACCATGTGGTGGTACGTGTCTATATTCCAGCACTCAGGAAGTGGAGGCAAGAGAATGGAAGTTCAAGGTCATCCTCAGCTATAGAGAGTCTGAGGCTAGCCTGGGTTATGTGAGACTTTGTCTCAAAAAAACATTTACAACAATATAATAATTTTAATAGTTGTAATGATGATCTCACCTTAAATTTTATTTTATTTTTTAAAGACAGGGTCTCACTATGTAGCCTTAGTTGGCCTTTAACTCACAGAAATGCGTCTGTCTCTACCTCCTAAGTGCTGGGATTAAAATTGTGCATCACCATGCCAAGCACTCCTTAAAATTTAAAGACAGAAATTCAACTGATTAAAGTGTCTGAAAAGGTAATTTGGAAAAAGAAACCTTATGAATAAAACTATGAAATAGGAAATAGAGGCAGAGTCTGTAACAAGAGACAGGAAGTATGTAAGTCTCCTGTCATGCATACATGAGTCCTCAAGGCCAAAATGGGTTTTCTGACATTACTGTGTGGGCAACAGGGAGCCAGTGCTGGCTTCTAGCAGAAAAGGATGTGATCTGTGCTTTAGGAAGATTCTTCTGGAGCAATGTGAGGACTGGCTGAGATGTTGGGGCAGGAGGTAGAGAAGTAAGCAGATAGCCTTCTTTACTGGTCCAGGAGCAATGTGATGACGTGAACGCTGGACGTGGTAGCACTCACCTTTAATCCTAGCACTCAGGAAGTAGAAGCAGGAAGATCTCTGTGAGATCAAGGCCAACCTGGTCTACATAGTGAATTCCAGGCTGTTTGGGGCCCTCTTAAAAAGAGAGAGAAAGAGAGAGAGAGAGAGAGAGAGAGAGAGAGAGAGAGAGAGAGAACCAAGCACTGTGAGAATGGGGAAGAGATGAAATATGACGCACAGTAGCAGGAAATCTCTAGAAAGGGTCAGACAATGGCTGTAAGGACACCTGAGAGACAGAATGATGATAAATGTGGCCAGGAAAATGAACATCACTGATCGTCTGCTCTGGGTGGAAGACAGACAAAGAAAGCACAAGTTACCAAGCAAAACCTTTTACTTAGCCAGGAAAGGAATAATTCAATTTGGACTGGTCATGGTAGTCATTTCCTTCCTAGCTAGCCAGAGTCAACAGCATATTTAATAGGTATTATTGTACTGAAATAAAAAACAAGTAAGAGGCTGGGCATGGTGTGTAGCCTTTAATGCCAGTACTCAGAAGGCAGAAGCTGGTGGATCTCTGGGAGTTTAAAGCCAGCCTGGTCCACACAACCAGTTCCTGGACAGCCAGGGCTATATAATAAGATACTACCTCAAAAATAAAAATAAAGAAGTAAATAGAAGAGGTGGGCATGATGGCACCTGTGATCTCAGCTTTCAGGAGATCGAAACAGTACAGCCTGGGCTATCTAGCAAGACCCTGTCCTCAAGTAATCAATTTAAAAATGGTAGCTAGTACTTAAAATAACAATTGTGTCAAGTATTGGCCTAAACACTAAATTCCAATCATCTGGGAGCTGTTACATACCCATTGAACGTGAAAAATTGAGATGAAGAAAATCAGTGTTGCCCCAGATCACATAGCTGGCAAACAGCCAGAAATGAGATCCAAACCAGGCTCTTAGTCCAGGGTCTGCTATTCTGATCTAATGCAGACTACCCTGGACCTGATAATGAGTTCTCAACTCATCTTTGAGCAGAGTGTGTCTTGATGCCTCCAGGAGGGAGGCATTCATATCCTCGGCTGAGGGGAGTCGCTGAAGGTGACTGTCTATGGTATTATTATCTGGTGCCCTACCACACACTCAGTATGACTGAGCAGAGTGCTAGGCCAGATGCTCTGTGTACACTGTGACTGAGACCATTGCAGAATGCAGAATAGCTGCTGTGAAATAGAAATCAGTACCCTTGTATGTGCTTACATGTGTTTGTGTACTTCGGAAATGTGAACAATGACAATCGCTAAGTATAGATGAAGTATGGCCTAAAATCCACAGACACCAGAAATTCCTGAAAAAATAGTCACCAGCTATCCAAAAATGCATCCATGAACGATAAGCTTGGGAGAAGCTGGGTGCAGGTCTGGGAGAGATCAAGAAGATTCAATCTACAGACACACTGGACTTGAATGATTTCTGTAAGGACAGGAGTCCTGGCACCCTCACAAAACCAAAGCCTTGCATGTAAACAGACAGAGCATGGGTATTTTTTTTTGCCAGAAAAGCCTCCTCAGTGATGCTGCAGGCGTTGTCTGTCCTCCCTTCATCGCCTCACATCTGAGATTCGACCACCCGTACATTTAGGCAACAGATGGAGACTATCTGAATGTGTGTACATAGTTGGAATCAACAAATGTTGAAGTCTGCACACGGCATCCACTTGAAATCTGCACCAACTCTCTAAGATATTGGAATGAGTCCTTATGTGACAATGTGTGACTCTCAATTTTCATTTCTGTCTCAGGCTTTCAGCCAGGGTCTGAGGTAACAAGCAAGACACAATGTCCTTAGAAACACCTAGCATGTATTCAGAGAACCACACACAAGCGAAATCAGTGCATATGAGATCATCTGATAAGAGCCCCCCATCCCAGGTCCTGAGTGTACAGGAGGCCACTAAGTCACATGTCTGGGAAACTGGAGAAGGGCATAAAACTGAGACCTGATGCCCATTGAAAAGACTCCTAGGAATTTTTTTTTTTTTTGAAACAAGGTTTCCCTGTAGCCCCAGTTGACCTGGAAAGCCTCAGTATGTAGACCAGGATGGCCTTGAACGCACAAAGATCCACCTGCCTCTGCCTGTGCTGGGATTAAAGGTGTGGGCCACCATGCCCTGCCTGAAATTAAATTTTTTGTGTGTTCACTTTTGTTTACTTATTTACCTCTAACATTGTGTCACTTAAAGAACCACCTTTCAAGAAAAATTTCAATGTAGAGAACTTACCTAGCATGAAAAAACCTTGGGTTTAAATTCCAGCAACACCCACACACATGCTCACCCCCCCCACCCCCCCATACACAATTGCACCCACTTTGAGATGATCAAGGCAGTATGCAAAGGGATCACAGGATCAGGTACTGTTCATGGAAGAAAGGAGATAACATACGTCTAAATATAACGGAAGGCTTACCAAACATCCCTCAGGAAAGAGAATTATCTCTTGTGAAAATTCTTATGGAACTGGAGGCTGGTGAGATTGGCTCACTGGGTAAAGACTCCTACCACTGTTGAACACCTATTTCCTCTGAGGAAAAAAACTTGATTTTGGAGGGAAGCAGGATTTAAAAAAAAAAAAACAAAACTATTATAAAGGAAGGTAAACAACAGGATGTCTAAAAGGAGGTAAACAGGATGTTCTAAAGGGAGGCAAACAACAGGATGTTTTGAGGGGAGGTGAAGCATTCCATCCAGCAGGAAAGCTCATTAAGCCCAAGGTATAAACAGCTCAATAGCTTCAGGAAGTCCCTGAAATTGACCAGGTTCACTATGCCCTTCCCCAAATATATATGCCTTAAGATTTCTGAGAGATACTCTCAAAAACCTGAACTTCCTGGAAGAGGCTCAGACCTGTCAAACCACCTAATAGAAGCAGAGACCAGCTGGGCTGGCTGGAAGAGGCTCAAACCACCTGAGCTACCTGGAAAGGACATTCTCCAACTGTTGAGATCCCTGCAGGTTGTCCGGTGAGCTTCCTGTTTTCATGAGCTGTCACCCATGCTGAAGTGGGCTTTGGTGATGCCGCTGTCTGTGAGTCATTCCTGATCCTGTAAGTAACCCTAATAAAGCTCATTGGTTCACCAAGTTGGACTTTGCTGGTATCCTTACTTTGGTCTGTCATGGGTTCCCTATCTGGGGTGGGTACACATTTGTCATATAACAGCCATCGAGCAGGAGGATCTGAGTTTGAGCCCCAGAACCCACATGGCAAGAAAATAACCAATGCCCACGTAGATTCATTTGACTTCCATATGTGTACCATGGCACATGCATACATGTACAAATGCACACATACACATACAATAAATGTAAAAGAAAATTTGAATCCTTATAAAATCCTATATTTTCAGGTGCTCTTTCAATTATGAAACATACCACTTGGCAGACATTGTATTAATCACAAACACCTCTCTGTGCTAGCGAAGAACCTGCACACCAACAGCCCTGATAGTCTTAGCTTCCCTTAAGATTCGGAAGCCAGACCTCCACTGTCTACACCTCCTTCAGCATTATCTTCCAAGTTCCTAAAGAACAGCTCACTGAGCTCCAAACACTTTGCTACCCCAAAACTCAAAAACTTCCACAGTCCTTCAGTACAAATATGATCAAGTCTGATGCTGCAATATCCCACTCTCTGGTGCCAATTTCTGTTCTGGTTCGCTTTTAATTGCTGTGATTAAAAAAAAAAAAACAAAACCTCTTGACTAAATCCAACTTGGGGAGGAGAAGGTTTATTTTAGCTTACAGTCTTTCCTTAAGGGAAGCCCAGGAGAACTCAAGCAGGAACCATTGGAAGTAGAAGCTGAACTACAGGCCATGGAGGAATGCTGCTTTATTTATTTATTTATTTATTTATTTATTTATTTATTTATTTTGGTCTTTTTGAGACAGGGTCTCCCTGTAGCCCCAGCTGTCCTGGAACTCACTATGTAGACCAGGATGGCCTTGAACTCACAGAGATCCACCTGCCTTGGCCCCCTGAGTGCTGGGATTAAAGGCGTGCGGCACCACGCCTGGCCCTTTATTTTTATTTTATTTTACGTGTCTGAGTTCCTTTCCCCAGCCCGCATGTAAATGCACCCATGTCATGCAATGCCCACAGAGGACAGAAGAGGGAGTCAAATTCCCTGGAACTGGAGTTACATGGTTGTTAGCTGCAATGTGGGTGCTGGGATTCAAACCTGGGTCTTTTGTGAGAGCAGCCAGTGCTCTTACCCACTGAGCCTACTTTCTTATACAACATAGGACCACCTACCCAGAGGTGGCACCACCCACAAGTGGGCTGGCCCTCCCACATCACTCAATGGTTTTAAAAATGCCTTTTAGACATTAGTATTCCAATAAAAGCAATTCCCCAACTGAGGCTCCCTCTTCCCAGGTGTGTGACATTGACAACTGAAGCTGTCTAACACACTGCCTCCCTAGCATGTATAAAGCCCTGAGTTCTTTTCCCTGGCACTAAAAAAGTAAGGACAGTATTTATAGATTAATAATATATTACTTCACAGTTTATAATTTTCTAAATCTATACAAATAGTTGTGTTCATAAAATAGATTTTTAAAAATATAACCTGTATGCCCCAAAAGTTTATATGTGGAAAAGTGATAGAAAAATCCCTGTTTTGGTATCTCATTGAGAAAATACGGAATAACTTGATTTAGAATATGTAATTCATTTGTTTTCTTGGTCAATTCCTGAGGAATATGTAATAGACACATAAAACTAGTTAAATCTAGTTAAATAATAAGAGAATTTTTAAAAGATTATGTCACTTTGGGTACTTGGCAGTCAACAGCCCCTACATGCATATACTTAGATTATGTAACAGAACAAAGCTGGATCCCTCAAATCCACAGTTCTTCATTTGCCTTACTATAAACTCTAAAATCCAACAACCTTAGCATTCACTTGCTTCCACAGTTTGTGAAACAGCTTGGCATGCTTCCAAGATTATCTCTTAGTCTAAACTTTATACATTAAACACTCAGATTAAAAAAAAATTCCAGCCAGTGTTTCAGTGCCAACCCCAGATGCAGGGCTTCTGTTCTTTGGCTCATGGTAGTCTCCCATCTCAAACTCACTTGGCTGCTGTTTCATGTCTCAAGGAGAAGCAAGCCTCTCTTTCATAATTCTAACTCTGAAATGCCACTGGCACACCACTGAAGACCTTCCTGTTCAGGTGGGAATCAGGGAAGTAGGTTCTCATCAGGGGAAGTCTTAAGACACTGGTGAATGGATGCTTAGATGACACCAAAATAGTATACCTAACCCTAACTCAAAAGTTGCTATGTGCCAGGTGGTCTTCTAATCACTTTACAGAAATTATTTAATTTGATCTTCACAAGAACTCCATGAAGTAGGTATAATAGAGGAAGCTATGACCCAGGTGAAGCAACTCTCCCTAGGTCACTCAGCTATAAGCACAAAGCTGAGAAACTGTGGTCACAGGCCATATGTTTTCCTCCCTTAGTGAAGACTAGTAGAAACATGGGCAGCTGTGAGCAGGCTGGTAAGCAGGATGTGGAGGCGTACAGGTTTAGTTGACCTGGCTTGGAGGAAGCTTAAGCAGGCAGAGGGACCCATGTGAGGACATGGAAGGGGGACACTCTAGGGTTTTCCTCTCACCCTGGGCCAGTGTCAAAATCCTAAAGCAATATACCCTGTCCGAATACAGTAGGAGGTTCATTCATTCTTAGTACTTATCCCTTCTTAATAATAATAACAAAAACATGTCACATCTTCACTGTTTACTAGGTATACTTTGAAGAGTATCCAATTTACTTACTGTAGTATCTGAACTGAACTTTGCACATGATCAATAAAACTCTATTAAACAAATGTCCATAAACCATTAATACTCTAATAAAGCAGACACATGTCAAAGATACTCTAGGAGATGTTTATCCAGCCTTCTAAAATTAATTCTCCATTTTAACTTCTTTGTGTTTGTTTTTAAGTTGGCCATGTCCCACAACTAGCAGAAAATGTAAGAAAAGAGACTTCATTGCTGTTTTAACATAGTATTTCTCGCATCTTAGAACAATGCCTAGCATGTAGAAATAACGGAGTAGATACTCATGAAGTAAATACTTGAAAAAGAATCTGCTTTGAGACTGTTCACCAGGCCTTTGCAGGCAGCCTTCCTTCATAGCAATCCAGTATGAGTTAGAAACTCTACACTGTTTTATTACCTTCATGCCTTGAAGCACTCATGCTAAGAAGCACAAAGAAAAGAAAGGGCTTTGCTGGACATTTCTGGAGACCGGAGGGAGATGGAAGAAGATTAAGCACAGCTGTTCCTTTCTCCCTAAAACTCTACTGGGTCTCTGGCCTCAGCAACCTGCCTTATCTGCCAGCTGGCCATCCCTCCACCCCCTCATACTGCCACCCTCCTGCACCGCAGGTCACGATCCCACAATTCTCCATCATTCCTCTTGTAGGTCTATATCCCTCTTGTTATTCTGCAGTGTAGAGTCCTCAGTTTGCCTCCTCCTGCTATCCTTTTTAAAAAAATATTTTGTTATTTTTATTTTATGTGTATGAGTGTATTGCCTGTAGGTATGTAAGTGTACCTGTGTCCTGCCATGCCCGAGGAGATCAGAAGAGGGCATCAGATCTCCTAGAACTGGAGCTACCCATAGTTGTTAGCTTCTATGTGGGTGCTGGGAACTGAACCCGGGTCCTTTGCAAGAACAGCCAGTGCTCTTAACCACTAAGCATCTTGCCAACCCCTCAAAGGACATACTTCTTGGTAGACATTCCTGGCTCCTTAGAAGGAAGCATGGGAATTAAAAATAAATTTTTCTCTCTTTTAGATATCTTTCTTTTCCTGTCACATACAGAAATCTGAATTTGAATCCAAGTTTTTAACCATTTGTAGTGCATGATCTCACATAATTACCTACCACCTGAGTCTCTTCATCTTACAACATGGAGCTTTTTTGAGAATTAAATGGAACGGGCAAAGCATCCAATATAGAATAAGCATTAAGGAAGACATTAGTTTTTGCTTTGTCCTACAAGTAAACTCCTGAAGGTCTAAAAGGAACAGTGAACTAAGAAAACTTGAAGTACCACAGAATGGTGCAATAGAAACACATCACTGCTGAGAACACTGCAGTACCTAGGGCTTCCAGTGTCAGTCACCCCAGGCAGTTCCTGTGGACAATAGTGAGCGGGTGGAAGGGGGATGTTGTTTATGACTCAGAAGCTACTGAGTAAAGGGAATTGTATATCCTTCACTGTTAAAACAGTTACAAGAAAATACTAAAAATACAGTATAAGGGAAAGGGGGCTGGTGGGACAAGTCTGGGACTCTAGTTCTTCAAAGGCAGAGACAGGAAGATGGAGTGTTCAAGGTAGCCTGGGTTACATAGGAAGTTCCAGACCAGCCTAAGTAACAGAAGGGGAGGAGAGGGAAGGAAACTAGAAAGTATCATCCATGGCAGCAGTCAGCCTTGGAAACAGACACATACACATCTCAATGACCAGAAGGAATGTGGTTTATTGTTCACAATAAGGAAATGTCACAAACCAAGGTCACTGTCACACCCTAATCCTGTCACCAGCCCTCAGCCCTCAGTTTCCTCATTATAAGCAGGTGAGCCTTTGAAGGCATCTCACTCAGCCCCACCACATTTCTTAATGGTGAGTTGTGCCTGCCATCACTGCACATTATTATCCCCAGCCTGCTAAAACATAATTACCTCAAAAATACCGATCAATTGATTCTATACAAACTATACTTAAAACCCTAATTGAAGAGCCTTGACTGCCATTTAAAAGGTTGTGATTCCAGTGAGCACTTACACATTCAAAAGTAGGATCTACAAGATTGCTTAGCAGGTGAGGGTGTCTGCTGCCAAACCCGATGATCTGAATTGCAATCCCAAGACCCACATGGAAGAAGGCAAGAACTGACTCCTACAAATTGTCCTCTGACCTCCACATGCAAACTGTGGCACTCACGGACCCACAGGCATATACACATAATAAATAAAGAATAAATGAATGCAATAAAAAAATTTTAATATATAAAATAACCTAGGAATGCCTACCCAGATAAACAAAGTCATTACATCATAAAGAAACGTAAAAAGCGTTTGGACATTTGTCTAAAACAGAAGAAAAAACTACTCTCCCAGGCAAGAACTGACCCTCTAACTAATGATGTGAGGGCAAAATTCAACCGTAATGTTGTAGACATCTAGAATATTTTGAAGGTCAGTTTAGGCCAGTGCATAACACTTTTTTTAACCTTTTATGAAGTCAGTTTTGAAAAATTACCTTGATGGTTCTGATAGTTCCTAAACCTGAAATCATTTGCTATGTGACATTGAGTTTTAGGTAAAACTTGGGCCTAAGAATTGATACAAATCTGACCTGGAAAGCTTGAAGGATGTATCAGAGACTTGACCTGAAGAGTGCCCTTCCACGAGTGGAACCCCAAAGCACTCAAGAGAAACACTGCTTCTCTCCTAGGACTTGGACTCTGCCCATCTGCTTCTACAGCTCTCCTAGCTTCTGATCCCTGTGCCTCTTCCGCACACTCGGTTATTCTGCAGGGATGACCTTTCTCCCTATTTTGCTGAGGGAACCGAAGCTCTCCATGCCCTCTCCACCATATCCATCCATCTTGCTGCACATGAGTCCACTGCCTCTGCTTTCTGTTCTATAGACTGGATGCATGGCCAGTCTTAGGTAAGACCGACTCACATCATCCACTCTGCTCTGATGCAACTCCTCTGACCTACTCGAGCATTCTTCCAAGATCTCCCCGCCTTCTGCTATTAGATTTTTCCATATCTATTGAATGATTCTTGTCAGCATCCAAACTTGTCATTTCTCCTGTCTTGAAAAAATAATAAATGAACAAACAAAAAAGACTTTCTTTTAACACATGACCCGGCCCTGCCTCACTGAACAGCACTCCTCAACAGAGTGTGTCAAGTATGCTGTCTCCAATTATGCTCCTCTTGCCGTCTTACATTCCTGCCAATCCAGCTTCTGTCCCCACTAGCAAGTCTGCTTTCCAAAGACATCCATGGCTCCACTTTGAGATTCCAGTGGCCAGTTCTCTGTGCTCACCTTAGCTGATGGCTGAGCAACATCTGATGTAGTCGATTGCCCCTCCACACACTCATTCACTTCCCTTAGCTTCCACATCACAATCTCCTGATTTTCCTCTACCTCTGGGGCTGTTGTTTTGTAGTCAGCTCTGCTGTGCCTTCCCCATTTCCCCACATGCCCTGGGAGTTCATCCTTGACCCCTTCCCCATATGAACTGATTCCCTTGGTCTATTCAGCCAGCCTCAAGGCTTTACATACCAACAGTATGCTGACAGCTCCCAATTTTTAAATTTTTGGCTCAAGTTCCTAAATGCTTAATATTGCCTCTCAAATGTCTAACCATCCTCTCAGAAATAGCATGTCCTGGGGCTGGAGAGATGGCTCAGTGGTTAAGAACACTGACTGTTCTTACAGAAGACCGGGGTTCAAATCCCAGTACCCACATGACAGCTAACAACTGTCAGTAACTCCAGTTCCAGGGGATCTGACAACCTTCTTCTGTCTGTCCTCCAAAGGCATTGCACGACACGGGTGCACTTACCTACACACAAGCAATACACACACACACACACACACACACACACACAAAAAAAAATAATAATAATAATAAATAAAATATTTTAAAAATAGCATGTCCAAGACTGACCTCAGTACACATCAGTAAACAGAAATTCCATTCTTCTAAGGGCTCAGACCAAAATCTTTGGCTTATCTTTATTTTTTTCCTCAAATTCACTAATCACATTGAACGTCTTACAAAACATATCTAGAATCTTATCACTTCTCCCCCCACCAATGTAGTCCA